>NC_065412.1:1929585-2274585 GCF_024362695.1 Pectinophora gossypiella | reverse complement strand
TACATACATACACCTATCAATTTACATACCAATATAATAATCTATTCTATTTGCTTATATATTTTTATTTATACTATCAATTATGATTTAACCCCTTGGCATACTACTGATTTTCATTTAGTACTTTGTTAACCTTACCTTTGTTTTTTGTTTTGTTGTTATATATTTTTTTCCGTTTAAACAATTCACGGCACGGTTTTTTGTTGGCACGTTCAATTCATTTATTACTAATTATAAGCGTAATATGGGTACTGGCAGAATATCAGTGTTGGTGAGAGTGGGCATTCGTACCATACTCTTAGCAACAATATGCTGAGTCAGTCCCATTTCCCTGGGCAGTGTTAGCTACTAGTCATAAATTGTTAAACTTAATTTATGTAAATGCTTTTGTAACCTTCACTGTTTTGGGAATAAAGTTATTCTATTCTATTCTATTCTATTCTAATAAGATTCTACTGAAGCTTCATACTTCTTTTTCTATTGTGTGGGTTGCGAGGTGGATTACCAAACTCAGCAACCCTGGTGTCCTGGGTTATCCTGCAATCAGCAGTGTCAGCTTCATACTCGAGAAATATTTTATTCAATACATATAGGTACTTACATAAGTTACATCCATATAAGGGTAGACAGAGCCACAATTCATCGATAAGATAGCCCGCTACCGCTTCTGACTGAGCATTGTTCAATGTTCCTCCAAAAACGTAGGCAGATAGAGCGGTTTTAACTGATATTAAATAGGTATGTATTCAACATTGATTCAATATATTATTTTTTTATAATTTCATACCTAGATGCAATCCCTAATGGGGTCCAAACCGGGCAGAGCAACAAGTAGGTAAGTACTAAATCCGAAGACAATTTGCAGCTATTTTCGATTTGAAGTATTAGAGATACCTAAGTAGATATGATGAACCACATGGTAAAAGGTGATCAATCTATAGCCCATATAAATAAATGTAAGTAATGGGAACACAATTGATTTACTACTAGCAACCTGCCCCGGCTTCGCGCGGGTAGCTAAAGCATATAACTACTCACATATAACATAAACATACGTCCCACTGCTAGGTACAGGCCTCCCCTCAATCAACTGGGATTTTAAATTTTTTGATGTAAGTATGTTTAACGTTTAATCGTCTTATTTAAACCATTTTAAGTCTTTATCGCTAATTTAATTGGCCTTGCAAAAAAATTAAGTGATTGAATTGGCGTTTAATAGACAAGAATTGGAGAATGTTTTCACGCGGTTTCTACCGACAAGAGTGTAGCATTCTCCATTCTTGTCTGTTAAAGGCCAATTCTATCACTTAATTTATTCTTTTTTTCACTTCTGGTTAAAGAGAATTTATTTCTTATTTTCCAACATATTACATGTCATTTACATAAGAAACAAAGTACTTACATTTGTATACATATAAGTTCACACTTCGCCTAATATACTTACACATATGCATTTCCTTCACGCACTTCCACATATACAGAGACTGGTCTGCAGAACCAGGCACCACACTTTCAAAATTATGATAACTTTAAGTAGGTACACAAGATATATTTTATAAATAAAACGGATTTGAAAAAGAGTTTCATTTTGAATTACTACGTAGGTATAGTTAGAAATAAGTGCAATTCTAAAAGTGCGGTACCTACACAGCCCCCTGGCCGGTTATTAAATATAAATATGTATAATATTTATTTGTATCTAGCACAGTCTTAAGTGATTAAATATAAATAGTTACTTTTCTAACAAATAACTGGATAATTTATACTTAAATGCCTCAAAATTCTTAATATTTTTTATTTCTTTATAACTACAAAACATATACACTAAAACCATCCTGTTAAATCGGTCTGTCTCTCGGTGGAAATCGCGTGAAAATCCGTTCAGTAGTTTGTTTATGAAGCCGCGTACAGGTAGACAGAAGCGCGCGCGGGGGGGGGGGGGGGTTTGGGGGGGGTATTCTGTTTTATATAACATTCCAGCCAGAATTGACCCCACAACAAAGAAGCGCGAACCGGCAAAGATTACGTGTTTGAGCTTCAAAGAATAACTGTATTATCTAACGGTTTCTGCCCACGTTCAACCGCGGACGTAACGTCTCTCCGCATTAGCATAACGTTAACGCAACAAATCTCTTTTGACGTTTAAAATAACGTTAGTTTTGGTGCAAGGTCGTGCAGATACCTATATCCATGGTAAAACAACTTCAACTTCATGGTTGTATGGCGATCGTCAAAGAGTAGATACAACCATGGTATAACAACACCAGGTACTAATGCTCAATTTTTTTTTAATTTATTTGAACCATAAAATTATACATAAAAAAAAAGTCAGAGTGTTAGCGACATCGTAACGAATACTGAGGAGGATGATTCAGACCATGATTCGGAGTTGATATCAAGTGGAATTTAGTTCCATATTTTGCGACGGAAACCTCCACTTAATATCAACTCAGAATCGTGGTCTGAATCATCCCTCAAAGTTTTCGTTACGGTGTCACTCACACCCTGTATTTGAATGAAACACTACCACCATAAGGTTCATCATATCCATCTTAGGACTTCGTATCAACAGCGGCTGCGAGTTGCCTTTGATTATTCGTGGCTCTGCCCACGTCCGTCTCGTCAATATCCAATATTTTAAATCAAAATAATAATAATACCATATAGCAACACGGACCTTCGCGGACTGCGGGTAGGTATAAGTACCCAATACTTTTTCCGATAACAAAATAAAAAATAAATGGAGTAGGAATTTTGAAATGATATTAAAAAGCTGCACAGGATATTCCCGGTAAAAGCGATTATAAAATAGAATGGAGTTCTAGGTATTTTAACATTTCTCCGAGCTCGATATTGTGTTGCTAGGCAACGAGAGCTATGACGCAGGTAACCTCCATCTTTCTTCTTGCTAGCTACTAGATATTTCTGTGCCGGCTTGGGATGAAATACATAGAATTCGTTAAGCTGCTCATCATCCTGAGCATAATCGATTATATCTTTATTTTCTCTTAGCATCACAACATAGGTAAGCTCACGGAGTCACGACTATATCCCAAGTGGGGTAGTCAGATGTACATTGCGAGAACTTAGTACCCACACAAATAGTCTTTTTTATGTGACTTGTTGTAGTTTTGCCGCGTAAGGCAAACACTTGGCCAGACAAATGGGGAGTAGTATGCCTCTCACCCTGTAAAATTTAAAATTAATAATTTAAACCTAAAATTTAAAACAACAGGCGTGAGGGTGTTGTAATCCAATAAGTTTTAGATGAAATCGATACTATCGATTGTTAAATTGCAAATCGACGTATTGTTAATCCTTCTTTTTATTTTTTTAATCGACTTATGTTGCCGCAAATGGCATTAAGTACTTGTCGGGATGGTTGGGGTGCGCTGAGGGCTTTCAACCTTTTTTTTTATGTTGGGAAATGCTTTACGCAGTAGTTTTAGGCGGATGAGACGTTCGTTATGTAAAAATTGACGATTCAAAGTGTAACTTTGTTACCTACTGAATAAAGATATTTTTGAATTTTGAATTTACTCAAACCGCACCGCCCGGGACGACGACGTGGTTATGTGGAACTCCTCGGATGTTACCACCCGGTATTCCCACTAAAACCCAACGGTGTTCCTGCCTGTACCATTTGATGGTACGGCGCCGGGGCGCGCCAGCATTCGTCTGTCAACCCAGATTATGAAACAATATCAATATATTATCAAGGAATAAAAATAAAATTGTTGTTCAAAATTCTAGATTAAGTAAATTAAATTCATCTTTTTTGGGGTTATGTATACGTTTTTACAATAAAATACCAGATAATATTTTAAATTTGTCAGAGAATAAATTTAAAGCTCACGTGAAGCATACTTTATGTAAAAAACCTTATTATAAGATTAATGATTACCTAAATTATAAAAATGTCTGGTATTGAATGTGTTCCTCTAATTATTAAATAACTTGTAATGTACCCTCATTGATTTAAAAGATGTGTTGCTGTTGCAGTTTCTTGTCATTTCTTCTCCTCAGCCATAACACCTTGCGAAATGACGTAAATTCTAAAATGTTACATTGACCTTCAACAAGTTTATCCATGATAATTACGTTGAATAAATGATTCTGATTCTGATTCTATTAATATATCAGACTATAGCAATACTTACATTTATTTCTAGAATGTAGACCTACCCAGCAGCGCTACCATGCACAACGTGATAAAACTATCGATCGATTCAATAAATTTTGTCGAAATTAAAACACATAATAACGGGTTCTTACCGCGTTTGAAATAGGGATATGAGAACCCGTTTTTTTTGTTTCTTTTTTGACGTGACTTATTGTAGATTTGCCGCAGATGGCATTAACTACTTGGCCGGATAAATGGGGAGCGCTGAAGGCTCACCCGGTACAACGTTTAAGAAAACAGGCCTGAGGGTGCCCAGTTGGGCGCGAACCTCGGCTCAGGGCGTCGTATGAGAGGAAAAATATTTTAAAGAATTAATCGACCCTAGTGGGTCGATAGCGATAAGCGCTGAATGAGGGAAATCGTCGACCACGCCGGCGGGGTCGGTATCGGGGTCCTGAAGTGTTTGAGAGGAAAAATATTTGAAAGAATAGAGAACCCGTTATTATATGTTTTAATTATGATAATAACCGCGTAAACTTAAAACAATTTTGTCGAAATCGATAAGTTTGTTTTTTTCCCTAACATACGTGTCACGTGATTTGACAGAGCGACATTACTTATTTGGGTTCACATATTAGCACCAATCGACAAAACGACATAATTATATCGTCAGAATCGATAAATGACCGTGACAAAATTTTATCACGTTCTGTAAGGCTAACACTACAGAACGTGAACGTGAGATCAACTTATCAAAGAATGGCCATTATAAATGACAGGCCTCTCATTACGGTCGTAATCTACTGATTTTATCTTCTAGCTTTTTTATTTTTTAATTAAGTCGGCAAGGGCGTGGCTCGTGGATATTGTTTTACGATGATGTGATGTGTAATGACCGAACTATGCAAGATAAAAATGATGCTAATTCCAGTAAACAACATCTAATTTTATTTTAAGTTATACCTGTCATTTTCTTATCCGCCGAAAAGGAAAGGGACGGGTATTTTAAGCAGAAATTTAAATATATTGACTAATAACTCGACAATTAAGTTGAGAGCACACGTCAGACGGGTTGCATATCAGCGAAATGTCTATTGTAATCATCCGGGCTATTCATTCTTTTAAAATTAACAGTTGTGAATCATCCGTTCCTTTCTTTTTCGGCGTATAAGAAAATGACAGGTATAGTTTGAAATAAAATTAGGAGGTGTTTGTAGGAATCGGGGCCTATAGGTAGGTATGCATATATTTATAAGTAGAATATGGAATAAAAGTGGTTATATTACACAATATTAAATGATAAATGTTGCATAATATTAAAAACGATAAATAACTTATTTTTTATTTTAAAATCACCATATTATTAATAAGTACATTATTGTTTATAGTCAATTAATCACTTTATTAAATACCTAGGTGAAATACCTACTTAGAACATAGGTATTAGTAAATATAGCGAAAATTACATCATCCATCACCAGATCTTGGATGAAATATGCAATTTCATATGCAAATGCGTTTAATCCTGTCGTTAGTGATGTGTTCATGCGTACTGTTAGATGCTTCATTGTAATGGACGGGTGCAATGAATTATATACAAGAAGTGCATCAAGTTAACACCTTAGTTTAATTTTTAAGCTCGATGCATACTGAGGTGACTGCGGGCGCGTTTCAGGATTATTTGTAAACGTGCTCACTTTGTGAAGATACTCCCCCGCGAGCACTTGTCTGTAATCTACAGTTACAGATCAGCTAAGTCTGCTAAGCAGTATGAGTCGTGGTAGCCCAGTTGGTAGAACGCTTGCCTCTCACTTTGATCGTCAAAGTTTTCGAATTCATATTTGGATCATAAATGATTATCACGAGCTCAGCGGTGAAGGAAAACATCGTGAGGAAACCCACAGTCCCGAGAAGTGCATTTTACGGAGGTATGTGACCTAACCTGTATTGGAATGGTTTTCCCTTCGCGGGAAGGTCAGACAGGCAGTCGCTGCTGTAAAAAACTGCACCTGTCAAACCTTCAGGTTAGGTAAGCGGATCCTAAGAAAAACGGGATAATGCTAGGGAGATGATGTAGACATCAATGAGAGCCCTCAGCGCTCCCCATTTGTCCGGCCAAGTAGTTAATACCATATGCGGAAATTGTACAATAAGCCACGAAAAAAAGTCATAAATGTTATTACAGGTGAACTATCCGTGAGGGAGCACCTTAATGCTCGAGTTTGTACCTATGTACGCGTTCACACAGAAATCCGAGAAATCCGTCGCGGCGGTGGTGTACGGTTTCTTACAAAATCCCTCTTCCTTCCCGGTCGGTTTACTTACTTTAAAAAAACGGTGACTTTCGACAAAATCTGGCTGGCGTAACGCACTCGTACGCCTCTGTGTGCATCGGCCAGCAGGTTGGTTGTGTAATGTTATGATTTTATGCATAATTAATGACGTCGCCGTCATAAAACATTACATTCATGTGTGGCTAAAACTTTATTTAAGCGCATACATTAATGTAATGTGAAGCGCTTACACGAAGCTTACGTGGAAACCTAGATACTGTACACAGCGACGCCAAAAAGCCTTTTTTTTACGTGACTTATTGTAGATTTGCCGCAGATGGCATTAACTACTTGGCTGGACAAATGGGGAGCGCTGAAGGCTCTCACCCGGTGCCAAAAAGCCTCGAAGCTTACCTACTTCAAAATATGGGAGCCATTTTGTTAAATACTTATAACATAATGGTTGCCAGCGAGTGGTCACGTCGAAGCAACTGGTTGGTAGACTTTCACTAGTAACGGTAAGTATGACGTGCCGGCTCTCATGCCGTCGCCGCTGCGCTGGCGCACGGTGCGGTGTGCGCTTGCACGCGGATGTACAACCGAAAATTGGAAAGTTTAATTTAATTGGATTATAATCTGCATTCGTATAGATTGTCTCGTGCCAAATTCTTGAGATTTTTAGGACTTTTTTGGCGTGACTTATTGTAGATTTGTCGTAGTCGGCATTAACTACTTGGCCGGGCAAATGGGGCTTGTCGTTAAAACCACAGAGGGATTATGTTCTTTCTAACATGTTACAGGTACTATAACTGATTATTTGTTACTACGCGATTCATCATAGCCATCTTAGGCTCTTAGATCTTGGGATCTAAAGTGGCTGCATTTTGTCCTCTGACCACTTACGGCTCTACCCATACCGTTAAGGATAAAATGAGAATTTATGTATGTATTTACTTCAGCTCTCAAGCCTCCACCCTGACTACAAACTCACATTATTGTCTTCATTATTTATAACATAGCTGGCGAGGAGTGAGCGTACTTAACTACTTATACAGCTCTGCCTACCCCATCGGGTATACAGGCGTGATGCTGTTATGTTATTTATTCTATTGGGTATTTTCTTTCATGTGACATAAACATAGTCGGCGAGGAGTGTATACAGGGTGTTAGTGACACCGTAACGAATACTGAGGGGGATGATTCAGACCATGATTCTGATTTGATATCAAGTGGAATTTTCAGTCGGAAAATTCAAGAAAATTTTTGTTTTTTTTTAAGTTATTTTCTGTTCCATACTTTTGCGACGGAAAATTCCACTTGATATCATCTCAGAATCATGGTCTCAATCATCCCTCAAAGTTTTCGTTACGAAGTCACTAACACCCTGTATGTTACCTTGCTATGCCCTCCATCCCGCGCCGCTGCTGCAGATGCTGTGAATCAAGAGTGTGACGCGGGGCGGAAGGCTTGGCGGGACACGCATCTAAGTTTTATCCAACAGGGATTGTCTGGACCTAGTTCTAGCCGGCATGATGAAGGCTAGACCTAGTTTTACCCGAAAACAATCGGCTAGTACTAGGTTTAACCAAGAGTAAGTGGCTACATCTAGTTCTCTCTCTCTCTCTCTCTATTTAAGAGCTGCGCTCTTGTCGGTGGAGTAATCGCCATTCCTCTCTTCTTCCCGCCAAAACCTTCACCTCCCGATACGACACGACCTGCACCTTCTCTTTTATTTGTTTCAAAAATGTTATCCTAGGTATCCGCTTATCCCCTTCCTCTCTTCCTCTCTTCCTCTCTTCCTCTCTTCCCTTTGTTATAAATGAATCGTGTCGTATCAGGTGGCCAATCATATTTCCTCTCCGGTTCTCTATAGTCTTCAATATGGTTCTCTTTTCTTCAACTCTTTCCAGCACTTTTTCATTTGACACCATTTCAGTCCAGCTACACACATCTAGTACATCTAGTTCTAATCGGCTAAAACTAGGTGTAGCCGTACTTCGGGTATTAGCCGTAACATTATATACCTACATGCTGTGTTGTGTGTTATTTTCTCCTCTAATATATAGTAGCCTTGAACGGCTGAACTTTAAGCCAATTTAGGTGTAAATACGAAGTGTTCCTTATCCGTTACATAATTGAATGACAGTTCCGATGGCGATCGCGATCGATTCCTCTTGACCCATTTCTCGGGTCAAAGTCGTGTCGGACAACTGCCTGTCGCTTATGGGTTGTTGTTGTTGTTGTTTAAATTCGCTTTATATAAGGCAGGGGCTTTTTGGCGGGAACGGAAACGGGACAGTTGCTTTCTTCATTGAATAATTGAAATAATTAATACGAAGTGGTATTTTGTTGTTAATGATCGCATTAAGCTAAGTCGGAAAACATTCGCGACAGTGTTATTATATCGGAATATCCAATAAACAAAGTGTACCTATCTATCTATTCATCGTTAACAACTCCGAGCGAGCACCAAATACAGAACAAAAACAAAATATTAATGGACTGTATATGCGGTTACGATAAATTCGAAATTCAACTGGTATGTCACGCTGGGTGGACTGGTGCAAACTGCTGCGGATATGGAACAAATGAAATACAGTTTGCAAGGGTAAGGAAAGGCACAGTACCTGGTGGCGGCGCGTCTGACCTCAGCCGGCGGGTTCATAAAACACTGATTGATGATGATACACTTCGATCAAGCACACAAACAACACAGTGCGGCGAGGTAAACCTTATAGCAGCGAATTTGTCGAATTAATCACCAGGACATGTCCTTTTACGCGAAATTTGAATTTTATTTTACCAGCGCGTGCGTGTTGACAAGGGATTTTTCGCCATCTTCTTTTTCTTGACTAGCGCCTCCAAGCGACGAAACGCGGAACTATCGCGTTATCTTCCTTCTCGTTCGCGCAGAGACGATAGGTATGTGCGGGAAAAGGATGGGAACAGGAAGTGGCGCGAACATACCAATCAAAATTCAAATATATAATAATTATGGCGCAACCACTTTCTTTCTTTCTTTCTTTCAAGTATTTTAATATTCTTACAAAGCACGACAAAAAAGCAAGTTAGACTCTTTCTACATTCGGTTTTTCTTAGAATACCTCGTGACCTCATCCAAGATTCATTAGTACACTTGGTCACCCTATATTTTAACTCGGATCGTTGTAAAATCACTTTGTTGGCGTCTCATTTAGGTCTTTATTCACCTTGTAGTATCACAGTTTCACAATAAATCTTCTCTTCTTCTCTTGTGTAGGTTCTGAGCTCAATAACCGACTTCATCAGCCCATCAGGGTTAATATTGAGCCGCCAAAGGCCCCTGACATGAGTGAACGACTACATACTTACATAAGTCAATTGTAGTCGGGACCCGACTGCTTAACGTGCCTTCCCAACACGGATCATATTACTTTCGGACAATTGGGTGATCATGTATTAAGTGACTTGTAATGTACAGTCATGAGCAATATGATGTACTTACCCAGTTTAGGACTCTGTCGCACTAACATATTTGACATTTACTGAGACTTATAGTTCAATTTGTCAAACAAGTTAATGTGACATAGTACCAAAGTGTATACATATTAATGCTCGTGACCGTATACCTAGATTCATTTAAAATATGTGTTACTGTTTCTTGTCATTTCTTCTTCGCAGCCATAACACCATGCGAAATGACGTAGATTCAAAAATGTTAAACTTGACTCTCAACAATAGGGTAAGTACTATGATAATAGGTTAGTTTTCAACTAGTCAATTTCCATACAAATTCCCAACTGGAAATTACTATAGAATTTGTATGAAAAAGCAACTTGTGACGTCATAGAAAAACGTGACAAAATGTCGCCCTTATTATTAAATTTTTCTTTATTAAAATTAAATAAGTATAAATTAGTTAAATAGAAAAAAGCAAACGTTAATTGTCACCTTTACCTCTCTTTATTTAGTAATCAGAATTTCATAATTTATCTTCGACCTAGGAAACTACCCAATTAAACTACTCAATACTCAGGTCTCACAGAATACCAGCGTCGCGCTTCCGAATACATCCCGCTTAGGGACGGTACTGAAAAGTATCGGCGTCCGAAGGACGTAATATACGATCCCGACGACCCGATTACTCTAGCCATAGAGGCAGCCAATCAGCTCGCGACACCAAACACTTCAGGACCCCGATACCGACCCCGCCGGCGTGGTCGACGATTTCCCTCATTCAGCGCTTATCGCTATCGACCCACTAGGGTCGATTAATTCTTTAAAATATTTTTCCTCTCATACGACGCCCTGAGCCGAGGTTCGCGCCCAACTGGGCACCCTCAGGCCTGTTGTCTTAAACGTTGTACCGGGTGAGAGCCTTCAGCGCTCCCCATTTGTCCGGCCAAGTAGTTAATGCCATCTGCGGCAAATCTACAATAAGTCACGTCAAAAAAAAACCAGTGTCGCGGCTCACGCCGCGGCATAAGCTGAGTGAGGACCTTTTATACGGGACACCATCCACTACACATGGGTAAGCCGACATGACGTCACATTTTAATTTAGGTATAAGTTTCTGTGTTCGTTTTCCATGTTTCTATATAGAAAATATTTCGTGTGTGCGTTGACTTCTGATGTGATGTTATTATAATGTATACGTATATATGTAATCCGTGTCTGTGGTGTCCTAAATAATAAATGTTTTTTTCTTTCTTTCTTTCTTTCCAATTACGTGGAATAAATGATTCTGATTTCTGATCAGCTTACAATGTGAACTCAGATTCGAACTCGAGACCTTCTTTTTTTTGACGTGACTTACTGTAGATTTGCCGCAGATGGCATTAACTACTTGGCCGAACAAATGGGGAGCGCTGAAGGCTCTCACCCGGTACAACGTTTAAGAGAACAGGCCTGAGGGTGCCCAGTTGGGCGCGAACCTCGGCTCAGGGCGTCGTCTGAGAGGAAAAATATTTGAAAGAATTAATCGAAGGGAACCCCGAGACCTCCGGATCGTGAGCTCAGTATTCAACCACTGGACCACGAAGGCCGTCTCACATTAAATTATTTTTATTATTTTTCTTGATGGATATGATGAACCTTATGGTGATAAGGGATCAGCCTATCGCCCATAACATTAGTCCATCATGTTAGAGGACACATGTGTTTGGACTTCGTATCAACAGTGGCTGCAAGTTGTCTTTGATTACTTGTGGCTCTGCCCACCCCATTAGGGATTACGGGCGTGAGTTTATGTATGTATTTTTCTTGATACAAAAATAATATGATGACGCCTACGTAATAAGCTTTAAGAGCTTTATAAAATGTTACAAACAAGCATGGAAAATTAAAGGGGAAAATATTGTAAAGAAAATGTGAGGGATTCTTATAGGAATTACGTAGGTAGTTCTTTTCAGTATAATGAGGAACTTTCCAGACTACCCTCAACAAAAACAACATAAATATATGGCGTTGTACAGCTTTAACGTGATAAATCCCTATTTTCTACGAATAAAGACTTATTATTTATTCGTAGCCTATTTTCTCATTACTCGAGTACATAATTATTACAAAATATATTCCATTGTATTTTGTAATTGTACTGTAGTGTAACCAAACGCAACGTATAGGAAAACCGAAACGCAAATGGTACAGACAGCCATGTTGACAGTTGTCATTGAAAAATAAAGATATAAAAATGGTTAACCTATAGGCTTTTCGGCGGGAAACGGGAACGGGACAGTTGCTTTCTTCATTGAGTAATCTAAATAATTAATACGAAGTGGTGTTTTGTGGTTAATGATCGCATTAAGTTAGTCGGAAGACATTCGCGAGTGTTATTATATTGGAGTATTCAATAAACAAAGTGTATCTGCCTATTTTCGCTTCGTGCCGGGAAGCCACTTCATAACTCAAAAGTTTATGCGGACTTTTGAGTTAATTCGTTTGGGGTTCGGAGTAGGAGTCTACTCCGAGGGTGGGGGCTTAGGTTTCATCATCATCACCTTTCATCATTTCATTAATCATCAAGAAAAAAAATACGTCAGACATGGCTGTATGGGCATAGTTCCCTTTGCCTTACCCTTCGGGGAAAAAAAAAAAAATGGTTAACCTATAATGCGTGGGTATAGACTACGGACGCCTCTAAAAAGACTGTAAGACAAGGCTTTATGATTTAGCGGGAACAGTAATAATTATGTAACAGTCTCCGCGATCTAGTGGTTAGAGAGCGTTAGGCTCACTGGAGGTTCTGGTTTGATTCCCGATGGAGACATTGGTGCTAATTCCTGTAAATACCATCTAATTTTATTTTAAGTTATATCTGTCATTTTCTTATCCGCCGAAAAGGAAAGGGACGGGTCATCGACAAGCATAAAATTTATGGAACACACGTCAATTTTAAGCACAAATCTAAACCAACCGTCTAAAAATTTTACGTCCGTCAATAACCCGACACAGTTAAGTAGACAGCACGTCAAACGGATTGCATACCAGCAACGTACCTTTTGATTCGCCCGGGTTATTCATTCATTTACTCATTCTTCCTAAAATTAAGAGCTGTGAATCATCCGTCCCTTTCCTTTTCGACGGATATGAAAATGACGGATATAACTTAAAATAAAATTAGGCGGTGTCTGCAGGAATCGGAGCCATTGTCGAAATCACTTTGTGACACTTTTGTTTGGTAAAGACTTTTCAGGCTTGAATCACCTGATTGTCCGAGAAAGTAAGATGATTCCGTGCTTTGGAAGGCAGCCGTTGGTTATTAGCCGTAAAAACAGCTCCACCAACCCGCAATGGAGCAACGTGGTGGAGTATGCTCCATACCCCCTACGGTTGATTGAGGGGAGGCCTGTGCCCAGCAGTGGGGACGTATATAGGCTGTGTTGCGAACAATGTGAACAATTACCCTTTTTATTACACCCAGGCACAATTACATCTTCCACCCATTATTATTCTGATCAAAATAAAGAGAAGCAATATAGGTGGCAACACATTACCGACCCCGCCGGCGTGGTCGACGATCTCCCTCATTCAGCGCTTAACGCTATCGACCCACTAGGGTCGATTAATTCTTTCAAATATTTTTCCTCTCAGACGACGCCCTGAGCCGAGGTTCGCGCCCAACTGGGCACCCTCAGGCCTGTTGTCTTAAACGTTGTATCGGGTGAGAGCCTTCAGCGCTCCCCATTTGTCCGGCCAAGTAGTTAATGCCATCTGCGGCAAATCTACAATAAGTAAAAAAAAAGGTGGCAACACCATTCTGCACATAATGTGATTCAAATATCAAGCAATAATTAGTTTTATATATGTTTCTACCTGCGCTGCCCGCATCCAGCGGCATCCCGCGACCTTCACCAGATCGTCGGTCCACCTTGTAGCGGGCCTACCCACTGAGCGTCGTCCGACACGTCGTCGTGGAGATCCTTGAGGGAGGCCTATGCCCAGCAGTGGACGTCATACGGCTGATGATGATGATGCTTCTACCATTACATTACATTTTTGAATGATTATGACATTATGTACCCCAGCAATGAGAAAATAGGTAATTATCACGTTAAAAGTGAACAACGCTATCTATCGTGTGTTTGGGGAACGTCGATTGGATATTTCCTCATTGGGAGTTACGTAACAAAGATTCGAGATGTCCTACGTAATTTCGTACCGAGTGCCCTCGGCGCTTCCCATTTGTCCGGCCAAGTAGTTGATGCCATTTGTGACAAATCTACAATAAGCTACGTCAAAACAGGTCTATTAAGTAGGTAAGAACATATTTATTCCTCTCGTCTAGAAGAGTATCGATTCTATAACAGCTTCTAACGTCTCCTTTATATTATATACTGTAAGTTGTCCCTGTTACTACTTACTAATGTAATTAAATGGTTGTTATATGAGCCATGTCAGGGACCTTTGGCGGCTCAATAATATCCCTGACACCAGGGTTGCTGAGGTTGGTAATCCACCTCTTAGCCCATAGGATACAGTGTGGTGATGGTCTCGGTTTCGCCCTGGGAGACCGGAGCGGGAGACCTGACCAGCTTGTGTGAGGGAGGGAGCCACGGGCGGCAGACTCGGGGGAGTCTGTCGTTCCAACAACAACTGGCTCGAGTAGGCGTTGCGTGCGTGTTCCGCGCACGCCACTCATGACGAGGCGAGGCCTCATTGGCCAACCACTGCCGGGTCGCGGAAGTATGCTTCGGCGATTCCCGGGTCCTGGCACTACAGTGGACAAGTAGGAACACCGTTGGGTTTTAGTGGGTATACCGGGTGGCAACACCCGGGGAGTCCCACATAACCACGTCGCCCCCCCCGGGTGGCGTGGTATGCGTAAAGCATTTCCCAACGCTAAAAAAAAAAAAAGCCCATAGGATACAAGACAAGCATGATGATGTTAGGACCAGCCCATCTTCTACGTATAAAGGGCTATGAACCTTTCTGGCATATCTCAGTGGCGCCACCTAGCGGATTTTTTAAAACTGCGGCGCACGATGAAACCTGTGCAAATCGATAGGGGACACTTGTCTGAACAAAAAAGCCTTAATGGACCTATGCTCTAAAGTGTCACGTTTTCAAGATATCTAGCTTGAAAGTTACGAAAAGTGTCGTATGGATAAATCGATTTTACTCTTTATCTATATACAATCGTAATATAGTGACAAAGTGATTGATTATACATGAAACATTATTTAATATACAACATATTTATCTTATTGAAAAAATGAAATTAATAAATACTTGCAACAACATTAATGGTTTTTGTCTTTGCTACATTATATAGGAAGTACATAGGTACTTAACTGTGCACACCTTATCTAAGGTTACTAATTGCAAACTGAGTTTATCAGTTTGTGTTATGTATGATATAGGCGTCATTTACTCCTTAACTTGATTTTACTTGACACAACGACAGGATCTAATGAAATATAAAATAAAGTTTACATTTTTATATACGCAATGCGTTTAGTGCGGCATCATTAGTACTCGTTAAAAAGCAGAATTCTCGAAGTTTAAGAAATCTGTGTAAGAGAAACAAAATGGTGTACTTATTAACTGCCATTTTGCTTTCTCGTTTAATTCCAGGAACTACGAAAATAGAGGTCCTTTGTTTAAAGTTGCACGAATTTCTATTATTTCGGCGGAATCAACAAGGATAGCGAATAGCCATACAATAAGTGTGAGTGAGACAACATCATACAATAAATACAATAGGACGATTGGCAGCCGGGTGAACTTTCAGTCAGTTTGCCACTTTCATCTTCAACGTGCGCACGCGCTTTTCTCTGTTCTGAGACTCTATCCTGTTCATTCTGTTGTATTTGTTACCACTGTTGAGTTTGTTAATATTCCTCTTGAGTTTGTTAGTATTTTTGTTGACTTTGTTAGTGTTATTGTTGAATTTGTTGTTGTTGTCTTGGCAAGATGTCCAGTCATGTTGGTGCCAGGCAATGTTTTTTGTTGTGGTGTAAGCACTGTTCGTGGCCCGCGCCGAAGATCTCGGCGTCCTATACAGTCTTACTTGACAACTGAAGATTATATTGCTAGGCACCCCAACATCCTGAATTATGCTCGCCACTTATTTGACGATCGAGAGCTAAGTAATCTTATTTGAACATTGCAAAAATTAAAAATCTCAGTATGCAGTGTATCTAGTATCTATATTATAGTCCCTGGTCAGTATAATACATAAAGTTTAATATCTACCAATCAGATAATTGGGTCTGATTCTGATCGGCACAATGAACCCGATTGTAGGGTATGCAACGTAGCATCTAGCATGTTACTGGTGGTAACGCAGTCTAAATGTGACGTACTTACTTCATTATTGATGGAACAGTATTCTTATCGTTTCCAGCTAACTACGCAATACCGAATATGCCACATTTAAAAGAGGAAGTGAGGATTGCTTGCGCCCTAATAAATGCCTTCGGAAAACGGGTGACAGATCACCCACTCGTAAATGAAATAATCAACGATATATACCTTAAGCACGACGCCCCAAACTATCTGTGCGAGTTTGTAATACAAAACAATTTAAATCAACGCAGAGCCGCTTTCCAAGCTATAAACTCAAGTGAAGGCTTTCAGTGTGCGTCAAGCTAGCGGCCTCAAAAAAAAAATGGACACGAAAAAATAATTTGACCATACCAAAAAATAGTACTGTTATTGAAAAAAATAGTACCTGTTGTAAAAAAATTAGTACCTTCACGGTTCTGGATTTATAGCCATGTTTTATTGCACTTGCTAGCTTGACGGTGAGCGAAATTTGGCGAGAGTTAACGACAAGGTCTTTCGCTTTGATTTAAACGCCAAAAAATAGTACCGAAATAGTACTTACCCCCTGCAAAATACCGAAATGAGTACTTCAACGGTTCCAAAGTTATAAAGGCAGTTCTTTGCTCCCGCTGGCTTGACGTTTTGAAAATACCTATTATCTAGGGAACGCTTGCATACTTCAGTTTGTAACTAATGTCAATAAACTCGTATGAAATAGTACTCCCTACCATCATAATTTGGACCTGATTCTCTTTGTAGAAATATGTCAAAAAGTCATTATAACCTATGTCATACATTTATCAAGACAGGTACAGTCGCGAACAAAATTATTACACATGCTCAAGAAGAATGTTGTCAGATTTTAGTATTTTTTCCCCATTTTTGGGTAAAAATTGGTGAAGTGCCAGGGTTGTCAGATGAAAGTAATATCATTGTTGAAACTCTTTGAGTTATTCTACAAATACTGCAAATTGTTTATTAGCAAACACTTCGATCCGTAACAAATTGAACATGAAGGTATAAATTATAAAATAAAACAGCTGATTAAAAATGTATTATGATGTATTAAAATCACAGATTGTTTTCAATAAGAACTAGACCTATGCAGCCATTTTCTATTAAAATTATTGCATATGGGTGTATGCAATAGCAATTTTTTGTAATAGCAACACTCTGAAGTGCAAAGAAATGGTAGGGTAGACCTCCAAAATGGCAATACTGGCGATGGCAATACTTACGAATAAATTGTGAGGTTATGTAATTGTCTACGTGACTGTATCAACAACAAATGTATGGCATAGGTTATGATGATTTTTTAACATATTTCTAGAAAGAGAATCGGATCAAAATTATGATGGTAGGAAGTACTATTTCATACGAGTTTATTGAAATTAGTTACATACTGAAGTATGCAAGCGTTCCCTAGATAATAGGTATTTTCAAAACGTCAAGCCAGCGGGAGCAAAGAACTGCCTTTATAACTTTGGAACCGTTGAAGTACTCATTTCGGTATTTTGCAGGGGGTAAGTACTATTTCGGTACTATTTTTTGGCGTTTAAATCAAAGCGAAAGACCATGTCGTTAACTCTCGCCAAATTTCGCTCACCGTCAAGCTAGCAAGTGCAATAAAACATGGCTATAAATCCAGAACCGTGATGGTACTAATTTTTTTACAACAGGTACTATTTTTTTCAATAAGAGTACTATTTTTTGGTATGGTCAAATTATTTTTTCGTGCCCATTTTTTTTTTGAGGCCGCTAGCTTGACGCACACGGCTTTCAACAGTTTCCCATCTTATCATATGAGGATCTGTTGATAATGTCTCTGGGGCCGTATCAAGTGACGCAGGCAAGAAGCTACTATGGCGAACACCTAAAAGAAAACGGAACGTTTTTCATTGAAGTGTATGAAGATTTTGAAGTTGACTATAATTTAAATCAATACAACATAGTAGTTTGTGATCCTTGGCTGACAAGAGCTAAAATACTCTCGAGGCACCAGAATTTATTTTGTATATATCTTGCTAAATAATAGTTTGAAAAACAGAAATAAACTTGTCGGTCACTATTGCAGCTGTATAGTTGGAAAACGTACACTCGGGTGCTGTGCTCATGTCATGTGCATAGTTTGGTATATGGGATGGGCTCGGCACCAAGAAATTCAACCCCCTGCTGCCTTTTTAGATCAAGTTATTATTTCTGATGAAAAAGAAGATTGATTATTCAAGAAGACTGATATTCATTATCCTAATAGGTACGAATTTGTATAAAAAAAGCCTATTTGTTATAAGTATATACACTGTATGTATTCAATAACAATTAGTATTGATTACATTTTTAAGCAAAATATAAATAACTATATGACTACTTTTACGATGTTTTATTTCATACTTATAAAAACACAACTAAGAAAATCGATGAATAATTGAACAATGTGTTCATGTAATATGATTGTTATGAACTAAACAGCTTAAGGTCCCGTTGCATTGAAGGCACACACCCCATTGGTGTGTCTATACGAACTAGGTATGTTCCATACACTGCTGTAAAGTAAAGTAGTCCTAAAAGCGAATTTTCACACCCCACCTGCTTTCACTGTGATTAGACATTTAAGCTGCCTTTCATTGAATAAACATAAAAACTCAAAAAGTGTGAAATTGTTAGACAATCATAGCAAATAACTTTGAGCGTGATTACCACGAGAATAAGTCATGAGCTGTACATCTCACGACTCGTTTCTGGATTTCTTTTAAGTTACACATAAAAGTAAGTTATAGATATTTATTTTATCTATTTATTTATTTTTCAATAAAGTAAATATGTGGTATATTAAACACTAATATTCCATGCATAATCACTTAGTCACTATATTCCAATTGCATATAAAAGTAAAATCGATTTGTTCATACAACACTTTTCGGAACTTTCAAGCTAAATATCTTGAAAACGTGACGCTTTAGAGCATAGGTTCATTAAAGCTTTTTTGTGCAGAAAAGTGCCCCCTATCGATATACACAGGTTTCATCGTGCGCCGCAGTTTTGAAAAATCCGCTAGGTGGCGCCACCAGGCTATGCCAGCCTCCATAGTGAAATGTTCAATGCCCTTTCGTACCGAGTGCTCTCGGCGCTCCCCATTTGTCCGGCCAAGTAGTTAATGACATTTGCGGCAAATCTACAATACGTTACGTCAAAACAAGTCTATTAAGAAGGTAAGAACATATTTACTCCTCATGTCTAGAAGAGTATCGATTCTAACGTCCTCTTTATATTAAGTATATGTAAGTATCTATTGTCCAATATCGCTGAATAAGTGCTTATTAGCACTTACTTATAATGATATTCGATTCCGGTCGAGGTGGAACTGACCTACAAACATATGAATAATACTTATGTAATTTCGTTTTGCTTTCCAAAGTATTTTGTATCAATGCTTTTTCAAATATCGATTTATTAATTCTTGAAAAATAACAATAAGTCACAAATACAAACATAAAAATTAGTCATTAAATAACCCGCCCCTCACTGTTCCCGGAGCAAAGGTACAACACTAGCCGCATTACCGCGCTGAATGGCAATGGCCAGCCTTTGGACCAGGAACGAGCCGGAGCGGGAGTCACCTGTTTTCTCCCTCAGACTGATGCTTTTTCTTGCATTTTTCTTTATAGCGAAGACAAGGCAAGACTACAAAGGTTTTATATGTTTTTAACTTTCTTGACTTCTTTCATATCACAAGTAAGGTTTTAGTAAACAATTCGGCGCACTAGAGTCAACTATTTCTTTCAAATCTAATTTTCTCAGGCGACGCTCTGAGACTCTGAGTCGAGAGATCCCCGTCTCCGGGGCCGTCAGGTTTGTCCGTTATCTTAAATTTGTACCCACACCGGGTGAGAGCCCTCAGCGCTCACCATTTGTCCGGCCAAGTAAATGATATCCAAATATTTTTTGCTGATCACCTGATTGTCCGATAGTAAGATGATCCGTGCTTCGCACGCCGTTAGTCCCGTTTACTACTTACTGATGTAAGTGAGTAATTATTACATGAACCATGAAAGGGGCGTATGGCGGCTCAATAGTAACCCTGACACCATGATGAGGTTGGTAATTTAATTCATCTAACAATCCACACGATAGAGAGAGAGTGAGAAATACTCCATAATAGGCCGCCTATTGCACTCATTCTATTTCTCTTTTGTTTTGTATTTTGTTTTTTTTTTCCTGTTTGTGCAATAAAGTATTTGTTATGTTATGTTACTCTCTTTCTTTAAAATACAATGATTACATTTTCGTGATTGGAGCCCTTTTTCAAACATACTAAAGCTGTATTACAATTCATATGCACGTAAATAAGAGAATTTCTCATCTTACAAGTTCCCAAGCACGAGTTCCGCTTGCAGCGAGAATGTTGACAAGTTCGCGAGTGGCTTGAGGTGCGCGCGCGCCGGTGATGCAACGCGCCGTGAAAGCCGATAGCGCAGGAATTGGGTCGCGGCGCGCATGCGTACAGATGCGCTTACTGCTCGCTGTTTAGTGTTTACCTACTCTGTTAAGTCGCGTTGTTGGAGGGAAAAAATAGTCTAAAAAACTTGCAGCCAGTTTTGGTAAAGTAGCACAATAATTTTACGGCCTGTGCGGTCTAGTAGTTGAGCGTTTGGGCTCATGATCCGGAGGGCCCGGGTTCGAATCCCGGTGGAGACATATCATAAAAATCACTTTGTTATCCCTAATTTGGTTAGGACATTACAGGCTGATCACCTGATTGTTGGAAAGTAAGATGATCCGTGCTTCGGAAGGCACGTTAAGCCGCTGGTCACAGTTACTACTTACTAATGTTAGTACATGGTTGTTACCTGAGTCATGTCAGGGGGCTTTGGCAGCTCAATAATATCCCTGACACCACGGTTACTGAGGTTGGTAATCCACCTCTTAGTCCACACGATACAAGACAAGCATGATGATGTTAAGACCAGCCCATCTTCTGTAACTAGTACTCAGCGCGATGAAAACAAATGTCAAATAGTAATATTGCTATTGTGGCGGCGTTCAGTTTATGAACGCACCCCTTAACTGACAGATAGCTGTCACTACTGTCAGTAAGCTGTCAAGAGACGACTCTCGCTCGACTGTTGTAACGCACACGCACGCTGTTATTTTGTACTGACTAATTTGATAAGGATAAAATATTGTGATCCGTGATACTGTGACTGTGTCTTATTAACTCTAATAAACTATTCGTCCAAGTGGAGTTGTTCTATTATTAAGAAGGAGATCTACGTGCATCCTGCACCCGTCCCCTTAATGGTGACCCCGACGTGATTTGAATTGCTTCGATGTCATTTTAACCCCCCTGGCCTTTCTATCTAAGGAGATGATGATGATAATAAATTCTGGTACTTATTGCTGTTAGAATATTCCAGCAGCGTGACCTTGTAAAGGTCAAGGGTAGAGCTGTAATTCCGGTCGGGGAGGGGGCAGCCGGCCTGGCTTTGACCTGCAGATTCAGGTCAAGAGGAATCGATTCTTTCGCGCCTATTTGCATTATCTACTGGGATCAGAATTGAACTGAACACTTGTATTAAAACAACACTTGTAGGTGAAATATTAATGTTTTTCATCTACTTAGTAGGTCTGTAGGTAGGTAGGTATAGCTTGGTCTCATTTATTTCGCAGAGGATTTCATTTTATCGGGTGAGAGCCCTCAACGCTCCCCATTTGTCCGGCCAAGTAGTTAATGCCATTTGTGGCTAATCTACAATAAGTCACGTCAAAAAAAACTGATCAACGGTTGCGTCTACAAAATGAAAATTAATGAACGTTAAAAAAGGGTTATTTTTCTTATTTTTTATTACAGATGATATTGCTTGAGTTGAAGGACTTTTAGTAGCTATAATTGGGTCGTGTACTAAGTTCAAGATAAATTATCAAATTCTGATTACTAAATAAAGACAGATTTAAAACTAACGAAAAACATTTTCTTTTTCATATTTAATTTATTTATGAATTTTAATCAAGAAAAATGTGGCCTAAATGAGGGACTATCCAATCGACGTCCTCCAAAACACGATAGATGGCGTTGATAAGTTTTTTCTTCGTTTCTTTTTCATGGAAAACAGACATATGCATCTTTGATCTTTGTTTTTGGGTATAAATGATGACCCTTTTTATTGCACCAAGGTACAATTACAACTTCCACCCATTATTATTCTGATCAAAATAAAGAGAAGCAATATAGGTAGCAACATCATTCTATATATAATGTGATCCAAATATCGAGAAACAATTAGTTTTATATAATTATGCTTCTGCCGTTACATTACATTTTTGATTAATTTATGTACCCCAGCAATGAGAAAATAGGTAATTATCACGTTTAAAGTGAACAACGCCATCTATCGGGTGTTTTGGGAACGTCGATTGGAAAGTCCGTCATCAGATATTGAAAACTGAAGACAAGGCTTAGGCCTATTTTAATCGTGAATTTCGAATATTAAATTACTAAAGTCAAGGCTGTATGGTCCACAGATCTTCGCCTGCCTTATATAAAGCGATTTTTTTTTATTTTGATTTTCCTCGAAGGGTAAGGCAAAAGGAACTATGCCCATACAGCCATATCTTACGTATTTTTTTTTCTTGATAATTGATGAAATGATGAAAGGTGATAACGATGAATCATCATTCATACCCATATAAAAAGGGTCATCATTTATACCCAAAAACAAAGATCAAAGATGCATATGTCTGTTTTCCATGAAAAAGAAACGAAGAAAAAACTTATCAACGCCATCTATCGTGTTTTGGAGGACGTCGATTGGATAGTCCCTCATTTAGGCCACATTTTTCTTGATTAAAATTCATAAATAAATTAAATATGAAAAAGAAAATGTTTTTCGTTAGTTTTAAATCTGTCTTTATTTAGTAATCAGAATTTGATAATTTATCTTGAACTTAGTACACGACCCAATTATAGCTACTAAAAGTCCTTCAACTCAAGCAATATCATCTGTAATAAAAAATAAGAAAAATAACCCTTTTTTAACGTTCATTAATTTTCATTTTGTAGACGCAACCGTTGATCAGTTTTTTTTGACGTGACTTATTGTAGATTAGCCACAAATGGCATTAACTACTTGGCCGGACAAATGGGGAGCGTTGAGGGCTCTCACCCGATAAAATGAAATCCTCTGCGAAATAAATGAGACCAAGCTATACCTACCTACCTACAGACCTACTAAGTAGATGAAAAACATTAATATTTCACCTACAAGTGTTGTTTTAATACAAGTGTTCAGTTCAATTCTGATCCCAGTAGATAATGCAAATAGGCGCGAAAGAATCGATTCCTCTTGACCTGAATCTGCAGGTCAAAGCCAGGCCGGCTGCCCCCTCCCCGACCGGAATTACAGCTCTACCCTTGACCTTTACAAGGTCACGCTGCTGGAATATTCTAACAGCAATAAGTACCAGAATTTATTATCATCATCATCTCCTTAGATAGAAAGGCCAGGGGGGTTAAAATGACATCGAAGCAATTCAAATCACGTCGGGGTCACCATTAAGGGGACGGGTGCAGGATGCACGTAGATCTCCTTCTTAATAATAGAACAACTCCACTTGGACGAATAGTTTATTAGAGTTAATAAGACACAGTCACAGTATCACGGATCACAATATTTTATCCTTATCAAATTAGTCAGTACAAAATAACAGCGTGCGTGTGCGTTACAACAGTCGAGCGAGAGTCGTCTCTTGACAGCTTACTGACAGTAGTGACAGCTATCTGTCAGTTAAGGGGTGCGTTCATAAACTGAACGCCGCCACAATAGCAATATTACTATTTGACATTTGTTTTCATCGCGCTGAGTACTAGTTACAGAAGATGGGCTGGTCTTAACATCATCATGCTTGTCTTGTATCGTGTGGACTAAGAGGTGGATTACCAACCTCAGTAACCGTGGTGTCAGGGATATTATTGAGCTGCCAAAGCCCCCTGACATGACTCAGGTAACAACCATGTACTAACATTAGTAAGTAGTAACTGTGACCAGCGGCTTAACGTGCCTTCCGAAGCACGGATCATCTTACTTTCCAACAATCAGGTGATCAGCCTGTAATGTCCTAACCAAATTAGGGATAACAAAGTGATTTTTATGATATGTCTCCACCGGGATTCGAACCCGGGCCCTCCGGATCATGAGCCCAAACGCTCAACTACTAGACCGCACAGGCCGTAAAATTATTGTGCTACTTTACCAAAACTGGCTGCAAGTTTTTTAGACTATTTTTTCCCTCCAACAACGCGACTTAACAGAGTAGGTAAACACTAAACAGCGAGCAGTAAGCGCATCTGTACGCATGCGCGCCGCGACCCAATTCCTGCGCTATCGGCTTTCACGGCGCGTTGCATCACCGGCGCGCGCGCACCTCAAGCCACTCGCGAACTTGTCAACATTCTCGCTGCAAGCGGAACTCGTGCTTGGGAACTTGTAAGATGAGAAATTCTCTTATTTACGTGCATATGAATTGTAATACAGCTTTAGTATGTTTGAAAAAGGGCTCCAATCACGAAAATGTAATCATTGTATTTTAAAGAAAGAGAGTAACATAACATAACAAATACTTTATTGCACAAACAGGAAAAAAAAAACAAAATACAAAACAAAAGAGAAATAGAATGAGTGCAATAGGCGGCCTATTATGGAGTATTTCTCACTCTCTCTCTATCGTGTGGATTGTTAGATGAATTAAATTACCAACCTCATCATGGTGTCAGGGTTACTATTGAGCCGCCATACGCCCCTTTCATGGTTCATGTAATAATTACTCACTTACATCAGTAAGTAGTAAACGGGACTAACGGCGTGCGAAGCACGGATCATCTTACTATCGGACAATCAGGTGATCAGCAAAAAATATTTGGATATCATTTACTTGGCCGGACAAATGGTGAGCGCTGAGGGCTCTCACCCGGTGTGGGTACAAATTTAAGATAACGGACAAACCTGACGGCCCCGGAGACGGGGATCTCTCGACTCAGAGTCTCAGAGCGTCGCCTGAGAAAATTAGATTTGAAAGAAATAGTTGACTCTAGTGCGCCGAATTGTTTACTAAAACCTTACTTGTGATATGAAAGAAGTCAAGAAAGTTAAAAACATATAAAACCTTTGTAGTCTTGCCTTGTCTTCGCTATAAAGAAAAATGCAAGAAAAAGCATCAGTCTGAGGGAGAAAACAGGTGACTCCCGCTCCGGCTCGTTCCTGGTCCAAAGGCTGGCCATTGCCATTCAGCGCGGTAATGCGGCTAGTGTTGTACCTTTGCTCCGGGAACAGTGAGGGGCGGGTTATTTAATGACTAATTTTTATGTTTGTATTTGTGACTTATTGTTATTTTTCAAGAATTAATAAATCGATATTTGAAAAAGCATTGATACAAAATACTTTGGAAAGCAAAACGAAATTACATAAGTATTATTCATATGTTTGTAGGTCAGTTCCACCTCGACCGGAATCGAATATCATTATAAGTAAGTGCTAATAAGCACTTATTCAGCGATATTGGACAATAGATACTTACATATACTTAATATAAAGAGGACGTTAGAATCGATACTCTTCTAGACATGAGGAGTAAATATGTTCTTACCTTCTTAATAGACTTGTTTTGACGTAACGTATTGTAGATTTGCCGCAAATGTCATTAACTACTTGGCCGGACAAATGGGGAGCGCCGAGAGCACTCGGTACGAAATTTATACGTAGAAGATGGGCTGGTCCTAACATCATCATGCTTGTCTTGTATCCTATGGGCTTTTTTTTTTTTTAGCGTTGGGAAATGCTTTACGCATACCACGCCACCCGGGGGGGGCGACGTGGTTATGTGGGACTCCCCGGGTGTTGCCACCCGGTATACCCACTAAAACCCAACGGTGTTCCTACTTGTCCACTGTAGTGCCAGGACCCGGGAATCGCCGAAGCATACTTCCGCGACCCGGCAGTGGTTGGCCAATGAGGCCTCGCCTCGTCATGAGTGGCGTGCGCGGAACACGCACGCAACGCCTACTCGAGCCAGTTGTTGTTGGAACGACAGACTCCCCCGAGTCTGCCGCCCGTGGCTCCCTCCCTCACACAAGCTGGTCAGGTCTCCCGCCCCGGTCTCCCAGGGCGAAACCGAGACCATCACCACACTGTATCCTATGGGCTAAGAGGTGGATTACCAACCTCAGCAACCCTGGTGTCAGGGATATTATTGAGCCGCCAAAGGTCCCTGACATGGCTCATATAACAACCATTTAATTACATTAGTAAGTAGTAACAGGGACAACTTACAGTATATAATATAAAGGAGACGTTAGAAGCTGTTATAGAATCGATACTCTTCTAGACGAGAGGAATAAATATGTTCTTACCTACTTAATAGACCTGTTTTGACGTAGCTTATTGTAGATTTGTCACAAATGGCATCAACTACTTGGCCGGACAAATGGGAAGCGCCGAGGGCACTCGGTACGAAATTACGTAGGACATCTCGAATCTTTGTTACGTAACTCCCAATGAGGAAATATCCAATCGACGTTCCCCAAACACACGATAGATAGCGTTGTTCACTTTTAACGTGATAATTACCTATTTTCTCATTGCTGGGGTACATAATGTCATAATCATTCAAAAATGTAATGTAATGGTAGAAGCATCATCATCATCAGCCGTATGACGTCCACTGCTGGGCATAGGCCTCCCTCAAGGATCTCCACGACGACGTGTCGGACGACGCTCAGTGGGTAGGCCCGCTACAAGGTGGACCGACGATCTGGTGAAGGTCGCGGGATGCCGCTGGATGCGGGCAGCGCAGGTAGAAACATATATAAAACTAATTATTGCTTGATATTTGAATCACATTATGTGCAGAATGGTGTTGCCACCTTTTTTTTACTTATTGTAGATTTGCCGCAGATGGCATTAACTACTTGGCCGGACAAATGGGGAGCGCTGAAGGCTCTCACCCGATACAACGTTTAAGACAACAGGCCTGAGGGTGCCCAGTTGGGCGCGAACCTCGGCTCAGGGCGTCGTCTGAGAGGAAAAATATTTGAAAGAATTAATCGACCCTAGTGGGTCGATAGCGTTAAGCGCTGAATGAGGGAGATCGTCGACCACGCCGGCGGGGTCGGTAATGTGTTGCCACCTATATTGCTTCTCTTTATTTTGATCAGAATAATAATGGGTGGAAGATGTAATTGTGCCTGGGTGTAATAAAAAGGGTAATTGTTCACATTGTTCGCAACACAGCCTATATACGTCCCCACTGCTGGGCACAGGCCTCCCCTCAATCAACCGTAGGGGGTATGGAGCATACTCCACCACGTTGCTCCATTGCGGGTTGGTGGAGCTGTTTTTACGGCTAATAACCAACGGCTGCCTTCCAAAGCACGGAATCATCTTACTTTCTCGGACAATCAGGTGATTCAAGCCTGAAAAGTCTTTACCAAACAAAAGTGTCACAAAGTGATTTCGACAATGGCTCCGATTCCTGCAGACACCGCCTAATTTTATTTTAAGTTATATCCGTCATTTTCATATCCGTCGAAAAGGAAAGGGACGGATGATTCACAGCTCTTAATTTTAGGAAGAATGAGTAAATGAATGAATAACCCGGGCGAATCAAAAGGTACGTTGCTGGTATGCAATCCGTTTGACGTGCTGTCTACTTAACTGTGTCGGGTTATTGACGGACGTAAAATTTTTAGACGGTTGGTTTAGATTTGTGCTTAAAATTGACGTGTGTTCCATAAATTTTATGCTTGTCGATGACCCGTCCCTTTCCTTTTCGGCGGATAAGAAAATGACAGATATAACTTAAAATAAAATTAGATGGTATTTACAGGAATTAGCACCAATGTCTCCATCGGGAATCAAACCAGAACCTCCAGTGAGCCTAACGCTCTCTAACCACTAGATCGCGGAGACTGTTACATAATTATTACTGTTCCCGCTAAATCATAAAGCCTTGTCTTACAGTCTTTTTAGAGGCGTCCGTAGTCTATACCCACGCATTATAGGTTAACCATTTTTTTTTTTTTCCCCGAAGGGTAAGGCAAAGGGAACTATGCCCATACAGCCATGTCTGACGTATTTTTTTTCTTGATGATTAATGAAATGATGAAAGGTGATGATGATGAAACCTAAGCCCCCACCCTCGGAGTAGACTCCTACTCCGAACCCCAAACGAATTAACTCAAAAGTCCGCATAAACTTTTGAGTTATGAAGTGGCTTCCCGGCACGAAGCGAAAATAGGCAGATACACTTTGTTTATTGAATACTCCAATATAATAACACTCGCGAATGTCTTCCGACTAACTTAATGCGATCATTAACCACAAAACACCACTTCGTATTAATTATTTAGATTACTCAATGAAGAAAGCAACTGTCCCGTTCCCGTTTCCCGCCGAAAAGCCTATAGGTTAACCATTTTTATATCTTTATTTTTCAATGACAACTGTCAACATGGCTGTCTGTACCATTTGCGTTTCGGTTTTCCTATACGTTGCGTTTGGTTACACTACAGTACAATTACAAAATACAATGGAATATATTTTGTAATAATTATGTACTCGAGTAATGAGAAAATAGGCTACGAATAAATAATAAGTCTTTATTCGTAGAAAATAGGGATTTATCACGTTAAAGCTGTACAACGCCATATATTTATGTTGTTTTTGTTGAGGGTAGTCTGGAAAGTTCCTCATTATACTGAAAAGAACTACCTACGTAATTCCTATAAGAATCCCTCACATTTTCTTTACAATATTTTCCCCTTTAATTTTCCATGCTTGTTTGTAACATTTTATAAAGCTCTTAAAGCTTATTACGTAGGCGTCATCATATTATTTTTGTATCAAGAAAAATACATACATAAACTCACGCCCGTAATCCCTAATGGGGTGGGCAGAGCCACAAGTAATCAAAGACAACTTGCAGCCACTGTTGATACGAAGTCCAAACACATGTGTCCTCTAACATGATGGACTAATGTTATGGGCGATAGGCTGATCCCTTATCACCATAAGGTTCATCATATCCATCAAGAAAAATAATAAAAATAATTTAATGTGAGACGGCCTTCGTGGTCCAGTGGTTGAATACTGAGCTCACGATCCGGAGGTCTCGGGGTTCCCTTCGATTAATTCTTTCAAATATTTTTCCTCTCAGACGACGCCCTGAGCCGAGGTTCGCGCCCAACTGGGCACCCTCAGGCCTGTTCTCTTAAACGTTGTACCGGGTGAGAGCCTTCAGCGCTCCCCATTTGTTCGGCCAAGTAGTTAATGCCATCTGCGGCAAATCTACAGTAAGTCACGTCAAAAAAAAGAAGGTCTCGAGTTCGAATCTGAGTTCACATTGTAAGCTGATCAGAAATCAGAATCATTTATTCCACGTAATTGGAAAGAAAGAAAGAAAGAAAAAAACATTTATTATTTAGGACACCACAGACACGGATTACATATATACGTATACATTATAATAACATCACATCAGAAGTCAACGCACACACGAAATATTTTCTATATAGAAACATGGAAAACGAACACAGAAACTTATACCTAAATTAAAATGTGACGTCATGTCGGCTTACCCATGTGTAGTGGATGGTGTCCCGTATAAAAGGTCCTCACTCAGCTTATGCCGCGGCGTGAGCCGCGACACTGGTTTTTTTTTGACGTGACTTATTGTAGATTTGCCGCAGATGGCATTAACTACTTGGCCGGACAAATGGGGAGCGCTGAACATGAAACCATGAATTCCAAAATCCAGGTGCAATAGGTTTGCCAGACCGTAGAATGTCTCCCTGATTGGGAGCAGTTTTCAAAGATGACGTTCCGATCACACCCCTATACATCATTTTTACCCCCAAGACATTTTCTGGAAAAACAAAATTTTGTATGGCGGCCATCTTGTTTTTTCGCCATTTTGTATTTTTTTCACCGGCCATTAAATTCGACCAAGATTTAAATAGGTTTTGTGAAAGAAAAATTGGTTCAGGTGTGATAGTTTCGCCAGGCCGTAGGGTGTCACCCTGATGCGGAGCAGTTTTCGAAAATCGGGAAGTATTTCCATACTTAACATGACGATCCGATCACAACCCCGATATATATTTTATATCCCGAGACATTTTCTGAAAAAACAAAATTGTGTATGGCGGCCATCTTGTTTTTCCGCCATTTTGTTTTTTTTTTACGCGCTATGGAATTTGACCAAGATTTAAATAAGTGCTCTGAAAGAAATATTGGTTCACGTGCGATAGTTTTGCCAGGCCGTAGAGTATCTCTCTGATGCGGAGCAGTTTTTGGTGACCAGAAAGTATTTCCGTACTCTACATGACGTTTTGAGTAAGCGCCCCATACATTATTTTTACCCAAACGGGCTTCTTCCAAAATCGACAAAATTTTGTATGGCGGCCATCTTTTTTTTCCGCCATTTTGTTTTTTTGCACCGGCGATTGAATTTGATCAAGATTTAAATACGTTTCGTGAAAGAAAAATTGCTCCAGGTTGTATAGTTTTGCCAGGCCATAGGGTATCTCCCTGATGCTGACCAGTTTTCGAAGGTCGGGAAGTTTTCCCGAAGCCTAAAGATCGATCCGATCAATATGACTTTACAAACGCACTAGTCGCTCCTACGATTTTTGAAAATTCCCCTCGATTTCTCTGGTCTTCCATCATCAGATCCTGACTTCCTTGACATGGGACCCCCTTGGGTATATCTCCTTTCAAACAAAAAAAGAATTATCAAAATCGGTTCATATACGACGAAGATATGCCCGAACAAACATAAAAAAAAAAAAAAAAAAATATACGGTCGAATTGAGAACCTCCTCCTTTTTTGAAGTCGGTAAAAATAAATGCTACAAAGGTCAGCCTTACCTATATTACCAGTTATGTCGTTAATGGCCTCAATACCTGCAGACACCTAATTTTATTTTAAGTTATACCCGTCATTTTCTTATCCGCTGAAAAGGAAAGGGACGGATGATTGACAACTGTGAATAATAATTTTAAAATGAATGAAGGAACACGGGCGAATAAAACATGCATTCCTCTGATTTTCAACCTGTCAACTTATCTAACCTGAAGACTTGACAGGGTCGGGTTTTTTACAGAAGCGACTGCCGCTCTGACCTTCCAACCCGCGTAGGGAAAACGCATTTCCCGGGAATGAGGATTTCCTCACGATGTTTTCCTTCACCGCTGTGCACGTGATTATCATGTATGATACAAACATGAATTCGAAAATAAGTTCGACAATCATTGGTTTAGGCTGTGGATTCGATCCTGAGAACACAAAGTAAGAGGCAAGCGTTCCACCAACTGGGCTACCACGGCTCTTACTATAAGGTTGCGTTATCGATCCGAAAGGAATAACACCCCAGGGTGTTTGTTTTCAAGATGACCAGCCACACCACGGAGGCCAACAGGATAGGAACACTTAATTCTTACGGGAGCCTATACGCGAATTGCCCTCCGTAGTAAGTACGCGGAACGCGCACGACCACGCAGCGCACGCGCAAAAACTGTGCGCGCGGAGAAATTTCCCTCATGCGCGCGTTTTTCCGCGCAATTGCTCCGTAACGGTGGTTTTTGCAAAACGCAATGTTGTCGGAGTCGAGCTATATTTGTACTGAATAGGTAACTTTTTGTGCTTAACCGACTTCAAACAAGGAGGTTTTCGACTCCGTTACCTATCGTTACCTACCTATAAAGCGATTTGGAAAAACTTCAGGATTTTTCTGTTTTAGGCCGGTTTTAGGCCTCAAGGCGACACATCATGCTGTTATTAAAAAAAAAACAAAACAATTCAAAAATATTTATTCTTCAAAATTGGCCTACATAGTTAGCGCTTTTTGAGCATGAAAAATTAAATTACATCGGGAGCTGTATCGCTGAGGGAAAGACGTGGCCGGAAAACCTGCCAGCACAGGACCCTACTCCAACTGTTTCATGTTTTCCTTTCTTTTTTTAACACGGCCAGCCATAATCCGGCGGATTATATGACCAACTTCAATATAAGGACATAAGAACGCGCCTATAAAAGTTCTTCATAATGAATAACAGGTAGAGCCATTTCAACTAAAAATATAATAAATAATGATTACTTACTCAATATAATATAAAAGACATCAACGCGATCACATGCCTACCATTTGTTCAATAAGTAAAAAAAATATAATTACAGAATTTTAAAATTAAATATAAAAAAATAACCCGTCGACTGCGTGTGTCCGATATTAAGACATTACTGTACATAAAGTAAATCGGTATTATATCGTTAAGTTATTCCTTTCGATAAAAGTGTGTATGTCATCGTGGGTCAATCGAAATCGGCGCAGACAGATCACGATGTGCCGGCATATCTTGATTTGCCTGCCTAATACCCGCTAAATCGTTCAAAGCATAAACTTTTCAGTTTTCCCGGGTCATGCCCATTTCATAACCCAAGATCTGGTATATAAGAAATATAACACTTATCTGTTATTTTTTTATTTAAGTAATTTAATTAAATATCAAATGAAACATAATTTTATTTTCAATCCAACAGTATTAGGTTGCCTTATTAAAAGTTGAATCCATGATCCACGGTTGCCTAGGTAATTCATTAAATAAGCTTTCATTGTCTAAGCCATGTGTTTCGTTCTCCTTTGTCATAATTTTCTTATCCTACCTTGGACTACCTAGCTACCTATTTGGAATTGATTTTCTTCTATTTTTATCCGGTCATGCAACTTTGTATCCGTTCAATTATGGGAGACTGCACCACAATGTTTCGCGCTTTTAAAGGTTACAATGTGGTTAAATCGAAATACAATACTGATCTACATGAGACTCTATTGTAGGTAGAGCACGTGCAAGACCTGACGATCTCCCAACCGTAGCGGTGATAGCGGGATTAGCGGCGCTTTCGGCCGCCTTCGGACCACGTCGGCCGTCTCCGCCGCCCGGCTCCGGCGTGATTGCGAGAGCCTCGAGTCGAGGAGAGAGAACGACACGCCGCCCCCCGCCCCCCGCCCGGGCCCTCGCGCCGCGCGCGGCAGCGCCAGTCTGCCTCTAGCTGCTGTCCTAAGTAGCTGTGTCGCAGTTCGCTCGTGCAATTTCAGCCGTCTTCTAATTCGTGTGACTATACGAATACTCTCAAAACTATTAACAATTCCTGCGAAAACTATTCGGAAAGGTTCTCCAGTGTGCTGCTGACGTGGCTGTGGATGGTGCAGTGTTGTGACAGTGTGGTTGGGCTGGTCGCGCTACGTCGTCGTGCCTGAGTTGGCGTCGAACCCTCCGATTCTCGCGAGGTAAAGCCAAGACTCCTACAAGCGATCGCATACGTGGACGGAAACCGGATTGCGGTGTCGTACTTTTATGCAGCCTATTCGCTAAATATACAGTGAGAAATAATTAGATTTCTTGATCCGCGACGAGCTGAACGTGCCTCGAGCGATTTTACCGTTAGCTGACGTTGCGATCGTTCTTCGTTGTCTTGTTACGGAAAATCTTGTTAGAATGTCATATTTTCTTATTTAATGCATTGTTTGATGAGCGAAAATAGGTGTTGGCTAATATTTGTTTAAAATATAAAGAAACTCGTTTTAGCATACTTCTTAATGCCACTATCTTGATAAATAAGGTTACGTACGCGGAAACAACGACGCGCAATTTTATTGTTCCTCAATCATCGAGTGTTGAACATCTGGTTAGCCTTTGTTCGAAAATATTAAATGAAAACAAGAGTTTTGTGGACGATGATGAATATTTAATGAGTGAAAATAGTTTTATTGAGATGGACGCCGATATAATTGGTGAATCGATTATGTCGGAATATCATATTGAGCAGAACATTTTCCAGTACGTCTCGATGGGCGTGGCAAGTGTCCAAGTGCTTCAAGGCCTGCGGGGACTGGTTTTTAAACCGTGCACAACGAGTATGCCCACTTGAGAAATTTCAACATCGGCAACTAGTGGCGGGTCATCGGGCACAATCTGAACAGGCTCAATCTGTGAGCCATTTGCCGATGCATGGGGTCCAAAAAACTCGACAACATGTGGAAGAAGTTTTTGGTGTTATTTATTGTTCTGAGTTATGCGAAGAATCTTTCAAATGTTTAGTAGGTTAATAGCGAGAAAATATGAAGCAACTTGCATAAAAGAGGCAAAGCACTTAAGATTGTGAAATGTTTCGAATGGACAGTGGAACTTATCTAATATTGGTTGATTATTGAAGATGCCAAAAATTTGTTGGTTAATTTATTAGGACAACGAAATAAATATGGTTCAAACAATGATCGTCCAACTTCTGAAAAATTCTGACCTAATATACCAATAAATTAATGTATAAGTACAGGTAGGTGCTGATAAAATTTTAGTTGCTAAATATTTTTAGATAGGTGAGATATAAATTTGACAAAAACGTTTGATTATTTGATGAAAATGGAGATTAGGTGTTTCTTAACGGCTATTTTGAGACGCGATGCTACGCTAGCGGGGGGAGCAGCTATATAGGTCGCGATATTCGTGCGGTGTACCTACCCTGCAGCGTGCGCAAGCGCCGCGACGCGACGCCTCAATGGCAGATTCATTGAAGGACATCGATAATATAATCAATGAAATTAAAGTAAAATGATTATTAGAATAAGGGTTTGGAGCAGCAGACAAAAATGGTATTGTAGTAGTTAAGGCAAATGATAAATCAATAATTTTAAATTCAGCTGCCATAAGTAAGTATTCATATCCACGATCAACATAGATGCTACAAAATTGACTATAATCAATAAAAAATCTATAAAAACGCACACAGCGATGTGATTAATGATCAGACACTGGTCAGAGATAAATTCGAAGATGTTTAAAAAAAGATGGCGTATGTTTAATCGAAGATGTTTCGAGGAATGTTGATATAAAAACGGGTCAAACACCCAGAATAACGTGAATGGACGGAAGCGGCTGTGAATCATGTTTGCATTTATATGTCAGTGATTTTAATTTATGTGCTGAATGCAATTACTGAGTTGTCTTGTAAAACTGAGGCTAAGCTGAAAGCATGCTAATTCGTGTTTCAATAGAAAGACGATTAATATTGTAAACACGAATTTAAGGATTGGACAAAATCTATAAACTGACGTAAATAATACACACAGAATATAATAACAGTATGAGCAAACACTTGTATCAATAAACTAAGCAACTGTAAAAAGTAATGTGCCCTAAATTTTTATAGAAAAGCAATTCAGGTCAACATTGAGTTAGTACCTACTAAAATAAATGGAGTATAATAAAATAACTACAAGGGAAAGTTAGTAAGGACGAGTAAAGTACTTGGGTAACGACAATGTAAACGTCAAACAAAGTAAGAATAGCAGTGAACGACCGAAATATGGCGTGGAAGATAATTTACCCGCGTTGGGCCGATGTCGTCAGCTGATAGCGGGGTCAATGGCCGAGACTTTGTCTCAGTGTCCGACAGCGCGACACTTATCGTCCTGTACGTTGGTAGTTACCACGCAGTTGAGGGTTATCGCGCTATTTTTTTCAGATTCGATTTACGATTACCCGGTTCGGGTCACAGAGAATAGAGCTGATTTATTGGCTTAATTTTGTTATTGTTCTCAACGTATTAAGTTTACAACTTTAAATGTGGAGAGTTACGATTGTAAGATCTCTTAAATCCAAGTTCCAATTGGAAAGTTTTATGTTATCAAATCTAATGAACAGTTTTCGGATTACGACTTCTCTAGATAAATTATTTGGCACATACTGTAATTTAAAAGGTGCTTACTTATGAGAGATTCTTAAGGTTCATATTTGCAGAAGTAGCATGTTCTAAAGAGGCTATACGACATTCTGGGTTAGCTAGCCGGATGGGGTCCGCAAGACATATAATCTGTTACAAAAGTTCCCATGATTAAAATAACGGTGAACATTAACAACTACTAAGAAGTATGGACCTACATCGAAGCCCTGTGGTACTCGCTGCATTTTCTCCGCATAATTAATTCTTTTGAAAACGTTTATACAAAGTTAAGCAGTTAAATGAGATCATGAATCTAATTATCTTTTCAACTTCAGCCATATTTTTTAAAAAGCACTTTAGATTGGAGCTTTAGAAGGTTACTTACTTACTTAATCGAACGTTGTTTTTAGGTCGAGTTGATCCCGAAATAAAGATCATTTAAATCTCTTTAAATGAAACATTTTAGTTAGTTCTGAATAATACAATCTTCATGATGAAGATGCGAAACTAAAATGGTCCCAAAACGGAGAGAAAGACAAAATTAGGCCTGATGATATTAATGAAAGAAAGATCTTGATAAATGCAAGTTTGCCCTTAAAATGTTTACGAATCGATACAGCAAATAACAACGAAAGTAATATCTTCGAAGAGCATGATTGAATTAATTTCCAACAATGAAAATTTGTCCAACATTGTTTAGTAATAGGAACTGACTCTACAATGTAAATATTATACGAAAGACATGGAATGCACATTAAGTTGTGTGGAGTGAAGATAATAAGGTGTAAACTGTGATTTACATAGTTACTGCACGAAATATAATTTATGTCAAACAAAGAGACACATCCAATTGGGGTGGGCAGTCATAAACCAACGTAAGAGAACATGTGGCTACAAGGCAGTTGGTGTAATAAACAAAAGATCAAATCAGAATCAGAGACTTTTTGCTGTAATTTGATCTTCGCACACAAACGAAACATACAACATATAACTATAATTGCTCTATGTAATAAAATCTTCGTTCCAGGATTTAGCCCTAAAATGTGATATTATAAGAACGCGTTTTTTGTGTTTCTTTCAGTCCTGTAGCATATAGATTGGGAATATAAGCATTATTGATATTGCTAGATTGTTGAGTATTTCACAAACATAATAACGCTAAGACCATCGTTAGCTATTAGACGTGAAAATTGTCTTCTACGAGCTCTAATACCCAATAAAGGTCATACGGACAAGATTATAAATTATATTATGTAACTAGTAATAATAATACACCAAGTAAAGACGTACATGCTTACAATTAATAATAAAAGATATTGTGTTTATAAAGGAAGCAATGTGATTATGTGCGGTGACGTCACATCCTACAAATTGGCAAGGTTAGCCGTGTTAATTCTGCTACATGTTAGCATAAAGCAAAGTCAAACAAATTCAAGTTCATCTATTTGACTTTGCTTACGTAGAAATAAGTTTTTACTTCCTACACGTTTTATTAACGTTTAAGTACCTACAAAAGAATCATCTTCTGCCATTGGATAACATATCAACTTAAGAGTTTGAAATGTTGTGCCAATCTTTGAAGATCATCCAGAGTGCGCTATACTACCCACTCGTTATAATCTGAGAGGCTTCAAAGCTAGAGTGAAAAAGTATTTGCTAGGTAAGCGTGATCCACCTTAGACCACATCGTCACTTACCATCAGGTGAGATTGTGGTCAAACGCGAACCTATTTTATTTAAACAAAAATAAGATAAAGTTCCTTTCGAAATGATCAAAAATATTATCATTACTTACATATCGTTCGATGTACGAGACATTTTCCAGCGAATGAATTTACGTTCTTGAATCGCTATGGGAATTACTGCCCAGTAATTGGTCAAGATTGGCTTCGACTCCGTAAATCATAATTCAGCTCGAACTGTCCGCTCGTCTGATTTATACGCATTAATTCGCGCTTCATACCACAGACTGGGTTGTAAATCCTGCGGGAAGACTCGTACTTCTTTATTTATGAAGAAAATTATGAAGCTGAGTATAAGAGACCTTAATGCAAATATGAGGCCTAATCATCTTTAAATTAAGAACTAAACTCTTGTCGGTGTAGTGTTTTCTATTCTTGACTATTAACTTCATGAAATCATGGAAGGGAAAGAGAGGAAGGGAAGATCAAAAAAAGCTTACATAGGACAAATTAAAGAGGCGAACGTCGTGTCATAAAGAAGTTAAATATTAGGCAAGTCATTTTTTAAAAAAAGCGACCCAATATAATTTAATAATAGGATTGCTTATGTCGTACCTCGTAGTGTAGAAACAGGCAAAGACGAATACAAATATGTATTGAAAAAAAAAACCCTTTAAAGAAGGAAGGACACCAACTAACGAAAACATTATGAAGGTTATGTATGAGAAACAAACAATATCAAGATCATAGTGACAGACAAGTGACAAAGCAAAACGTTCTAATGAAACGAACTATAGCGAACGAACGAACTATAAGTGTTAATACGTTGCGGACGCTTCAGACGCCGACGTGTGTTAACAGGCGACATGCCGACTCGTGTAATTTAGTGCTTAAGGCATATCCATTGTTTTTATGATCTGCGGGCGCACCGAATACTGATTACATTACCAACCTTTGATGTTGATGCTTTACTTGATACAGGAGAGAAAACTTGATTATGTGGCGATGCTCAAAAGAGAAGAGCCGGTCTAAAATTTATTAGACAGACTTTTAACGGTAATATGTTTCAAGGAAATCGCGTTATCGGTAGATAATTGGTTCATTGGTTCCCTTCACAGAGCACCCTTTAACATTTTAATGGTTACCGGTAATACAATAAACTGGACACGACAACCCTTTCAGGGTTCAAATTTTGCATATAACCGAATCAGCCATATAAATGGGTTTGCTTTGGTTAGCTAATGTAATTCTAAATGTCTAGACGTAAAACATTTTACTAATGCAAAAATGTTCAATAAATTTCCCTCGCGTCGTTTGAATATGTTACGCATTTGAAATATTTTACGTATTTTAAGAGCATCAATTTTAAGAATGTGAGATTTTGCTAAATTGATTTGTATATGTATTATGTATTTTCTTTACAAATACACGTCAAATGTAGCATATCTAAACTAGTGTTGTACTAAACAGTCATTCGTGAAGTGTGTCATTAAAACAAGGTGTTATACAATGTAATTGTACCTAGACGACTTTATCATGACTGTATTGTTTGTAAACATAGCAACAATGTAGTAACCATATGTAGGTACATTATTTACCGTAGTAGGTACTAGATGCGTGGAAAACTGCGTGAAAACCCGAATCGTGACTGGGGCCAGCAATTGAGGTCTGTGACGTCACAGCGCGCAGGCGTGACAATTCGCGCCAATTCGTCAATGAAGCGCGCGGACGCACGACATGGCCGCTAGCACAAGATGGCGCCGGTGAAAGTGGTCGCGCGCTCGAAGCGGAATTTGCACAATTTCTTGTTCAGTTAGATAGACACCGTCTACAGCGATGTAATAATGTAGGTTATGTTTACAAACCTTGATAATTAACAGTGTTATTAATAGATCATTTTCAGATGATCATTAGATGGATTAGCAGAGAAAAATCTTCAAAATAATGAACTCATGTTCTTATGTTTAGATTCAAGATCACTGTAAAAAAATCTGTCAGCATAACACTCCTGACTAATTACAAATGTTGAAAAATAATTGATAATCAGTATCAAAACCAATACTTATTCAAAAATGGAACACCCACACTGGCGCGGCATTTGTATTTTGAGTCAGCGACCGTGATCTGAAAAATAAGGTCGCCTTTGCCTTCGGTAAGTATTTCACAAATGGGTAAAAAAATTGGAAAGAACAAGGGACAGTAAGTCAGAGGAAAACATGAGAAGATTCCTATAAGGAAAAGGCATGTCAAGTACTTTATCAAATCATGATAAGCAACAATAATAGGAGTATTTTTTTTAATTTTCCTGCATTTTATAGCGTGGTTTTTAAAACAAAACAAACTGTACACGTAATATGTTTGTATTTCTTAAAGGGCGAATAGAACAAGTGGGAAAAAAATATGACGGATGAAGTGTAGACAAAAGAGACAGATAATAAAAGTAGTGTCATAGAGATGCCTTTTTTTATTTTTTTTATACAAACTAACAACCCCAACACAAATTCGGCATAAAACTATGCGACGTTTTGTTCACCGTAAGCACGCGACTCTTTCTCGCCGCGATACAGATCGTCTGTCTCTTTCTGTGCAGTACTGTGAGAGAGTGACGGGTGACGTATGTCGAGGCGAGAAAGAATCGCGCGCTTACGGTGCTAAGCCCGCTGTACCAGCGTATAATTAATTGTTCTACAGGGAAAGTGTTTAGTTGTGCCATCGGGAGAAAAAATTCTGTGGTACAACCACGGGTCACATAGGTTATAAGTGGAATTTTACAACGCAAAAGTAACATCATTAATTTTGAATGATGTCAATTCAGAATCATGGTCTCAGTGATCCCTGAAAAAATAAAATAAAATTGTTGTTCAAAATTCTAGATTAAGTAAATTAAATTCATCTTTTTTGGGGCTATGTATACGTTTTTACAATAAAATACCAGATAATATTTTAAATTTGTCAGAGAACTAAAGCTTACGTGAAGCTTACTTTATGTAAAAAAGCCTATTATAAGATTAATGATTACCTAAATGATAAAAATGTCTGGTATTGAATGTGTTTCTCTAGTTATTAAATAACTTGTAAATGAACCCTCATTGATTTAAAAGATGTGTTGCTGTTGCAGTTTCTTGTCATTTCTTCTCCTCAGCCATAACACCTTGCGAAATGACGTAAATTCAAAAATGTTACATTGACCTTCAACAAGTTTATCCTTGATAATTACGTTGAATAAATGATTCTGATTCTGATCCCTCAAACTTTTCGTTACGATGTCACTGACATCCTGTATACTTACACAATTTTTAATGTCAAAAATACATTTTCTCGTCTGGCAACATTTGACCGTATTCAATACAAGTTTCCGGAAGAGCTATAGCGTGCAGCTAGCCTTATTATGTTACGTGTATTACGTGAACATTATAAAACGTGTTCAGTGTTCACCGCGCTTCCTTGAACATTAACCGTCTTGAGTCAAAGCTTTGGATTACTCACTTTATTTTAAAAAAGAAATTACGTCATGTACGAATTTTAAAATAATTATTACATAGTTGTGTAAAATACTTCCCGTCTGCAGCGGAGGCACCGAAATGATTAAATTACTTAATGTGTTCAAGCCGACAACATTCTAAGCCGTGGTAGCCCGCTTTGAGGTCGCAGGTTCGAATCCAGCTCAGGCCTAAATTAATGATTGTCGAATTTGTTTTCGAACTCATGTTTAGATCATAAACGATTATCACGTGATCAGCGGTGAATGACAACATCGTGAAGAAACCCACTTTCCCGAGAGATGTATTTTCGGAGTTATGTTTTCCCGTCCCAGGTTGGAAAGTCAGACAGGCAGTCGCTTCTGTGAAAAACCGGACCTGTCAAATCTTCAAGTTAAGTAAGCGGACCCTGTGAAAAACGGGATAATGCTAGGGAGATGATGAACCTATGTTAAGTCTTTATTTCACTAAAAAGAGGTACGAATTAGTTTTACGCGAAAATAGGTATTATGTCAACCAAAACTTCGAACTGTTTGTTGACTTGAAACATTTGCGTAGATAAAATTCCGTAGTAGAGCGTGAACAGAACGAAAATAGGTATTTAGGCCATTGACCTCTGGGCTGTTTGGAAGTCCCGACTATTTTACTATTTATGAAGTCGCGACCGTCCTCATACATTATTTGTCACAATGTCACCCCCAAATAACTAGCTATCTCATGTCATTGGGATCACAAAGTCACTTCCAAACACTCTACAAACTATTTTAGGTATGATAAAGCAGCGGCAAGTTTTGTAGTGGCTTATTACGATGATCACCAATCTATGGGCCCCGGGGTCGGTTCCTGGGGGACAAGTGTAACCAAAACCACTTTTTAGAACAGTCCTTTGAGGTTAATGAGAAACTATACAGATGTAGTTCTTTGAAAAACACACAGATGGCGTTGTTGAGTTCAGAAAGCTGGCAGTATACGGCTACCGGACCAAAGTAAAAAAAAACGATGAAGTGTTGATATTCTCATTGGCCATAAAGTATATTTTTTATGGACTTTGAAGTTTTGAACTACTTAAATGAAGATCTGGGGTGTTAAAATGGCCACATCGAAGCAATTCATCTAAGAAAGGAATATTGCAATTTGACATTTGCGCATACAAAAGTAAGTGCGCAATGCAAACAAATGTCAAATAGGAATATTGCTGTCTTAGATGACCCCTTAACCCCTTTGGCTGCTACAAACTTGTATTTTTTACTGTGATTCATTTTTAGGCTATGGTTTACCGGCTGTATGGGCTATGTTCCCTTTGCCTGTCGGACAGACACAATAACAAAAAAAGGCTATGGTTTATAACAATACAACTTCCTAAACCGTACAACGCCATCTATGTGATATTTAAAGAACGTAACCTGGAAACTTCCTTATTGAAGGCTGAATGATGTCATAATATTTTTTTTTCTTTGTTACAGGCGCTGTCTAAAGCTACTCTTCTAATCCGCCCAACACCGTAAGTTTGCTATTCAAATTAATATAATCCTTAATGAATATTATTAATATCTAAATATATAAAAGGAGAAACTGACTGACATATCAACGCACAGCCTAAACGGCTAGACGTAGGCACTTGAAATTTGGAAGAGACGTAGCGTAGGTACCGTAGAGGTGCACTAAGAAAGGAATTCCCGGAATTCCCATAGGAACGGGAATTAGCGGGAAAATCCTTTTGTATGAAAAATCTAAACCGCTTAAGTTAGACGCTTGAAATTTGGCATGTAGGTACCATTGTAAACTTTAAGCTTAGCTGCAACAGGATATTGCAAAATTCCCACGGGAACGGGAGTTCGCGGGAAAAAACATTTGTATTAAAAAATCTAAACTGCATAAGTTAGATGCTTGAAATTTGACATGCACTCCCCCACACACAAAGATTTCTCTTTTATAACACGCCACGCGGACGAAGTCGCGGGCAAAAGCTAGTTAATTATATTAATGTATTCGGTTCATATATTCAGTAACATACTAAGTACTCGAGACGCCTTCGCCTGCGAGTACCTAAATATTTTGTCATAAAGTCTTCATAGAGAAATTCAAATATCATACAGTAGTCTTTTCAGTGGTTAATTTATTTATTTTCTCTAGTTATCAGGGGGTCCAAAAAAGCAAATCGAAGCAGTTCATCTAAAAAAATCAATATTGCAATTTGACATTTGCGCATATAAAAGTAAATGCAAATAGCAATATTGCTTTTTGTAGATGAATCGGGTAGTTTAGTATCCTAGGTCAAAGATAAATTACCTATAAAATTCCGATTACTAAACAAAGACAGATCTAAAGGCAATAAAACTGTTTTCGTTTTTATATTTAAAGTGTTTATGAATTTTAATAATGAAAAATTAAATAATAATTGCGACATTTTATCACGTTTTTCTATGATGTCACAGGTTGCTTTTTCATACAAAATCCATAGTAATTTCGTGTTTTGACGTATAGTAAACTTCAGAACCCCGATACCGACCCCGCCGGCGTGGTCGACGACTTCCCTCAATCTGCGCTTATCGCTATCGACCCACTAGGGTCGATTAATTCTTTCAAATATTTTTTCCTTTCAGACGACGCCCTGAGCAGAGGTTCGCGCCCAACTGGGCACCCTCAGGCCTGTTGTCTTAAACATTGTACCGGGTGAGAGCCTTCAGCGCTCCCCATTTGTCCGGCCAAGTAGTAAATGCCATCTGCGGCAAATTTACAGTAAATCACGTCAAAAAAAAGACTTATAGCAAAAAGTTACCTAGTTAAGTTAGTTACTGTTTGGATGTGGCCTTTTTAACCCCCCAAATATTAAATTGCAACAGAGTTGGTATCTATACCGGCTAGATCCTATAACAGACAAACGTCTCATGTTATTAGATATTCATTACTTGCCGAAATTATTCATCAGAATACATTGAACTCGCGAATAAATAATACATCTTTGAAGGTCGGACGATGACATTAATAACAAATGGGAATATTCACATCGTGAAAATTAATACTAAGGTAAGTACTTAATTTACTTAATTCTACCAGTACTTATTTTGAGGTCACAGGTTCGAACCCAGCATAATAAACCAATGATTGTCGAATTTGTTTTCGAACACATGTTTATTCATATATGATTATCACGTGCTGGAAAACATCGTAAGGAAACCCACATTCTTGAGAATTATGAAGCATACTCCACCACGCTGCTCCAACGTGCCTTCCTCGTGTTTTGGCTTTTCGTGTGTCCTGGTTATTACTTACTGATGTAAGTACGTAGTCGTTACATGAGCCATGTCAGGGGCCTATGGCGGCTCTTTAATAACCCTGACACCAGGGTTGATGGGGTTGGTATTCCACCTCACAACCCACACGATAGAAGAACTACGTAGTCGTTACATCAGCCCCGTTAGGGTGTTAGGCGGTTCAAAAATAACCCTGATACCAGGGTTGGGGACCTTTTACTTATAATCTACGCGAAAAAGAAAATTCTTTAAAACTAGCCGCTTTATCCTTAGCAAAAACCTCCTTGATCCTATTTATATTGTAGATTCATTGCGTAGGAGTCGGCTCGACCCACGCGTCAGACGAGTATGGTACAAATTTATTCGAGCATTATTATTATTTATAGCCTGTGTTCGTTAATTCCTTCGATAACCAGAGCTAGAGACTAAATCCATGGCTGGTAAGGTGGTCAGTGCAACACAAATCTATACATAATCACAGCATGAAATGAGAAGGCCACCAACCTGACTGCTGCTGCGCCGGGCTCCAAACCACGGGACCGAGATACCTATACCGCCGACAGTTCCTTGTTGAATTCACCAACTTAACACTCAGCTGAGTTAAATTAGGTATTGTCCAACATTAATAACACAATTTCCGATAGATTAAACAGTTTCTTCACAATAAATTCACAGCAAACAAATTATCCGTGGCGGACCCCGTGGTCGGCGCGAACAGAGTGACGCCATATTGGTTTCGACCAATAGCGTGGAATGCCGCGGCTCGCATAAGTCGAGGCGGCAGATTCAAATCTCAGCCATGAGTATAGTTTGCGTGCACAGTCTGTATGATCCCACTGCTGGGCAAAGGCCTCCCCCATGTCTTTCCAAGTATCCCGGTTCTGTACGAGCTCTATCCAGTCTTTTCGATAACCGTCGAGATCATCGCGCCATCGTTTCCGGGATCTACCACGTCTACGGTGTCCGTCCTGTGGTACCCAGTGCGTGATGATCTTTGCCCATCGTTCCGGATGCTTGCGGCACACTTTGCGGCATATTTGAGCATTGAAAAAATAAAAAATAAATAAGGTACTACATTATAAGATGTAAAAAAATATAAATAACTTATTAATTTACATACACGCACATAAACTCACGCTTATTTCCCACCGGGGTAAGCAGAGACTATGAAATTCAATGTGCTTCGACCCTGACACACTTCTCTTGCTTACTTCTCAATTCATCAATTGTTTCATACACGCACGCCGGGTCAGAGTAGATCGTAGTAAACCTAAGGACATCTCCAATTTAGTCTGGTTTGTATTTTGCTAAAAAATCACTAAACACTTCGATATAAAGCGGTTTTCAAAATTTTAGCTCTACAATCGATAATTCTACAAGTGAATAGGCATTTGCTAAGTGTGATCTATCCTAGACCATATCGTCACTTACCATCAGGTGAGATTGTGGTCAAACGTGAGCCCATTCTTTTTTTTTTTTAAGATGTGTTGCTGTTGCAGTTTCTTGTCATTTCTTATCCTCAGCCATAACACCTTGCGAAATGATGTAGATTCACAAATGTTACATTGACCATCAACAAGTTTATCTATTAAATTGCGTTGAATAAATTGTGATTGAAAAGTAATTACGATATTAAGGCCAGGCGCGCACTACGAGTTTTTTGCCGCGCGGCAGAAAAAGCAGCGGCGTAATGTCGCACTGTAATACTGTACCAAACAGTTTTAAATTGTATTGAGCGCACTTGACGGCAGAGCCATCGCAGCGGCGCAGTATTAAGTGCGACATTATGTATGCCGCTGCTCTTTTCTGCCGCGCGGCGACAAACTCGTAGTGCGCACTGGCCTTAGTTCGATTTTTGTCGTATCAGGTGGTATAATAACCCACCTCAACTCAATTATTTTCGTACATGACGAGTCTTTGTCCCGCCCACAGATAAGAAGCCAGTGACACTGGTTACCTTGAGTTATTTTTGTACGAAATATTATTTTGCAGTTTCGCGACTGTAGTTTCTTTGTGTGAAGGCAATAATTTTACTTCAAGTATTTCATACCAGCGCAGAAGCAAAGGCAAAGGTTCAAATCAAATCAATTTATTTGCGAAAACACATAAAGTGGTAAAACAATTTACATAACAGTGTTGTGATGTGTTTGGTTGTAAGGTCACGAGCAACAATATGCATACACTATGGTACCATTTCACATGAAGTTTTTTGACAAATTGCACTGGAAGTCTCACTAAATGTCAAATATGTTAGTGCGACAGAGTCCTAAAGTGGGTACATTATATTGCTCATGACTGCACACTCCTAATACATAGGATATAGGTATTAATTTTGATTTAAGCTTGTGAGAGAACAGAACACTGCACACAGAATAAACATTTTTGAATGGGTTTATTACTATACACGTCTGCTTACCCTTTCAGGGATATATGCGCGATGCTCAGTTGTTATAACATAACATAAGTTGTTATAACATGACATTCCGCTTGGACGCCGCCGAGAGCGCACGCTCGCTATTAGTGTAATAGTCCTTTATTTGAAGCCATATAACTATATATATTAACTGCCCGCTTCTTCTACTTGTGCTCGACCGTAATCGTTTATCAGTGTCACTATAAAAACACAAACCATTTAGTTCAGGACAAAATCCGTCATTACTATGAACAAGTGTAGTGTTTGTAAGAAGTCTGTCACCAAAAAGGCTCCTGCAATAACTTGTAGTCGATGCGACGCAATAGTTCACGAGAGGACGGAGTGTAGTGGACTTAGTAACAAGCAACGAACCGCTCTGCATGCAGCCGACACGCTGGAGTGGGTATGCAATGACTGTCACCATTCTTCAACTAGGAGAACGTCATTCTTATCGGCGGTGGAAGATGATGAAGATGATCCTATAGAATCCGCAACCACTGTGACGCCCGCCGTTGAACTGAAGAAACTCCTTAACAACATCACCAAGGAGGTACACAAGATTGTTATGCGTGAGCTGGAAGCTGTGATGAAGTCAGTACAGCATGCTAGCGACAAAATTGATGAATACGAGGAGTCGATTAATGCTGCAACGGAAAAAATTAAAAATCTTGAACGGAAACAAATCGCTCTCAAAAATCAAAATACCCACCTTGAAACTAAAGTAATAGCGCTTGAACAACGATTAGAATCACTTGAACAGGCAGGGCTAATGGATTACGTGGAGATAGCGGGTATTCCCTACAAAGAAAATGAAAACGTGGCTAAAATAGTCCAAAACGTTGGAACTCTATTGCAGGTAGTTGATGAAAATAATCATGTACGTACCGCTCGACGCCTATCTGCCCGTAAAGGGAAAACAGGTTCTATTCTAGTCCAGTTGAACAATGAGTTCTCTAAAATGCAATGGATTAATGCGGGGCGTGCTGCTAATCTCCTTGCTTCTAGTGTACTCCCGGATTTGAGCGGAGAAGCTGCTTCCGTGGTGGTACATGTACGTGAAGCACTGACTGGAAGGACCAAATATCTACTAGCAAAAACTAAGGCTGAGCTCAAGGACACAAGTAAATTTAAATTTGTTTGGGCTAAACATGGTAAAGTGTTTGCCAGAAAATCTGAAAAAGAAAGGATTTTCTTGATCAGAAGCGAGAATGACATCCAATGCCTTGCTGCCTGAAAAGAAACACCTTCTTATTAACTTAGACATCAAACTTTAATTTTGTGGAATGGAAGATCAAATTTTTGATAGCTTCGTAACAGAAATATCAGATTGTGTCGATATTAACCTCTTTGCAAGCCATTTGCCTAATAAGAAATGTAATAGTGTAATTTGTGTTCATATTAATATAAATTCACTGGTAAAATATTTTAGTAAGTTAGAACAGATAGTGTATTCATATAAAACTTCGGTAATAGACGTAATATGTGTAACGGAAGCTAATATCTCCAATACAATAAGTAACTTGTTCAGCTTGCAGGGCTATATTATGCACACACAGCTCAGAAAAAATCGGAAAGGCGGCGGTATCGTTGTTTACGTTCACAAGAAACACAAATTCTGCCAGTTAAAATCTACAACAACGAACTTTGAGTGCCTCAAAGGTAACTTAGAAACCCCGTCGAACTATAAGGTAGCTTTGTGTGTCGTGTATAGGCCTCCAAGTAGCAGGAAACACTTGTTTATATCAGAAATTGATAAATCACTATCTTTTTCACAGGGTTTGGATTTGATTGTTATCGGAGATATGAATATCAATCTTAAACACAGCGATTCTGTAACAAAAGCATACATGGACGTTATGAGCGGACACGGACTTGTAAGCGGGGTGACGGGTTACACTAGAATAGAAAGCAGGAAAAACACGGTCACGAAATCTTGTATCGATCACATATTTGTGCGCTCCCGATTACAAGATGTGTACTGCGCTGCTCTCGGTACTAAACTGGCCGACCACAATATGACCGCCGTAGCTTTCGTGGGGGTACTGCGTGTACAGGGGGTTCCAAGTTTTGTACCAAAAATTAACAATATTTATCTTGAACAAGAACTTGAAAATATTAATTGGAATGTATGTAAAGAGTTTGAGTGTCCATTAGCCATCTATAATTTCATAAACAGTAGCCTCTCAGAATGCTATAAAAAATCAACATTTATTCATAAATTAAGTGTATCTAAACGAAATAAACAACCATGGGTTTTTGGACCCGTAGCAAGAGCATGTGAGAAAAGGGATACGTTATTTCTAGAATGGACGAAGGATACAAAAAATATGGTAAAAAAACTCGAATACAATAAACAAAGAAACAAAACCAATAAATTAGTAGAAAAACATAAAAATGAATATTATAAAAATGAAATATTTATACACAGAAACGATATAAGGAAACTTTGGCATATTCTGAATGAAATTTCAGGCAAAATTAGTTCTAAAATTAATGATGTAATTGGTAGGGCATTTCAATCTTTTGGTTCCGATAAAAGTATTGCTAATATGTTTGCTAGGACATTTAAAAATAGTGTTCAAGACTTGATACCAAACTGCAACATCAGACTGCTTGATGAGGGTTTATATAAGCAACCACTAGATAAATCAATGCTATTTAAAAAACCAACCGTAAAACAGATCCACTCAATCATCGGTAACATGAGTAGTAATAAGGCACCTGGCATTGATGGAGTTCGTGCAACGGACCTTAAGAAAATAGCTGACAAGATAGCCGATGCAATAGCCCACTTTATTAGTGTTAGTATAAAAACTGGTATTTACCCCAATGAGCTCAAGACTGGATTAGTGCGGCCGATATTTAAGGGTGGTGATAGTAAAGATAGTACAAAGTATAGACCGATAACAATGCTTCCTATCATTGATAAAGTTGTGGAGAAATTTATCAGTAATCAAATACATGAGTTCTATACCACCCATGACGTGCTGTCACACAATCAGTACGGTTTTCAGCCTAACAAAAGCACGACCATGTTGCTGTCTAGGTTTGCTGATGAAATAAATAAACATCTCAATGACAAAAAACATGTGCTTATTGTATTGATAGATTATACTAAGGCATTTGATGTGTTACGACACGAACTGCTTGTACAAAAGATAGCCGACACAGGCGTGAGGGGACGGATTCTTGAGTGGTGCAAAAATTACCTTGATAACAGGACCTACCATGTGAAGATAGGAAAATCTTGTAGTGAAAAAGTTTACGTGACGGAGGGAACCGCACAAGGATCCGTTCTTGGCCCACTACATTATCTGTCGTACGTCAATGACTTAAATAACTGCATCAAAAATTGCAGTATCTATCAATTCGCAGACGACACATGTCTAGTTTCTGCAGAACGAGATTTAAAAGACGCGGAACGAAAACTTCAGCAAGATTTTGATATTGTATGTCGGTGGTCTCATGACGCTGGACTTGTGTTGAATGGAGAAAAGACAAAACTGCTTCACGTGCACTCCAACCAGTCACGAACTGTCACTATGGTAAAAATTATAGGGCACAATCACCATTGTTTGCACGATGTTGATGCTCCTAAACACTGTGACTGTTTGCCACTCCAGCAGGTTACAGAACAAAAATACCTCGGACTAATTATTGACACTAATTTTAATTGGGAGGCTCATATAGACTCGGTATGTAACAAGTTGCGTGCTGTCTTGGCAAAATTTTATATTATCCGAAACAAAATACCATACCAAGTCAGACTGGCAATGTACACAGCGTTAGTAGAAAGTATTGTATCTTACGGGCTTAGCAGCTACGGTCGTACATTTAAATCTTATCTAGACCGGATATACAAACTACAAGTAAGACTACTGAAAATGATAATACCCTATAATATAAAAAATAAATTAAATAACGACTATGATCTTTTCTATTTCTGTAAAATACTACCGGTCCATGTTAAATTTAAACTCCAGATGCTAAAAGAACAATACTTTAGAACTGAAATACAGGATCCAATATCACACTTCAAAATAACTAGGCAGGTAACAAATCATATATTAAATAAGCCCAAATTTAACAATTTTTACGGTAAACTAGTGTCTAATTACATCGTACCTGACTTAATAAATCAGATACCAATTGAAATTAGGCATAAAATCACACCAAAAAACCTCAACAATATATTAAAAAGGTACATGTTTGAAAACCTACAAAGTATGTGACTTGATGTGTGAATTTGGAGCACCCTGTTTACTATCTTGTTTACTTGTTTGCTGCTTGCCAGTTTCTCGGAATCGCCCGCTCATACGTAGGTATGATGCGCCTCACTTGTGGCGAATTACCTATCCTACCGGTTCTTTCGTCCATGTATGCGTTTGGCGTTTGACATGTGTACTTTATTTGTTGAATAGTGTTATTAATTAATGGTATACTTCTGAAGTACAAACTGTAACAATAGCGGAATATTGCATTGAGACAAACCTGCAAGGTTTAGCAATGCGATTCAATTGTATCCTTATGTAAAATGTTTTCAACAATAAATAAATAAAAAAAAAAAAAAAAACAAATACTTTATTGCACAAACAGGAAAAAACAAAATACAAAACAAAAGAGAAATAGAATTAGTACAATAGGCGGCCTTATTGCTAAGTAGCAATCTCTTCCAGGCAACCTTTAAGTATAGGAGATTTTGAATATTAGGTAATATAGCGGGATAGTGCAGCATGGGAATACTTGTGCATATAAAAATAAATATTATATTATATTAATATATTTTATTTATTTAATATAAAATGGATAAAAAACAAATTCTTTAATTTTATTTTTAAATTAGGTCGCTTTACACTTATTTTTTTCCATAAAGAATTCGTCTCATACCCAAAGCACACATGAAATTTTATGCCATTAAAAAGTCCCTTACTTTTCGGTGTTCATAACCGGAAGAGCACGAGTCGAGAATGGTAACGACACTTGATCGCCATCTGGCAAAGGCCAAGGGCAGGAGGCCAAACAAATACAAACATATTTATGCGGCCTCGTGTGCAAATATATCTGTAACACATAACACAGCATCACGCCTGTATCCCCAAAGGGGTAGGCAGAGGGGTACACCCACTCCTCGCCAGCTATGTTTCAGTCCCATCTAACACGCAGCGAGCCTATTGCTATTGGTCACAAATCCTGGAAATCACGCGATATTAATTGGGTCGTGTACTAGGTTAAAGATAAATTATGAAATTCTAATTACTAAATAAAGACAGATCTAAAACTAACGAAAAACATTTTCTTTTCTCTATTTAACTTATTAATGAATTTTAATCAAGAAAAACGTAATAATAAGTCCGTCATTTTATCACGTTTTTCTATGACGTCACTGTGTGGTTTTTCATACAAATTCCATAGTTATTTTGTGTTTTGGCGTTTAGTAAAAAGTAATTGATTTGACTAGTTGGAAACTAGCCTATTATTTTTATATAGGTATGCTTTTGTCATTACACTATATACACTTACCCAAGGCAATGAGAAAATAGGTATTAATATACTTAACGTTAAATCTGTAGAAAGCCATCTATATTGTTTATGGGGAACGTTCCCTGGAAAATCAATATGGCCGCCCAATTGTACTGTATTCATGTCTTATGTCTGATTGTTGAAATTTAGTTCTGTGTATATTTGATATACTTAATAAAGTGATTTGATTTGAAATACTCTCATTGAATAGTCAGTCTCTTAAAGTATTGTTTCGTTGCAGTCATTACAATAATTGTTAATTTATTTGTACTACACTCGTTCACCTTGTGAAGTGCTGTGTCGACTTTGTTTCAATCAAGGCTAGGTTATCTGGTTGTTATGGACAGGCTCTAAAAGTCACTACCTTGACCCTGACGGCACTTGACGAATGATTAGTCGATTGATTAAATAGTGTCCGCCAGGAAACACGTTGTGCTCTGAGGCGATAAATAAAGGTAATTATAATTACTTATACATACATACAATTCCCATTTAGGCTGCGTTTCCACTGATGCGGAGATGGGCGGAGAAGAGCGGAGATGTGCGGATTTGACCAATCACAGCGTTCGAGAGAGCGAAAAACGAAGACGTTCTTTCACTGTCTCCCTCACGGTGATTGGTCAAATCCGCACATCTCCGCTCAACTCCGCCGATCTCCGCGTTAATGGCAACCCGACCTTAAACACGGACTTTGGAACTCCATTTGCTTAGATTCTGACGTACTTCTCTTGCTTCCTCAATATTCAATTAATCGTATAATTTCAATTTACTTACCTAAAACATAGTTTAGAAAAGATTTGCAAAGAACAAAGTATTAAAATGTATTATAGGTACATTATCTAACACCTGTCCTAAGCACCATGCTAATAAGCAAATAGTATTTAAACTGTATACTTAAAGAGAAGTGACGTAACACGACTGTCCAGAAAACACAAAATATTTTAATAAAAAATCACGTGTTTTCTTTATTCCACAAAGCAGCCACATGCCCTAAAGCCGAGTAAGAGCTAGTTGACAAAAAAAAAATGTGTAAAAAAACCACCCCTCGAATAGTGAGGGGCTAATGAACTTGACCCGATGTTCACTTGTCTCGACACCGACCTTCGCTAAACTTTTCAACTTTTTGTATCGTCCTGTCCTATTCTACGGTCGAGTTCTTTGTTTGAATAACATTTGTTTGCTCCATTTAGTTTGCCTGTAAAGGCACGGGATTCATATTTTTTGTTTTATAATCTTCTATCGTGTGGGTTGTGAGGCAGATTACCAACCCCATCAACCTTGGTGTCAGGGTTAGTATTGAGCCGCCTAAGACTTCTGAAATGGCTCATATAACGATTACTAATTTACATAAGTAAGTAGTAACCGGGACCAGCGGCTTAACGTGCCTTCCAAAGCACGGATCATCTTACAAAGTATTTTTTATGATATGTCTCCACCTGGATTCGAACCCGGGACCTCCAGATTGTGAGCCCCAGCTCAACCACTGGACCACAGCCGTGGGTACTTAATTCGCCTTGCGGTGGATGTGACCTGACTAACCCAATTAGGAATACAGTCGTGAGCTTATTTTTTATGTATTTTTTGTTATATTCTAAAAAAAAATAGGACCTGCAAGTTGTCTCCTGATAAGTTGTGTCCTTACAACGCGATACTTACACAAAAACAAATACCTACACATGATAGTTACTTAAGTAAATATTTTATTGATGTGTCGATTATGTTATTTTTATAAAAAGTAGAGCAACTTCCTCTGAATTATATTATATTTCGAATTCTGCATTTTGTCGTGTAGCTTGAAAGTTTAAATCCTGTTCGCCTTATTATTTATTTATTTATTTATTATGGTGCATCAACAGCAGTACATACACAAACACACAAAATAAAGTACACATAGAAAAAGTTCCGATATGCCTGCCAATTATAGACGCACACAACACTGATAATAAAAAGTAACAAATTAATAAAGAACAATAATTGAAAATAAAATTTAAAAAAAGAAAAACTGTTTGACGTTTTATTATGACTATTTGTTCGCATATCTACTAAAAGCCTCTATCGATACTACTATAAACACTATTATACGAAACACACGACCCCGGGGCGGGGGTTTTGAACCCTTCACACACGCACAACCCTTGTTTATTCCTGTGTTCCCGGCCAGATATCTGATACATCTCTGATACTCTCCGAGTTCTTACGAATTCCAAACTCGGAAAACATGTTTGTCCCGAATAATTCCGGACTTATTTTAACATACATACATAAACTCACGCCCGTAATCCCTAATGGGGTGGGCAGAGCCACAAGTAATCAAAGACAACTTGCAGCCACTGTTGATACGATGTCGTAAGCTGGATATGATGAACCTTATGGTGATAAGGGATCAGCCTATCGCCCATAACATTAGTCCAACATGTTAGAGGACACAATCCCTCTGTCGGTTTTTACGACATGCCCGGGAAGACAAGCAGCTGAACGTTTTCTATGTTTTTTATTTGCTCTCAGAACAGCATAGAAGGACTTATTTTAAGCTTCCTTATTTACGTCGCAACTGTTAGCAAAAACGTCACGGCCACCGCTACTTGGGATTTTGATTCGCAGTCGGTGGGGTGAGGGGGGACGCCCCCCTCCGGTCTTTCCCCCCTCCACAGGTCAATGACGTCGTCTGGCTCGCCCCCCTGAACCAGTTCGGTCGCCATCTCTAGTTTACACCAATACGCGATACTGTTGCTTACCTGAACACATTCTTGTTAGGTTGCATTCATCGAGGATAAAAACTTAAAAACGCGGCCGATGAACTGACGAGGAACGGGTTCGGCGGTTGTGCGGGATTCTTCGATCTATACGGGTTTTTTTCGATATAAAGATCGATCAGGAATTGCATTAATTGGTTTGTGAGAAATAAACACCCATCTGACTTGTTAGGATTAAAAAAAAAAGAAAGGAAAACATGAAGGACTAGGGCCCTGTGCTGGGAGGATTTCTGGCCACGTCTTTCCGCGTTACAGATTCCGATGTGGTAGTAGTTTTTACAGCTTGTTACATATTATGTAATTTAATTTTTGACGTTCAAAAAGCGCTAACTTTGTAAGCCAATTTTGAAAAATAAATATTTTTGATTTTTTTTTATTATATGTAGACAATTTTACTGTAACCTAATCGTCTTTACGTTTTGGCTTTTAGAAGATGAATTGATTTCATTTTCGCAGTTCACCTCTTTAAGAGGCCTGCCAGACGCAACCATTCGCTTTCGCAACCTTTCGCAACTCAACTTTACCAAAAAAACACGGACCTTTCTTAACACCACGACCTTTTCGTTTCATGTTTTTATGTCTTTTATTGTATTTTTATTTCCTAATGAAATTTAAAAAATATACATAGGAGAAGGATTTCAATTCGGTTGCTTTTTACTTTTATTAGACTCACTCTTCTCTTCTATCGTGTGGATTGTAAGGTGAATTACCAACCCCATCAACCCTGGTGTCAGGGTTATTACTGAGCCGCCATAGGCCCCTGACATGACTCATGTAACGACTACGTACTTACATCAGTAAGTAATAACCGGGATCAACGGCTTAACGTGCCTTCCGAACCACGGATCTTTTTACTTTTTGGTCAATCAGGTGATCTGCCTGTAATGTCCTAACCAAACTAGGGATCACAAAGTGATTTTTGTGATTTGTCCCCACCGGGATTCGCACCCGGGACCTCCGGATCGTGAGCATAACGCTCAACCACTGGACCACGGAGGCCACTAATGATTTATGAATTAATTTTTAAGGCAATTTTCACTAACACAGTTGACTCGACTGTTACAGACGGCGATACGGTTCTCTCCCTAATATCATGTTGGTTCATTATGCAATGCTGTACCTCTGACTACCCCAGTTGGGTTAGCCGTGAGCTTATATTTCTATATTAAATACAATTTCAATTATACTAAATACATATTGCATAATGAAATAAAGTTGAATGGAACAATTATAACAAAAAAATAAACATAACTTTAAAAAAACAACAATTTTTTTATTACTATATATTCCTCTTTATAGTCGTGTACAGGTACCAAATCATAGTAGGCTTCTTCTTATTTATTTATTTATAAAGTACAGCCACGTCACATATATTAAATCGTTTTTACATTTAGAAGGTCGCCAAATTCATGATTTTCAGTTAACATAACTTATGGCCGAACCTTCAAATCGAAGTTCGGTTTTGCTAGCCACATTAGAGCCTATCATAACATCGACCTGGGATAGACATTCAGGAGTCGCCGTCGCTGGACACGGCTTGGATGATATGATGATGACATAACTTATACAATTAAGGGTAGTAGTAACTATATTACTCACGGAATAGAAAAAAGAGGTTCGAAAGGCGTAAGCGCAAACCGCGCGCCATACAAGTATGAGCAAACACTTCATAATACAACTTTGTACCCCACGCGTTCGCAAACTTTACGAGACACGGAGCTCCGCGAAAATTTAATTATTTATTATCTAAAGTATTAAATACACATATTCATTACAGGTACATGCCTATTGCGACATATGTAAACAATATACCTACTTACTTTAAACAATTCTTACTTAAAATATATTAAAAGGTCGTCTTGAGTGTTATAGCCTGCAGGGCAATGAGTCAAATATCGCCTATCATGCAAGGAGATCCCTAAAAACCTTAGTATGATCGGCTATTTATAAAAAAAAAAACTTTTGTACGCAGTATCTTACGTAAAGTAACGATACGATTGCAGCCTATCATAAAATATTACATTGTCGGGAAAGCAGCTATGGAATTTGAGAAGCAGTAGAGCTATCGTAGTTATCTGTTCGCAGGAGTTGTAGTAAAAGAGAGTGGGGTTGAACAGGCGATTCCCAACGCGCGGTAGAGCCTTTCTTTCCATGCTGTTACTTCTATTCCGTGATATTACTTCACATTTTATCTTGGTGTAATGTAATTAAGATAAGGAGATTACTATGAGATAGGTACCGTTCCTTGCATTTCTAACTCATTTTGCCAGAGATAACAAATACTTATACAAATAGAACTTCCGGAAAATTTTCGTTATTCTAGGTTTATGGGTAGGTATATTCTTTCGTGCCAAATTTCCTGACTTTATGGCTATATTGGAACAGTTATAAATACGGCTCAAATGGCTGTACCCAAAGGTTGCCTGGAGGAAATTGTTGCATGAGCAATAAGGCCGCCTGTTGTGTCCTTATCTCTGTATTTTGTGTCCATTGTGCTCAATAAAGTATTTTATCTATCTATCTGTATCTTTGGATGGAGTTGATTTAAAAGCTGCACTTTATTTCACTGTTGTCATATTTATTAGATGTAATTTTTTACTGGATAACCATACCTCCACGCGTTTAAGAGAAAACGGGTTTTGACAGACAGACAGGCGGACAACAAAGTGATCATTATAAGGTTTCCGTTTTTCCAATTGAGGTACGAAACCCTAAAATATCTCAAAAGTGAAGTCCATTATACGTTATGTATAAAAGAAGACCTTCTCTATAAAAGGGAGTGGCCTAGTGACTCTAGCTTCGCTGCCAAGCACTCTTAATTTGATTTTAGAAAAAGGAAACTTAAGACCTCTGACCGGCATAATTAAATCACCCATAGAAAATGAACATTATTGGAAGAAATTGAAAACTCTTTGTATTTACAGTTCAAACGATCGGAAGGAATATTCCCATTAGTACCTACAGTTTGCATCACAGAATATAGATATTTTAGTGTGTCCTAGACTCCTAGTGAACTTGGTAGTAGATAAACTAATAGAACTCATCATCTCTCTAGCATTATCCCGTTTTTCACAGGGTCCGCTTACCCAACCTGAAGATTTGACCTGTCAAATCAAAAAAAAAACCGGACCTGTCCGGTTTTTACCGAAGCGACTGCCTGTCTGACCTTCCAACCCGCGAAGGGAAAACCAGCCCAATACCTACAGGTTAGGTTACATACCACCGAAAATGCATTTCTCGGGAATGTGGGTTTCCTCCCGGTGTTTTCCATCACCGCTGAGCACGTGATAATCATTTATGACCCAAACATGAATTCGAAAACAAATTAGAGGTAAACCTAGCTCAGTCGCTGGTGGCAAGCGGAGAGTTGCCGATCTATACGTAGTGTACGGTTTGCAACCGCACATGTCCCGCGTCAGCTATTTTACCTTTTACGCAATTGTATAGTTAGTTCCCAACTCATCAAGGTAGCGTGTACTCGCGTATTTGTGTAATTAAATTCACATCAATAAAACAGACATTTTACGCTATCAAGATTGTTCTCATTTTGGCTCCACATCAGTTTATCCAGATCTTATCATCAAAGATCATACACGTCTAGCAAGAGACTGTACACGTACTTTTATTCCTTATTCTATGCATAGGGACGAATGCAGGGAATCAAACGGGAACACTTCAGTAGAGAGTTAATTAAACGATATCACTGGTTGAAGAGTTCAAGGTTTCACTGCTGTGTTTATGTTTGCGTAGTTTGTTTATTACATTTACTATTTATTGATTATTTATTGCACGAATGATTGATTAATTGTTTTTTGTTTGTCAACAAAACCTCGCGCGACTCATATAATAACGATGAAACGAACTTCTAAGTGAAGTTCGTTTAATCATCTATAGTCTTTCACTACTGTCTCTGCCTACCCAACAACTGAACGAACGTGTAGACAATGTTTGTATGAATGTAATTAATTGCTCGCAACAGGCTATAAATAACAATCCATACGATTAAGGTAGGATAAACGTGTTTTTCCTGCTTATATCAACATCAATATCCTGTATTCGAAGGTTGTATTGTATACGTATAACGTACTTATGTGTTTGTGTTTGTATAGGCTAAATGTAATGATGCACATTCTAGGCTTTGTTCTCGAAAAAATATATAGATGGCACTGTACAGATAAAAAATACAGATTTAGAAAGAGCCGGATGATTAATTTCAAATTGAATGAGTGAATAAGAGAATAACCTGGATGAATCAAATCGGCATCTCTCTGGTATATGTTGGTAAAGAAGCGAAAACTTCCTCAGTGAAAACATGCAGGGTATCACTAATCCGGCCAACTGGGCACCCTCAAGCTTGATGGTGCTTCAGAAATCAGGGCCTTAGTGTGGTATAAAGCGAATACACGTCGCATATGAAGTAATCCATAGTATGTAGTAGTTGGTTTGGACACGTAGAGCGCATGAAGGATAATAGGATTACGAAAGTGGTATATAAAGCGAAGGTTGATGGAAGACCTAAGGACATTGACCAAATTGGAGATGTCCTTAGAAAAGGTTTAGTGCGATCTACTCTGAACCGGCGTGCGTGTGTGAAACGAATGACGAATGTGGATGAAGCAAGAGAAGTGCGTCAGGATCGACGCAGATGGAATTCCATAGTCTGCATACCAAGGTGGGAAATAGGCGTGTGTTTATGTATGTGTGTGTGATGTAATCCATCACACAGAGCATGTGCGGCCTCCGTGGTCCAGTGGTTGAGCGTTGTGCTCACGATCCGGAGGTCCCGGGTTCGAATCCCGGTGGGGACAAATCACAATAATCACTTTGTGATCCCTAGTTTGGTTAGGACATTACAGGCTGATCACCTGATTGTCCAAAAAGTAAGATGATCCGTGCTTCGGGAGGCACGTTAAGCCGTTGGTCCCGGTTATTACTTACTAATGTAAGTTAGTAGTCGTTACATGAGTCATGTCAGGGGCCTATGGCGGCTGAGTAATAACCCTGACACCAGGGTTGATGGGGTTGGTAATCCACCTCACAATCCACACAGCTAGAGCATCTTCACGCCAGGCAGTAGAGCCGTTGACCAACTCAAACCCCGGAGTGGACCGATACCGCAGGTTTACGGTATTGACAAGGCCCCGTGCTCCACTCGGGCGCCACACGGACGTGGGGTCATCGACTTTCCTTGGGGGGCTGTTCACCTCAAACGACCTCATTCGTTCTGCACACGATAAAAACTGAACGGCAAACGCTCACAGAAGATAAGTATCTACCAACGACGGGTTCGCTCGTACTTTAATTACGTGCACGTAATAATCGTTAACTAAATAGTTATTTAATTACATTGGTTGTGATCGTGGAGATTGTGAGAAAGTATCCATAAAAGCACAAACCAACATAGACACTTTTCTGTGTTTTGTTCTTCGGCAGAAGCATCCCTTTCACTTAAAATCACTTTGTGATCCCTGGGTGGGTTAGGACATAACAAGGCTGATCACCTGATTGTCCGACAGTTTGACGATCCGTGCTTCGGAAGGCACGTTAAGTTTTTGGTCCCGGTTACTAGGTACTTACTGGGGGGTTAAAATGGCCATATCGAAGCAATTCATCTAAGAAAGCAATATTGCAATTTGACATTTGCGCATATAAAAGTAAGTAGGCAATGCAAACAACTATCAAATTGCAATATTGCTTTTTTAAAATTATAAAAGAAAAAAATAATAAAAACATGTTTACATTTTAGTACCATGTCACATTATCTTTTTTGTCAAATTGAAATGTAAGCCTCGCTAAATGTCAAATATGTGAAGGCGACAGGGTTCTAACGTGTGTACATGATATACGAGCTTTTCTTGAATATTCTTATTAACATAAATGTGGCCAGTACCCAAAACAAGTTTATCACATACCTAATGTGCAACTTATTCCTTAGTTACAAAGTTACTATTAAGTTACGGACTCAACAGTCGTAGTAGTATTAACTTTTTCTAAGTGAAGGAAAACATCGTTAGTTAGGGAATCTCTCTAACATTAATCTTCATCGAAGTAGGTAGGTGAAAGTTTCATTCCCTTCAGATCAGGAAAGCAAGAAAAAGTTTCTCTTGTGGGCTACTTTAATACACTTTAGTATATTAAAGTAGCCTATTATACTACATAAACAGCCTAAAGAACGTCCGTTATATAAAATACCCACAGTATGTAATATTAATTGAAATAAAGAATTTCCAAAAAAAAAAACACTTTAGCTTCTGTACAAAGAAAGTGCCTAAAGGCTATTGACACAACTTATTCATTCGAAGAAGGATAAAGTAGTCGAGAAAAGAAGCTAAATCACAATAAGTAGATGTAAGGAGGAGGCTCAATGAGTCAGCATGTATTTATTACTCGATTTGTCTGTGTTATTAAGTTACTGATGACTAAGTATCGTAGAAACGAAGCTTAGAAACATGTTCGGTCACGAGTACTAATATGTATACACTTTGAAACTATGTCACATTAACTTTTTTGACAAATTAAACCGTCTCATTAAATGTCAAATATGACAGTGCGACAGGGTTCTAAAGTGGGTACATAATATTGCTCATGACTGTTCACGAGGTTAGTGAAGAGAAAAGATTTGTATGTATGTATAAATGCAAAAACTACTGAACCGAATTCAAAAAACTTTCACCGTTAGAAATGATTGAGACAACTGCGTAAATGAAAATTGCACGTGAGATAAATTTATAACTGTTTGATGCAAATTCGGTACCGGGGATTCGGCGCTCCCCGTTTGAGAAGCAACCCGGTGACAACCAGAACCACAGTGAATTTTTGAATGAATTGAACTTGTAGTCCAATTGGTCAGATCGGTCGAACCTTAGGTTTAACCAGAAATAACTGGTTTAATTCGGTTTACCTATCTGTTTTGTACGATAACATCCCGTCATTTGCCGTCGACGACATCGCAATTTGCAAGTAGGCGAAAATCTTAGTTACCTAATCCAAAAGTGTGTATGTGTATAGTATGTGTGTGGTGTATGACTGTATGTGTTGTAGTGTGTGTGTGTTGTGTGTGTGTAGTGTAGTCTTTTTATCTCTGTGTGTGTAAAAAAAAACTTAACGTACAGTTAAGTTTTTTAAGTTTTTGGTAGTCACATGTAAGTAAATATGTAAGTCGTCATTACATGAGCCAGTTTAAGCCTTTAGCGGCTCCATAATAACCTTGACACCGGGGTTGATGAGGTTGGTCATCTACCTCACAACCCGCACGATACAAGAAGAACTCCCAATCCAGAAAAGAAGGTAGTTATCCCGTTTTCACAGGGCCCTCTTACCCTGAAGATTTGACAGGTCCGGTTTTTTACAGAAGCAACTGCCTATCTGAGCTTCCAACCCGCGAAGGGGGACTTCTAATTTTGAATATCATTGTCAACGGTTATAACGACATATGTGCCTTTTATAAATAAGTATCTTAAGAACTTTTTTTCATAAACTATTTTACTTATGGCTGCATGTTAATAGGGACGCCCGTATCAAATAGCGAGGTCTGCAGTCTACTGTTAGACATTTATATTTTATAACATAAGGCATGCAACATAGTGTTCGTTTTATTAACAGTCACAATAAATTCGGTTCTAACCTTCGGGGGAAAATCTTCTTCTTCTATCGTGTGGGTTGTGAGGTGAATTACCAACCCCATCACCCTGGTGTCAGAGTTATTATTGAGCCGCCAAAGGCCCCTGACATGTCTCATGTAATGACTACTAACTTACATCAAAAAAAGCTGCCAAAAAACCTTCGGGGGAAAATAAAAACCTGCTAAGGGAAAACCAACCCAGTAAAGGTTACAGAAGTGGAATGATAATGTATTCTCCATTTTCTTAAATGACGGTTTAAGTATCGCGTTGTGGAGTCCGCCATTATGCGTCGTGGAGCGTGGACCGTTCAGATATTTACACCAGAAAATAGGTGGTTACGCATCGCCAACTCACTTACGTAAGTTTCGTCCACCACGTGCTCGGCCCTTCTGAATACTGGTGCCTACGAAATGGGGATGGTAAATGCTTTAGCCACTACCAAAATTAATCTTAGTCATGGTGGTCCTGTGGTGCACCGGCTCGTTTCTCAATCCGGGAGCGCCGGTTCGAATTCTGGACTTGCAAGTCCAGCCAAAGAGTTATTAATTTACCTAAAGAGTAGTTTTCACTAACACACTTGGCTGGACCATTCTAGTCCACGTCCTTGGCCCTTCTGAATACTATATGTAATGGGCTTGTGCAAGATAGCACATCTTTTTATAGAGTTTTACCTCTTTTATATAGTTTATTCTTTTATTGTCTTTGCTTTTGATATTGACTTTGGTTCTTTTGTGCTTCTTGTAAAAATATATTATATTTCAGTTTGCACGAGAACCGTTTTTATTATTGGTAGTTCACCAATAGGGCCAAAGCCACTACCTTCGTTGACTTTAACTTAGTTGGCGAGGAGTGTGTAAACTATGTACCTCTACCTACCTTTAAATACTTTTTCAGCCTTCCCCTTCAACTCTTCCATTAAGGTGCATTCACCTCGTATATCTTAAGCATTTCCGCGTCGATAAATTAGTTACCTACGTGAAAGTGGATGAAGGTGTAGGTATTTTTATTAACAAAAAAACCTTCAAAGTTCGCTGGCATTTACTGACCCTTGCAAAAATCCATGTTGGTATACCGGGCCCAGATTCTGCAAATTGAGGCGATCACCTTGAAACCCAGTCAGATTCAAAAGGTCGCACAAAACAACCTTAATACGTACACATCAGCTAAAAGCAATCAAATCTGATATTCCTTTATCTGAGGCGAATGTACGATAAGATTTGCATATTGTTTTGCATGAAATTGTTGGTACAAACAATAAAATGGCATATTAATATCCGTTCGTTGACTTGTCTTGGAAGATTGCTATTTCACAACGACAAAAATGCCCTGAGAAGTACCTATTCCACAAAGTTCAACCAGTTGAAGTAACTGCACCTCATCATTCATAATGCGCACAGCCAAGGAATGGAATGGGCTGCCGGTGTCGGTGTTTCCTGAATCTTATAACCTGGGGTCCTTTAAATCACGGGTGAATAGGCATTTTCTGGGTAAGCTCGTTCCAACGTCGATCTCTTCTCCTCGTGGAAGAACGAAGTCAAGAGCAAACCCATTTTAATTAAAAAAAAAACAAAAAAACAACAGTTATTTCAATTTTGATACTTTTTTGTGGTTCACCGGTTTTTCTGCTCAAATGGGGAGCGTCCCGGTTCGAAGCCCGATATCAGACTTGCACCAATGAGTTCTCAGTTTTCACTAACACAGTTGTCTCGACCATTATAGACGGCGATGGTTATAGAGCTCGGTGAGGTAGGGTAACTTACTTCATCTTGCGATGCATGTACCTTTTACTACCCCAAATAGGATAAAATGTCAAGTTTGGTGGCGAATTTTCATATTATTTTTTCGTGAAAAATTGGGTTCCTACATGAAAAAGGATATTTGGTTTCTACGGGGTAACTTGTTCCTCGTAGCTAGAACTATCCTTTTTCAAAAGTTCGCCACCAAACTTGGCACATTTTGATATTCACCCTATAGTTGTGAGCTTATGTTATTTAGGTTGCTTTGTTGTTACCTTACCACCTAACAGTACTACCAGTAGTCCTTAAGTGTGTTACATCCACATAACATAACATAACATAAGTAATACTTTATTGTACAAACAGGAAAATACAAAACAAAAGATAAATAGAAAGAGGCAATATGCGGCCTTATTGCTTATTGTTATTGTTACGTGTAAGTAAGCTTAATAAAGCTGTATGTTTTCCTTAAATAAATAAAATAATTTATAAAATAAATAAATAAATAAAATCATTCTATTTCAGGCATGTAACCCATATTTACATTATTAAAATTCCTAAAACAATAAAACAAAATAGTAAAATTAAATTAAGTTAGAACTACTTATATCAAATTAGAAAAAAGAAGATGATATAATTATAATATAATATACTTATATAAACTTTTAAGTCCAAAATTCACGCGTCTATGTCAAACGTATTTATGACGAAAAAGTTTGGGGGAAATGTTTAAAATATTGAAGCGAGCTTGCGACGCGGCGCGGCTCGAGCGCAACCTTGCCGCGCTCGCGCAGGTCAGATTTTTCGAAGGTCGATGACTTCGCTGTAATCGAGTTATTATTATTTGGACACACCCGCACGAACGTAGCCGATAGACGATAGGAACCTGATAGAGACGACACGTAGGAAACTTTGGCACGCTTCTTTTAAACATTTGATTAGCTTCTCTTGTCTAACCTGAAGTGTGCAGTCTCTCTCTCTCTCTATTTAAGAGCCGCGCTCTTGTCGGTGGAGTAATCGCCATTTCTCTCTTCTTCCCGCGAAAACCTTCACCTCCCGATACGACACGACCTGCACCTTCTCTTTTTTTTTTAAGTGTGCAGTGTCCCCTATAAAAACAAAAAAAAAAAACACGTTTAGCCGCATATTCTTCTTGCGCATGTCGTATGTATAAAGTTAAATTCAATTCAATTTCCCCTGGACTTCCAGTTCATTTCCCGGGATAATGATTTTTTTTTAATACAGGCTAACGTTTGCTCAGAATCTCACCTGATGGTAAATGACTATGTGGTCTAAGTAAGTGTTGTTGTCTTTTTTTGTGTGTGGCGTCCTTTTATAATAAACTTTTTCCATTCTATTCTATTCTAAGTAGTCTGGATCACGCTTACCTAGCAAATGCCTATTCGCTCTAGCCTTGAAGGCTCCCAGATTATAACGAGTTGGAAAAACAGACGACGGCAGACAGTTCCGTCCGTTGCTGTTCGCATCAAAAAGGAAGAGGCAAAACTTAATTAATATTTTTCCGGAAATTCCCGGGAACAGGAACCCGGTAACGTAAAATGTAGATTGGGGCTAGTTTTAGAATTGTCAAACTATAATAAAATGAAATTTGTATCCAGAATCAGTCCCAATTTGACTACGCTTCATTATAATTATTTGCTTTTTAGTAAATATGTATTAGATAGATAGATATCTATATCTATCTATCTAATTTTGTTGTTGAAATTTAGTTCTGTACAATGAAGTATTATTTGATTTGATTAATTTAAGAGTAACGATCTTGTCGGTGTAGCATTCTCCATTCTTGTCTATCTTGTAAGATACGACGTTCGCCTTCTCTTTCCCTCTTTTCTTTCCTTCTATGATACGCTTCTTAGCTTAAAATTGCAACATCCGATCAAATGTGAAGTAAAATAACTTGATGTATGACAAAAGACGTGGCGGGCGGAGAATGAAGCGTCGCCACGCCAGGCGTCAATTATAGTGATATTGTGCTATGGCCTTCGCCCGTTGGGCTTGCGCAAACCCACATCTGTGCGCAGTGTCCGACCGCGCAAAAAATTAGATGAATCGCTTTGCCTACATCTGCACTAGACGCAGACATTAGGTATAGACTAGAAATCTTATTCGTATTTTTATAAGCACTAGGTATAATTATAATTATGACAGAAAAAAATAGGTCACCTGGTTTAAATACTACGATTTTGCTTGTGTTCTAATAGGTAGAGCAAGTGCCTTTTGGTAAATGTAATTTTGTTTTTTTTTTCTTGCGATGGATGTGTCTTACTTTGGGATAGTCGTGAGCATGTGTGTGTATTTGGGTCGTTCTTCTTTTTTATCGACAATGATCTGTCCTTCGTTCTGCTTCTGATAAGTTATGTTTTAGAATTTTGTTTCATGTTTCCATTGTCCAAAAATATAGTTATCTTATTATACTCAAAATACAAGCAAACTACTAATCGGTTCCTCAATTAGTCCTTAAAGAAGCTTGATTGTTTTTCACAAAATTCTGTGACAGAGTGGTAAATTAAAATGCTGTCTCCGATGAAAAGGACCACTCTGTCACAATATTTTTTGGAATGTGTCTACAAAGAAAAGTATGTTACCAAGATAAAGAGAACCTCTAAATGGTCCTCTACAGACACATCTTTATATGATGTTTTAAAATATTTAATGCCGTTATAATTTTAAAGATGTTAAATCCGATAAATTGAGAAAATGTCTTTTTATTGTCGATAAAAAAGAAGAACGACCCATTTAATGTTAATTCTTTATAATTACGTTTTCTAACATTTTAGATAAGTATGTATAATGGCCCCGATTCCTGCAGGCACCTCCTAATTTTATTTTAAGTTATACCCCACATTTTCTTATCCGTCGAAAAGGAAAGGGATGGATGATTGTCAACAAATTAATTTTAAAATGAATGATTAACCCTAAAATAGGCATCTCGCTGGTATGCAATCCGTTTGACGTGCTGTCTACTTAATTCTGTCGGGTTATTGGCCAATGTAAAATTTTTAGACGGTTGTGCTTAAAATTGACGTGTATTCTATTTATATTTTTATCTAAATTCTATAAAGTATAAAATCTCAGTATAAGTTTGTAATAAACCCGCACAAGTCCCCTAACAGCCCAACTTGACCATAAATTAACTATAACTTTCAAAAAGTCAGCCATTTCAAAATCTACATTGTCTGTGACGTCGCGTACACAAGTTTTTTCCGTAAGAAAAAAATAATCACATCCCCAATTCGGAGTCTACCTGCGCCCAGATAATAGTGACAGGGGAATTTATATCCCTTTCGTAAAAAAAACTTCTATAGTTCAACGTTCAATAGAAAAAATGTGACCTTACAAAGTGGCCGCGCAATGTTTGAGCAGAAGGAAAATATAGGCGAACAGTTCATCTTTCATCGCATTTTAATTGTGGAACATATTTCCTTTTTGGCGGATAAGAAAATGACAGGTATAACATAAAATAAACTTAGATGGTGTGTACAGTCATGAGCAATATCATGTACCCACCTTAGAACCCTGTCGCACTATCATATTTGTCATTTAATGAGACTTACGGTTTAATTTGTCAAAAAAGTTAATGTAACATGGTTTCAAATTGGTGTTTTCAAATTTTCAAATTTCATGGTGTATATATATTAGTACTCGTGACAGTTCTGGGATGAAAAAAGCCACATCGAAGCAATTCATCGAAAGAAGCAATATTGCAATTTGACATTTGCGCATATAAAAGTAAGTGCGCAATACAAACAAATGTCAAATAGAAATATTGCTTCTTTAGATCTATTGCTTCGATGTGGGCTTTTTAACCCCCCTGGAATGAACACCATTATTGCCATAGAGAAATGTACAACATAACAAATACTTTATTGCAAAACAAAAGAGAAATAGAATGCAATAAGCGGTCTTATAGGAATACTTTAGTAAGATTTTTCTTTATTGCTTTTCTAAAATAGTGAAAATAATTCATTAGCAAAACTAAACGCCTGTTTTTATACGGTCGACACTTTCTTTAATATATCATTAAAATACTTAATGCTAGATATTTCTTTTTTTTTAAATAGCGTCTAGTGCCCTTTGCCGAGGTTTTTCTTGAAGCTTCTTTTCCCTGGCTATACAGGTTGTGAGAAGCTGCAGTTCGTTATGTAAAAAATCAAAGTGTAACTATGTTACCTACTGAATGAAGATATTTTTGAATTTGAATTTTAACATAATATTACAATGTAGACTACAAACTAATAAACAATTTATCTTTAATCTCTTTTGACACAACAAGATATAGGAACAGTGTCCATTGCAATTGTTTTCTGTCGATATATGAGTCTTATTCAATAAGAATTTGAGGCGAGCGATTGCTTAATGAAGTAAGTGTGCACAATTAGACCAAATCAAAATTCCACCTACATACAGCACGGTAATTAGTTTCAAGTTCATGTTACCAACCGTTGATAGATCAGATAAGGCAGGTTGCCCACATTCTTGTAATAGATCAGGTAATTAATAAGGAAGTTGGCGCGAGTATCGAAAACGACGCGTTTTTCACTATCGCCACACCCCGGACACTTCATACAAAACACCTCGTTTTACACAGACACTACACATTGACGTTATCGTACACGCGCATCTGTGTGTGTGACGACTCTCTGATAGAAGAGAGAGAGAGAGAGAGACAAGCTTTTATTATTATTATTTTATTTTAGCTTTAATGAGAAAGAAGCGAAAATGATGTGACGGTATCGTAGTAAGTGAATTTCCGTGATCTCTACCTAAATAGGCGTATACCTTATCTATGTGTGTGTGTAATATTGAATATGTACAGTCATGAGCAATATAATATACCCACTTTAGGACTCTGTCGCACTAACATATTTGACATTTAGTGAGACTTACAGTTCAATTTGTCAAAAAAGTTAATGTGACATGGTACCAAAGTATATACATATTAATGCTCGTGACCGTATATGACGGAGAGAAAGACTAAGTTCATCATTTATCTACTATTGCAATATAACTCTAACATCTGTCTTTATATAATATAACTACTATATAAGGACTCTCTACAACTTTCCATTTTACCTTAATTTCTTTATACTACTTTCTGAAATTTACCTTCACTGTAAATCTTATTCATCATCATTAATTTAAGAGCCACGCTCTTGTCGGTGTATCATTCTCCTTTCCTGTCTATCAAAGGCCAATTCTTCCACTTCCTTATAAGACACAACGTTCTTCTCTTTAATCTGTTCCATGTAAGCTCTTCTTGGTCTTCCCCTTCCTCTCTTTCCTTGTAGCTTCCATTTTATGATGTTTTTAATAAATTCGTCGTGACTTATCAAGTGTCCAATCATCTTGCCTCTTTTTTCTTACTCTTACTAGCACTGCCTCGTTAGTAACCCTTTCTGTCCAACTTATTCTTTCCATCATCCTTCAATACCACATCTCAAAGGCCTCGAGTCTCTCTGCCATTCTGTGTCAGTGTTCAAGTTTCACATCCATAGAGGGCAATACTCTATACAAATTTTTTGATGCATCGTTTTCTAATTGCTTTCAAATCTTATTAATTCGCATCTATTTCAATCGACTTTATTTACTGGTTCTTGTTATATTATATCTATACACATTGACATCTATATATCTACAATAAGGTTTAATAAATTCTAGTAAGTACCTAAGTTCACTAAAAATATCTATAAAATAATTTAATTGCCAACATAAAATATTGCAAATTACATTGAATATTTACCGTTGCGCGCAACCCAAAACATTGTTTCGAAATGTAAACACAATTAGTAACGCATACCAACTAAGGCAGAATAAACTTCAATATTATGCATTGGTAACAATTTTCCTCGAATCAGTTATTCACGAATCAGTTCCTATTAGAGGACAAAATTTATTAAACGTTGAGTTTTCTGTGTATTCGTGTACCTACTACGAATTTATCAGTTTGTCGTTGGAATTACATAACATAAACTCACGCGTATTTCCCACCGGGGTAAGCAGAGACTATGAAATTCACTTTTTTCGACCTGAGGAAATATGATTGGCCACCTTCTTCTTATATCGTGTGGGTTGTGAGGTGGATGACCAACCTCATCAACCCTGGTGTCAGGGTTATTATTGAACCGCCAAAGGACCCTGACGTGATTCAAGCAACGACTACGTACTTACATCAGTAAATAGTAACCGGGACCAACAATTTTAACGTGCCTTCCGAAGCACGGATCATTTTACTTCTAGACAATCAGGTGATCAGCCTGCAATGACCACCTGATACGACACAATTCGTTAATAAAAACCTATATAAGGAGGAAAAATTTAAGGAAAGAGAGGAAGGGGTAGACCTAGGAGAACATTTATGAAACAAATAAAAGATAAATTGCAAGTCGTGTCGTATCAGGAGGTCATGTCAGGGGCCTATGGCGGCTCAGTAATAACCCTGACACCAGGGCTGATGGGGTTGGTAATCCACCTCACAATCCACACGATAGAAGAAGGAGGTGAAGGATTTGGCGGGAAGAAGGGACGAATGGCGATTACTCCTCGGACAAGAGCGCAGTTCTTAAATAAAGAGAGATGGATCTCAGAGTTTCGAAGTCACAGATAAAAAAGCAACATCTATCGTCCTATTTTGCAATAGCAGCATTAGTCTCTGACATGAAAAGAAAACGTTCGTATCGTGTTTCACCACTTCGCTCCATTCATGTTTCTGTTCCATTGCATTAGTTCGGAGGTCGGACTCATGGTATAACAAAACCAGGTATGTTCAATCCTATGACAAGCTGCCATTGCTAGCCGTTTGATGACGTAAGTGTTACCTTACCACTGTGTTACCATTAAATTGGTATCTCCAACATTCCAAGGACGTAAATTTTATTATTGAAAATTAACTGAATTACTGACTAATGTATTTAATTACTATTACTTGTCACATATATAAAACTGTAAGTAAATATTTTCTAAGAATTCATAATTGCCTTGCAAATTGAATTAAAAACATTGGTCGTGGGTAATTTATTTTTTACGAAATGGCAACACAGGGTGGGATGACGTCAGCTGGGCAAATTTTGAAATGTTAGTTGTCACTTTTGAGCATACCTGCGGGAGCCGTAAGCACTTGACTCTTTCTCGCCGCGACAGAGATCGTCTGTCTCTTTCTGTGCAGTTCTGTGAGAGAGTGACGGGTGACGTATGTCGAGGCGAGAAAGAGTCGCGCGCTTACGGTGCGAAGCCCGCTGGTTTTCTTATACCATTCTTATTGAGTTACATTCGCTCGGATGTGAAAAAAAAATGGCAAAATTGTTCGACCCAGTGACCTAGTTCCGGCGTCCGTGAGCGCCGCGACAAGGTCATGTCGCATTACTTTGATCACCTTTGTACGCGATTGTCGTTTTGTTAAGTTGCACCTTTTTTGTTATTTTACATTTACAGTACTTAGTTAGGTAAAACTTTCAAAGATACTGGACAAAAACTGACTGGAATAACGCTTAGCTAAATTCAAATTCAAAAATATATTTATTCAGTTGGTAACATAGTTACACTTTGAATCGTCAATTTTTACATAACGAACGTCTCATCCGCCTAAAACTACTGCAGCTTCTCACAACCTGTATAGCCGGGGAAAAGAAGCTGCAAGAAAAACCTCGGCACAGAAGATTGGAACATAGGAGATACTTAGTAAAGGCATAGAATATCCGTACTACTTTTCCATGTCCATATTAATTGATTACATACAATAATCTCTGAGACTCACGGTGGCGCGGCTGGGGAGAACTACTCTCTGACCCTAAATAACATTCATTTTCTTTTAATGCTTTTATGTACTATTTGTTTCTTGGCGGAAACGTGAAAGTAGAGATTATTGATATACTTAGAAATTGATTAGAAGCATCACACGTCTGGAACGGTATTTTGAATCAATATCTCTCGTCAAATCGAATCAGCCCCTAAACGGGCTATCCGTAAATAAAAACAGCAATATATTAATTTATTTCTCTTGCTGTACGATGTTCATATAACCTGTGTTATTCTTATGTATATTACTCGTAATTATTGTAATAAATATACTTACTATAAATTTCAAACTCAGGTTATAAACGATCGTTTTAAGTGTTTACAATGTGCATAAAACATAATGTAAGTTATTTATAACCTGTGTACGAAGACAAATATGTCGTGTATACCTACAGGGTTTTAGCGACACCGTACCGAATATCATCCATTGACTCAGTATCATGAGCTGAATTATTATATACTTTATTGCACTTAACAACTAGTTACATCACAAACATGAAATGGACGTTTACAAGGGAGGACTTATCTCTAAGAGAGATCTCTTCCAGCCAACCCAGAGGTAGTATAAGAATATCTGCGGGAGAATAAAAAGAGGTGCAATGTATGAAATACATTATAATAATTGATTCTACATATAAAAACCGTTTAAAAAAGTTACTTTTATCCCCCGCAGTATTCGTTACGATGTCACTTACACCCCGTACAGCGAACAGGTAGCCGTACGGGTACGTATGGGTGTTAGTGACATCGTAACTAAAACTTGGGGACAATCAGGGGGGTGGGGGTGGGAGATTGTGTCCTCTAACATGATGGACTAATGTCATGGGCGATTGGCTGATCCCTTATCACCATAAGGTTCATCATATCCAGCTTACGACATCGTATCAACAGTGGCTGCAAGTTGTCTGTGATTACTTGTGGCTCTGCCCACCCCATTAGGGATTACGGGCGTGAGTTTATGTATGTGTATGTATCAGGGGGGTTAAACAGGCCACATTGAAGAAATTCATCTAATAAAGCAATATTGCTATTTGACATTTGTAAACATTGCGCAGTTACTTTTATATGCGCAAATATCAATTCAATTTTCAATTATTTATTGCATTCCATGTAGTACGATGGGGTGTTACATAGGCATAGGAACTATAACATGGACCCTGTAGGGCACAGCAACGTTGAAGGGAAGAGAAGAAATGTGTATTTAAAATTAAAACTTAAAATTGCAATATTGCGTTTTAACCCCCCAGATCATGATTCTGAGTTGAGGAAAGCTGAGGAATTTCCTGTCGGAAAATTCATGATTTTTTTTTAATATTTTTTGTTTCATACTTTTGCGACGGAAAATTACAATCAATCAATCAATCAATAATACTTTATTGCACAACGACATATACAAAGGACATAAACATACGAATAAAAACATAAGTACAATAGGCGGCCTTATTGCTAAATAGCAATTTCTGCCAGGCAACCTTAGGGTGAAAGAAGTTAATGCATTGGAGCACGGGCTGGTGCAATAAACATATAATGACACAAACAATAATAAAAAGAAAAATAAAATAAGAAAACACTACACTACACAACACAAAAACACACAAAAAAAAAAAAAAAAAACACTTCAAAATTACACTTGATTGATATCAAAGTTTTCGTTACGGTGTCACTAACACCCTATATGAATACTATGTATCATATTGGTTGTTTTGTCAATACGTCGCTGTGTATGTATCATGGTAATGGATATAATTATCGCTATCGCCCGAGGGGCTCGTTAAGGGCTCTGTAATTCTAGGAGAACGTAATGTTTGTCATTTATTATTATAGCACACTACAATGTCTTTCTGCCGAGACTAATTGCGATTGATACGATGATAAGATTATTGACAAGATTCAAGATAATAATATCTTGCATTGCAAAACTTGCTAAGTAACTTATATGTTACGGGTAATTAAAGAAATTCGGGCATGCCCGGTTATTATTCATAATGTCTGCATCAATAATCATTTTGTACGGTCACGAGCATTAATATGTATACACTTTGGTACCATGTCACATTAACTTTTTTGACAAATTGTACTGTAAGTCTCACTAAATGTCAAATATGTTAGTGCGACAGAGTCCTAAAGTGGGTACATTATTAATTTTGAAGAATAATTTCAGTCAAATTTCGTGTATCTTAATTCGGACCACGTTTGCGCGTACACCGTTCCGTATAACGGAAACACCGCGGCGAATTGACGCTTTTCTTTTGCTTTTATATTCCGATTACGTCGCCGATGGCTTACCGAATCGCATTATTCTCTTACAGCTTTGTATCTGAACAAATCGCTCGAAGAATAGGCTATTCAGTAATGTTTAACTGTGCAATACATTTTGCTTTATTGCTGTGTAAAAAATAAGTCACAATTACAAAAGAAACTAGTCCAATTAAGTACCTACCTACAGGTTAGTTAGCCCACACTTAAATGAATCTTCACTCAATAATCTTCTTCTGAAGATCTCATAAATAAATTATTCTTTTATTTTATTGTTCATTCATCTTTCTAGAGACTCACCCGGAATTCGAACCCACAACCGCAACCTTCGGCGGTCGATCAATAGTCAGGAAACCATCACGGTCAATGGTCGCAATTATGTTACTGTTAAATTTCCTTATATTTTCGCAAACAAGCAAAAAAAAAAACAATAAAATTGATGAGGTAAATAACTCCGTCTAGTTTTAGACCTAACGAGAACTTCTATCTGAAGCATAATCGTGTAACTCAGTATCTATATTGACTTTAAAAAGTCCTATCTTGTGATTAGTTGAAACTGACAACTTCCGTAAATTCATTTTAATTTTAGCCAATCACAGGATAGGATTACATCCGTCAAGATAGCAATTAAGTTACACGATTATACTCAGTTTTACCACTATCGTTACCAACAGCGATATTAACGTTGGGACTCCAGACATGTCGTCTAGAGGTCAATATATCTAGAACGCAAAGTACGCATTTGAGAGGGTTCCGAAGTCATCGGCCTAGGGAGGTAACGCCTCCTCTTAACCTGTCTGCTATTTATAGAACTAATCACGAATAGTACGAACTCGAACATAAAAATCTTATAAAAATGCCTTGGAAAGGAGTCTCTTCAGGTTTGGGAGTTAAAGAAAAAGCGTTCAGCTGTTTATCATCCCATACACATACTTACTCACGCCTGTTTCCTACCGGGGTAAGCATGTAATCTATATAAGACTTGTTGCGTGCCGCGCTCTTCCTTAAAGCTACACGTTCACTAGGGCGGCACCCGACCGCAAGGAGCGTCGTTATTCACTAATATGAAAACGTCAGTCACGAATTTGTCGAACACAATTTTGTAGGAAAAAATACAAAGCAAGAAATCCGTACGCTCCGATTGTGCTCAAGTAAACGCGCACCTTTATATTTATAGTTCATTCACCTCCGTTTATATTATTATTCCGGATACTTCCTCACCGCACAAACCTCTCCCGGTCTAGACACAGACTTAAACTTGTTTCAATCTAGGTCTTCTCCCTCCTAGGGAGTGTCTTAGAAGGGCGCGGGGGCTCTGTACGTGTCTGACCTTCCTAGTGAACTTTGACAGGTCGTATACTTACGGGCAAGTTCTTAATGACTCCTGTAAATTGAAGTTAATTTGGTACATACATACACGGGGGTAAGCAGAGACCATAGAATTCCATTTGCTTCGATCCTGACACACTTAGAATAGAATAGAATAGAATAACTTTATTCCCAAAACAGTGCAGTACAATAGTAGAGAAGATAAAGATAAGTATACAAATCAAAAATACACTGCCAGGGAAAAGGGACTGACTCAGCATGTTGTTGCGAAGGATAGTAGAAATACCACTCTTAGCAACACTGATATTCTGCCAGTACCTAAGTTACGCTTATAAATACTTTGAACTATCGTGCCAACAAAAAGTGTCGGGATTTACTTACACTCTCTTGCTTCCTCCCACGTTCATCAATCGCTTCATACACGCTCGCTGGTTCAGAGTAGATCGTACTAAACCGTTTCTAAGGACATCTCCAATTTGGTCAATGTACGTCCTTCTAGGTCTTCCTAGCCCTACCAACCGCTTTCGCAATAATTTAATTTGGTATTTGGTTAGTTTTAGTTTTAATTTGGTACTTGTATAAATTATATGAACGCCTCTGTGACGTAATTATCAGGTGAGAGCCCTCATTGCTCCCCACTAGTCCGGCCAAGTCCGGTCCCATTGTTTTTGTCTTTATCAACAGCCTCCGTGGTTCCAGATCGGGTACGATTCCCGATGGGGACATTGTCGAAATCACTTTAAGAGACTGTCCTTTGTTTGGTAAGGACTTTTCAGGCTTGAATCACTTGATTGTCCGAAAAAGTAAGATGGTTCCGTGCTTCGGAGGGCAGGTTAAGCCGTTGGTCCCGGTTATTAGCCGTAAAAACACCTCCACCAACCCCCATTGGAGCAGCGTTGTGGAGTATGCTCCATACAGAGGCCTGTGCCCAGCAGTGGGACATATATAGGTTGTTTATGTTATGTTATGTTTTCCTTTTTCAACACTTAACTCTATTTCTATTTGTAATAAAATATGTAGGTGGGTACAACCCCCCCACAATCAACCAGAGGGGATATGCTCCGTATAACCCTCTCATCATAACTAATTGCATTTTCTAACGAGAGTGAACATCTAGGTACTCTATTATGCCTTATTCTATGGTACTGTTTACAAGTTGTTTATTAATGAATTGTATTTACTGTATAAGAATTATAAAGTAATTACGCATTTTTAATGCATTTCCTTCTAAACAAAGTCATTTAAAACTACCATTTACCCACATTGAGATTACAACATAAACACAGGTTAGACCAAAATGTATTCGAATTCTGTTGTCAATATTCATTATTTCAGACCTCAATCAATTAAAATGCATTCATACATTAATTTTGTTGTCGCTAATTGTACATAATGCGAGTGTTTACGATTCGTATCGATTGCAGTGTTTAAAAATATCTTTCTTCTTTTTATCTTTCTATCTTTCTATAAATAAATTCTTTTCCCCGGATATACAGGTTGTGAGAAGCTGCAGTAGTTTTAGGCGGATGAGACGTTCGTTATGTAAAAATTGACGATTCAAAGTGTAAATATGTTACCTATTGAATAAAGATATTTTTGAATTTGAATCAGAAACATATTTTTATAGTAAATCGTTTCGTAACGTAGGTCCATCTAATTCGTAACTGCGCATCGAAAATTCGAGACTTGAGTGAATTCCGTTTCTTATCGTGTGAGTTGTGAAATGGAATACTAACCTCATCAACCCTGGTGTCAGAGTTATTAATGAGCCGCCAAAAGCCCCTGACGTGACTCATGTAACGACTACGTACTTACATCAGAAAATAGTGACCGGGACCAACGACTTAACGTGCCTTTCGCACGGATCATCTTACTTTCGGACAATCAGGTGATCAGCCTGTAATGTCCTAACAAAACTAGGGATCTCAAAGTGATTTTTATGACATGTTCGCGCCGGAATTCGAACCCGGGGCCTTACGGCCTTATAGCCCAAAAAAAATTGTACTTAAATCGGAAAAAGTGAATTTTATTTGTAAATGTACCTCGAGATTCTGATCATAACAACACATCACCACGTATCATTTACCAAAATATTTGCATAATCGGTCGTAATAAGTGAAACCGTTGAGTTGGTGAGGTCCCGCTGTTGCCGCGCGGGCGCAGGCCGCGCGACCTCGTTGCGCGAAACCGGGCTAACGGCGATCGCCGGACCACCGGCCGACGGTCACTTGGAAAGTAATGCCCACTTTCTCTCGACAGGTCCCCACCAGTGCACAATCTGCCGCGACGACGACCGCACGTCAACCACAACCTTTAAACTTTACACTTAAAAACAAATCCAATCTGTCTTCGTACCTGATCGATTCAAACCTGAACAGGCTACAAAGTTGCTCGCGTGGCAAGTGTGTGCTGTGCACCTTACCTCGTTACTAACCTTGGCGATTTCGCAACGCGTATGAAACCTCTTTTCAAGGTACGTCCTACAAAACTTCACAAATTCCCAAACTGCCAAAATCATTGTATCATTCGCGATTTTATTCACTTTACAATAGACATTGATTGATCCATCGTCCATCAATCACAACCAATTAAATTTTGCAAGTGGATTGCGAATTTATAACCGTGTGCTCAGTGAAAGGCCCGCCGGTTTGCCACGAGTTGTGCGCCTTTAAAAATAAAAAACCTGGCAGCCGATGACTTGGCGTTGGAGCAAAAAAAGAAAACGCATAAGTGCGAGCGAGACGGAGCGGGAGAGTCGAACAAGTGCGTTACCCCCACGAAGATAATCGCGTATTTATTTTTATTTATGTCGGACGTAGCGGTGTCGAGCAGTACGTTACCGACACGCTTATGTTTGTAAATCGATCGAATGTTTATCATTACAATTTCAAACGGCCTGTTGATTCCACTCTATTCATCCATCTCCGCGCGTTCGATGATCTCAGAAATGTCTATTTTCCTTCTCATTTCACGATTGTTCCTCCACTTTGTTTCCATCGTATAAATTACGCGCTATTTCCTAACTGGTACTAAAGAGCATCGACAGCATCTCGCTTCATTGAGTTTCACTTCCGTCTCGCCACATTCGTGTGTTTCATCACTGTCGAAAATTCATCTTCACGTTTCTATTTCGTCATAGTGCTCACAACACTCATCAATATCAATTTCTACGAGCTTGTTAATTATTATTACACGACTAGTAATTACTATACGAGCAGTGATGGCTTCGTTTATCACGCTGGAATGACCATGTCATTAGTTTTGTGTAAAATTAGCGCGACCGGTTTTAGTCGACCGCTTTGACCGTCATTGGAGGATCTTGTTCATCTATTATGACCTGCTTCGTTATTAGATCTCCTTGAAGTTGATTAATTATCTTCGTCCTCATTATTATTTCGATCGTCTCAAATCAAACACACATCATAAGCTCACGACCAACCACGCTTCACCCTCAACACTACCCAACGTCTCAAAACTCTGACATAAAGACATTTTGCAAATGTATTATTATCCGTCACTTAACCATTTTGAGTCTCAAGAAAATGATAGATCTCAAAATATGAATAAGCCGCCATCACAATGTTTATTTTAATGACTATAGCCTTCTTTGTATCCAATTAATTAAAATGATTAAGAATTCCTGTTGAAAGATTAAAATTAACATAAAACATTGAAAAGTTCGTCAAGGTTGATTCTATTTATAGATAAGTTGCTGTATAATCGAATAGGAAGTCTGAAACAGGCTCTACTTTAAAGATTATGTACATAGATCGGAATTCATCAGCATAATATGATATAATGTACGTAATACTACGTTTTGTAATATCGCCTTCCTCTCGTCCACAACCAACGACAACTAACGCTCTTATCGGCTTATCTTCCATATGATTTATCTCTTCGTACAACGCTTCCTTCAGTTCTGATAATTATCTAGCTATCGCGAACCTTATCTGTGAGTCAGTTCTCAAATCGCCTTTGAGTTCACGTATGTTCGCATAGATAGTTATGCACGATTCGTCAGGCATTGTTATTTGCTGTAGCAGTGAGATGGCCTTTACGCTCGGCCGCGCGGCCATGAGAACTCCTGAAGGTTGCGCCTACTGGCTCACCACCCGCGCCATTTCCAATACTTATCACCCGATCTGTCACCTCCTCCATCGGCTAGGCAAACAAAAGAAGTTTGAGTTTACAAAAAAGTTCTCGTTCCAGATAGACAAGCCTTAGCATCACACAAAAACGTCGTACAATAATTATTGACACTGCGGCTGTGTGCGTGCCGAGCCAATAGGTCGACCAACCAGTCGGCCAGACGCCCTCCCTCCCTCGCCGGTCCCTCCGTCTGCTCCCCTCCCCGTCCCCCCACTGCGCCAGCCAGTCATCGTTCAGCTGTCGACTCGGCTGCTCGTTGTTACCATCCTCACCGTACACATCTTTACGTCATACTTCAATTTGTTCAGTTTTCAAGTCAGACGGACCGACCGGGTACGTGGCTTATCTTGTAGTTTTCAAGAACACGGCTTCACCTTCAGTTGTAATTGTGAACTTGTGAAACTCACTACCGCTTTGTTGTTACAGGTACCTTGGGGCTGGGTGTGAGCCTAGATACGACGACGTGTGGTTTTATGTAATCGTGATACTGTTACTGGAGAGAAACTAAGTGGAAGAGAGGAGAATTTACTCAGTGTTTGTGCAGCCGCGACTTGGATTGAAGTGATTCGTTCATAAAGTGAAGTGCACTGTAGTTTTTCTCAGATTGTTGTGTTCAGCAAGCAGTGATTTGTGTCATTATTGGATTGTAAACTTGGATTCGCAGCACCTAAATGGCTTTTGTAAGTTGACTCATTATTTTTTACCAGTTTTTAAACAGTACTATTATTATGTGTAGAAGTAGCGACACGCCCGTTAATAAGAATTTACTGTTACGCGAGAAAATGTTGAGAAAGTTAAATGAGGTCAGTTCGTCTGGCAAATTTGTGGTTTCGTCAAAATTCAAGAGAATATGTTCTTGAACTATTTACGATTTGTGAAACCAAGAATCAATCGAACAACTTGTACACGATGATGAATTAAAAAGAACGTTTGGTTTGGTATCATCAACAAATATTCTGATAATATTTTTTTTTCTAACGAATTGTACTTTCAAATTAAACATTATCATCAATCGTTTCAACGGTCTGACAAGTGTCTGCTATTTCAATCGTTACTTTATCATAGATAAACATAAAAGTGGGTAGATTAGGGTTAGACAGCATGTTTAAAATAAAAGGAAATAATATCGGATTAGAAAAACGTTGCCGCCGGGAAACCCGTACACCTTTTTACTGGGAGATAATAAATTTAGATTCCGATACAAGTGTCAGGCAGGTGCTTTTCAACACTCGACGGTTTCTCACGCTCAGTGCGTTCTGTTTGTGGCCTTCTGCAATCAGTGTGCAATAAATTGCTCATTGTGCAGTTGAGCAAGGCTGATGAGACTGGGCTTACCGTCGCCATCTTTATGAATCGATGCGCGCGCGCCTCGACCTCGTGCAAGTTCAATTTTAGAACGCAGTTGTCATCTTGCGTGTTTATGTACGCGAATCTATTTGTGTTGTTATAAAACTAGTGATATATAAATAAAATTGCAGCTATGTAAGATTAGACAGACGAAAGCGTCGACGTGTAGAAAATATCGCTATCTAGGTATTTAAATATTTTTAAGTGCAGTGTGCAGTGCGTTTTACATCGATCTCGCTTCGAATCGTGCGCGTGTGGGATCCACGTGATTGCTCTCATAGAATGCGAGACAACTGTAGGGATGTCATTAAATTGCATTGTTTAAGTGTCAATTCCATCGCTTTGTATCGGGACCTATTTTCAAGCTGTATGTTTCCGTCTAATGCGTGTTCTTCTGTAATGTTAGTATCGTCATAATACCTATTTTACATTAAACATTCGCATAGTACCATTTTTGTTAATTTGAACCATTACTTCTACTAAAAGCGCATTACCTTCAGCGAAATTTTTCTCGATTTCTCATTCGCCATCTGTGGTTCGTTCAAACGATTGCATCTCGAACTTGCGGTTGCGAGAGATCAGCGCACACCACGCAACAAGTTAATCGTGGCCGGCCCCGGCCTCTCTACTTTTGGTTTTGCTGTAGTAGTTAGTTAGCCGAGTTAGGCTTGGCAAGCTGTGTCAGAGTTCTAGTTAGACCAGCCAGTTTACTGGGTCAAGGCGCAGTCGGTGTTTCCTACTTGCCTCGCCCGCCGCTATGAGGAAGCCACTCGTTACTCACACTTTAGAATCTGCTCGATTGAAATAAATTATGTGGAATTGCTGTAACACAAGATTACATTGCGAGCTTTATTACGTAATTGCCTATTGATGTACGTTGACGATCGTTTAAGTCCATTGTGAGTTGTAAAAGAAATATCAACATCGATTGTTCATTGCCGGATGCATGCCTCGATCTTAGTCGTTTCATTTAATGTTTTTGCATCTGTATGTTTCGTATATATTTTGGTTGTGGATTACTTTCTAAGATACACCAGTTTTTACTTCTCGTTCTATTTTATTCGAAATTGTAACATCTGTTTTCATTCGTAACGTATTCTCACTTATAACGTCTACAAAGGTTTCCAATTTCTTTTGACTTTTAAATCTTTATTGCTCAATTATCTGATAGGTACTCAAATTGACAACTAGGACACTTGATTTTATCAATTCCTGATTCAGGTCAAGGATTGAGCTGATAAGTAGGTAGGTGTTACTAATTCTGTCTTTATTTCAACTTCAATTACGCGTTAAGTGTCCGTAATCAAAATTCTGCGATATTGGAGGAGGTATTGCGAATGTTAGTGTTCGTGTGAGGAATGTAAATAAACAAACACGAGTCAGATAGCGGTGGCTTGAGCCAGTTACTGTGTGCCACTTAGATACCGTATCATTGTTACAGTACGGGAACGCTACTTTCTCTAACGTCCCACATCCAACTCACAATATCTGTATGTTTGCTAACTTTGGTAACGGTGTGACATGGTTTCTTAGGCGGACTCTCCTGCTATTCCACTTTTGCTTTATCTTTGTTTGTATATTATTTGCCTTTATCGTCTTTTCCACGTTAAAATTCTACTTCGTCAACTTAAACGTCAAAGGTTTCGTTATTCAAACTTTATTAAAGCTGCAACCTGAAAATACAATTTCCAACGAAGTTACTCACTGATTTGCACGTTTCTCTTGGAATTGTTGGCCAGTTTCCTTTAACTGTTTGTTACAATTATTTACACTACGCGTAACAAGGATACCTACTGTAACTTCGTTCTCATTCTCATTATAAATTAAAATATCAGTCTGTCGAATTATTTCCTCTTTGCCTCTAAAAATGGACGGGTATTTTCTAGGAACTAATTAACGGACATTTTATAATGTTAGTTATTGCAGCCTTCGTTGCAGCGATGCATGTTTTTAGAAACTTCTTTTCGTTGCGTTTTTCGCAATAATATTGTCATTAAATATTAAGTGTCACAATATTAGAAATAATAAATTCCAACAGCGAAAGAAACTGGTTTTGCCTAAAATTTATTCGGCCCAAATTATGTTTAAAACTAGGATGCTAAATGCTAATATTATTTTTACCTCAATATTCGAATTCCATACAATCAGAAAGTGGACATGTGTGTCAAAATCGCGACGGTAACATTGACTTTCACATCGGGTGACGTAACGTGCGCCGACTGCGCTCGCGCCGGTGTTAGGTAAACGTTGCGCGCTTTCACCGCACTTTCGCCGCTACTTCCGCGTCGCTAGGCGTTTGCTACTCTATTCAACATGTGCCAATCGTTTCTATTGCCAGTCTAGGAGATTTCATTCGTTGTTTCATTTTATTTTTGTTAGATTTTATTGCGTTTCGTTGATTTCTAACCTTACCCTACCACAGATTTCTACATTTGCGTTTTTTCTTTATATTCTGGTAACAGTAACATTGATTTATCTATTTTAAAATTTTATCTATTGTTAAGCGAAATTTTTAAGTCTTAGAAATATTCGGACACACTACTAAAGAAAAATTATTTACTTTTAACATTGACGTTTGCTTACAAAAATGTATTTCTCGGGTATGTGGGTGACGTGATAATCATTTATGATCCAAACATGAATTGGAAATCAAATTCTACAATCATTGGTTTAGGCCTGTGCTGGATTCGAACCTGCGACCTCAAAATGAGAGACAAGCGTTCTAGCAATTGGGCTACCACGGCTCTATAAAGCGATAACAGTAGCAGCAATATAAATAATGGATTAGATAAAAAAAATATCCACCAACGCATACATATTTTTTGTTACGCACCAGAAACACGCACCTACCAACATTGCCGTAAAATTACCTGTTTGTTCGTTTTGCAACTTGTGTTGTAAGGAACTAGACTCTTACTTGGAAACGCTGTTATTATCGGAATTTGTTTACTGTTATTAATAGTTATTATCCGTATATGACATATTTTCAATGTAAAATGTCACGAGTTATCTCGTTTAGATAAGCAGTGTTACGTCGGTGCGTACACTGGACTCGAGTGATAATATCTGGCGAAATACTGATGTTACTCGCTCGTTATAATATAACGTAACAATTTATAGGCTAGTTTCCATCTAGTCAAATCAGTTACTTTTTACTAAACGTCACAACACGAAATTATTATGGAATTTGTATGAAAAAGCACACTGACGTCATAGAAAAACGTAATAAAATATCGTAATTATTATTACGTTTTTCTTGATTAAAATTCATAAATAAGTTAAATTGAAATAAGAAGACGTAAGTATGAGACAAATGTATTGTTTTGTTAGCTGTCAAATTGATCAAGCTTTTTTTTTTGGAATTTTTGGCCTGGTTACATAGACCTTTAGGTACGTACGTTTGGAGCTGGTACCAGCAGACACATAGAAATATGCATTTATATTTTTTGAAATGTTTTCTTAATGTAATGATATTTCAACGAGCAATAGACTATAGCAGGCAAAACCATAGAACATAAAACAACGTATCATGCATGAGACTGGTGAATAACCTAACCCTTTAATAAAGTAATTTAAAAACAAAATAATTTTACCGTGTTTCAGAATATCGTACTTCGCCAGTTTTAATTTTATTTTTAGCATAGTCTGTTTGTTTATGACTGGCGTTCACGGAAGTTTTGCGATCTATTTCTGTCACATTTTTCTTTGCGGTTTCAAGTGCTTGATGGCATTTCAAACGTTTATTCCGATCCTCCAATCCCAAAAAATATTTGTCCTTTGAAGGTAATTTAAGCTTTCAAGATTATTTATCCAAGATGGCGGCGCGGTTACGAAAACCGGCTCGAAACGCAAATTCTCACCGTTTTGTTTTTTAATGATCAAGTCTGACCATGAACTAGGCAAGCATGAAATAATGTTATATACTTACTTACATTTACCTATTTACGATTTAATAATAGACTTATCTTTACTGTAGTAGCATATTATACATAAAAGACTTAGCTATATATACTTAAATATAATTTATTTTTTAGCTATAGCGTCACAACTTTTATTCCCCTTGTGCCTTGCTCATATTAATACAAAACATTCCTGGAACTCTCAAAAGGTTCGGCTTACGATGCCATGGACATGAATCATTCCGTTTTTTGCTGCCATATTGCCGGTTACGAGAAATTTGGGTGACGATGACTATCCGAACTTGATCTCAGATAACATACGATATATTACGATAGCATTTTACTTCGTTATGTTTAGGTACCTACATGATTATGTCAGTCATTAAGTGCAAGAATTTATTTGGTTTTGCGTAAAGCACTTGTGGGTTTTTTGTCATTAACATTGTTTGTTTACGAGTACCTTTCAGGACTGACACCTGTACTCTAAAGTGTTTTCTCGAACCTTCCTCGATTTCGTCTACACTTGAGGCGACTTTAAGGAAGACGTCGAACTCAACTCAGAATCGGTACGGAGTAAGAAGTATTATATCTAATTTACTCCAGTGAGATTGAGTGGAGGCACTTCATTATTTTCGTACTATTTGTTGACAGTATGCTATGAAAGAAGAAAGAACGAATAGTTTATTATTATAAGGACACCACAGTAACAAATACAATAAGACAAAATAAAGAATAACACATAACTTACAATTAAAATAAGTAATAAAAACAACTTACACCAGAGAGTACGGTCACGAGCATTAATATGTATACACTTTGGTACCATGTCACATTAACTTTTTTGACAAATTGAACTGTAAGTCTCACTAAATGTCAAATATGTTAGCGCGACAGAGTCCTAAAGTGGGTACATTATATTGCTCATGACTGTACAGATAAATAAATAGACAGTGAACATTAAGGAAAATTGTAATTGAGTGTATGGACTGGTCAACAATGGTGGTGGTGTCCTTTATAAAAGGGCCTTGCATAAGCCGCGGCGCGAGCCACGACGCTGGTATTCTGTGGACCCTGCTAAGTGAGGCACGGAAGTCGTGTCTCCCACAAATACAACATCGACTATGAATACATCCTATACTATGATATTAGGGTATATGCTCGACTCCAGTAAAGTCCCCAAGTCAAGAACGTAAATGTCAACTTGAAATCTTAAAAATTCTCAGCTGAGGCCGAGTCCAGTGGAGGAAGTTCGAGTTAACATATTAGAATACGGTTGGAGAAGTTTATGGCATTTTAGACGTCATTAAACGTGACGTGTTTGGACGTTGACACACGCTGAAGCCGTCTTGGATTTAATGGTAAACGCGTGACTAGCGAAGGTCGCGGGAATTACTTGTGTCCGAAAAATGTTTTCGAGGTATGTGACCTGGCCCTAATTGGCCTTGCTTTCCTTCGTGTTGAAAACTCATTATGACAACTTCTGGTTATTTATTTAGTTATGCATCTTGAGACGTTCATTATGTCAAAAATGGCGATTCAAAGTGTAAAAACATACTGAATAAAGATATTTTTGAATTCATCTCATATTGTGTAGTAATCTAAGGTCTGTCATATTATTGTATTTTAATTAATTGTTTATTAATTACGTGTACGTCATTCCTTGATCCACGCTTTTATCGTATGTGATTAACGTGTTCACAGTGTCGGTTCAAAAAGCATTCGTCGTAAATTAAACACGATAAATTTGACAAAGGTCAGTTTGTATTATATTTCCTACTTTGTAAAGAGATAAATAAGTCTTATCACGCTTGTTGAGGATTATACTAGAATATTTTATTTTATAATATACTTACAGATAGATAACTATTAGGTACAGTAGAGCGATAGCATTCACAGCAACAGCAACAGTGCAACAGCACCAGAGCAACAGCAGTGCATCAGCAACAACAGACAGTAGCAACAATGTTGAAATATCGGGAGTCTCACATTCTTGATTTTAACTCTATAAGCACCCGGTATTGTGTTTTAATTGCGATAGCATAATTTTTGATTAAAGATATAAATGTATAACGCTAAATCAGCAGAAAAAATGATTAATTTTGTAGATAACATAATACAACACAACTATATCCCAATTGGGGCAGTCAGAAGTACATCGAACTACTCAAATTCAAAAATATCTTTATTCAGTATTTACCTAACATAGTTACACTTTAAATCCGGCGTGAGTTATGTCATTTTTTACATAACTAACTCACTAGATGTTGTCTGTTTCATTTATTTATGAATTTTAATAAAAATAAATGTAATAAAAAGTGCAAAATTTCGTCACGTTTTTCCATGACGTCACAGGTTGCTTTTTCATACAAATTCCATAGTCAATTCGTTGACAATTCGTTGTTATCAAATGACGTTTGATAAAAAGTAACTTATTTGACTAATTGGAAACTAGCCTATTATACTCGTACCTTGGACTCGAACTAATAAGCTCTTGTAATCAGACTTTTTTTGTAATGGGCAGAGCCACGATTCCGACATGACTTGACCACGAGCTTCAGGACAAATAATAATGATGAAATATAAGCCATTTCTACATAAACATTATGCACACTGCTAGGGAGGGAGTGGAATTCTTTGCCGTCTTCTGTATTTCCGAATGCATATAACCTGGGTGCTTTCAAGGCCAGAGTGAACAGGCGCCTTCTGGGCTAGCGAGCTCCGTCTTAGGCCTCGTCAATGCCTTCGGGCAAGTCTGGGGCCAAGAGGAAACCCATCAAAGGTAAATAAACATTTAACAAATAAAATATACTTAATTCCGGCTCCGTGGTAGCCCTGTTCGGAATACGCCGCACTTACGTGGTAATAGTAACTGTACTACTAATACTGACACTACACTACACACACTTCTTCTTATCGTGTCGGTTGTGAGGTGGAATACCAACCTCATCAACCCCGGTGTCAGGGTTATTACTGAGCCGCCAAAGGCCCCTGACATGACTCATGTAACGACTACATACTTACACCAGTAAGTAGTAACCGGGACCAACGGCTTAAAGTGCCTTATCATTTTACTTTCGGACAGTCAGATGATCAGCCTGTAATGTCCTAACTAAACTAGGGATATAGGATTTTTGCGATATGTCCCCACTTAATAAAGTGTAGAAGTAGTTTTAGTAGTTTTTAGTGTCACGGGTTCGACACCAGCTCTGGCTTTAAACCATTAAATACGACTTTGAAGTTTGTATTTTTATCATGTAGTATCCAGGATTTGAGCGGCTAATGGCAGTAGGCTCGCCCCCTATCGTCTTCTTATCGTGAGGTATATTACCAACCCCATCAACCCTGGTACAACCCTGGTGGTTACTATTGAGCCTCCTGACATGGCTCATGTAACGACTACCTCCCCCCCTATTATATATGGGACTTAAAACTAAAACATAGCTGGCGAGGAGTGGGTGTGTACTATACGCATCTGCCTAACCCTTTGGGGATACAGGCGCGATGCTATGTATAATCATAATTCTTAATAGTTGATCACGTATCTACGTTAATTTGCTATGTAGTTTTCCTCTGAAATTGGCGCTAACCGCCTCTGGCGAGGTGACATTGGCACACTGACCTACTTCGCCGGCGCTCAACAGTTGCACAACTCTGTTGTATTGTATCACTCACTATTCTATTGCATTCGTATATTTTTTTCTGTTTAGAATACGGATTCAGAATTTCACATCGTACAAATCTGGGGTACAACTGGGGTAGTCAGTCCATCGCAAGATGAACTAAGTACCCACACCTCACCGAGCTTTCTGTTACACCAACGTGATAGGTGGTGAGCCTTATCGCCGTTTATTTATTATGGTATATTTAATTGGGGTAGTCAGTGGTACATCCGTCGCATAATGAACTAAGTACAGTCATGAGCAATATAATGTACCCACTTTAGGACTCTGTCGCACTAACATATTTGACATTTAGTGAGACTTACAGTTCAATATGTCAAAAAAGTTAATGTGACATGGTACCAAAGTGTATACATATTAATGCTCGTGACCGTACCCACACCTCACCGAGCGTCCTGTTAGACCAACGTGGTAGATGGTGAGTCGTATCGCCGTCTATTTACATATTTAACAGTATATTATTCACAAGATCTTACATAGAATTAATAAAAACTGACAAAGTAACAGCGTATATTGGTAACAAAAAAATCTATTTTATTTTACGTATTCTATACGGTATACCTTAAAAGTAGCATATTAATTAGTGACATATATCTCATCTCTTTCGTACTAAGCTGTATACCGTTAGTAAGAAAGAAACCATACCATTTCCATTTTTTGACCCATTTTTATTACAAATAAATTAATTTTGACAAATCTCCCGTCTCTATCGCGCTAGGCGTTTCTCTGTCCTGCTGTCATTCTAATCATGCTACGTTATGACTTAATGTATTTTTGCTTTATTAAATAGGCGAGTAAGTAAATAGGTATGATTATTATATAATAACCAACTCTAGCAAGACACAGCAAGATTGTGAGTCATTAAAAGGGTAATCTTCATTGCGTAATCTAGAAACAAGTCGACAAATGACAGGAAAAGCAAGACGGAGCAAACGCAATTACTATTTTTATTGGCTTTATTGCAATCAATTATATTTTAGTGGTATTTAAAATCAATCTGCGGCAGTTCCGCAGTATAAATTAACGGCCCCTGTGGTCCAGTGGTTGAGCGTTGGACTCACGATCCGGAGGCCCCCGTTCGAATCCCGGTGGGGACATATCACAAAAATCACTATGTGTTCCCTTGTTTGGTTAGGTAGGACATTACAGGCTGATCACCTGATTGTCCCAAAGTAAGATGATCCGTGCTTCGGCTGGCACGTTAAGCCGTTGGTCCCGGTTACTATTTACTGATGTAAGTAAGTAATCGCTACATAAGCCATGTCAGGGGCCTTTGGCGGCTCAATCATAACCCTGACACCAGGGTTGATGAGGTTGGTATTCCACCTCATAACCCAGACGATAAGAAGTATAAATTAGGCTATAATTGTAAAAACGCTTAGGTACGATAAGCTGCAAAAGTTCAATCAGTTTCTTGCAAAGTAATAAATTAACTTGTTGCACTAAGACCAAAAACACCTACAAAAACATAACTTATATAATTATGACAACTCATCATCATCAGCCCATTAACGTCCCCACTGCTGGGGCACGGGCCTTCCCTATGGATGGATAGGGAGACCACCACGCGGGCCCAGTGCGGATTGATGGTTATTAACGACTGCTAATGCAGCCGGGACCAACGGCTTAACGTGCCTTCCGAAGCACGGAGGAGCTCGAGATGAAAACTTTTTTTTTGTGGTCACCCATCCTATGACCGGCCTCTGCGAAAGTTGCTTAACTTCAACAATCGCAGACCGAGCGCGTTTACCGCTGCGCCATGGTTCATAATTTCACCACTGTTTACAAATAAATCACTGGGCTCAATGACTGCTCTTTGATTCAAATTAATTTATTCGTCATGTATACCTACGAATTTAAAACAGAACAGATTAAATTATCAATAAAATTAATAAATAAATTACAATAGCATTCAAATAACCCCCTATGCCTATGCCCTATTTTTCCCTGAAAAAGTAGCATGGAAAATGATGTACCGACAAGAGCGTGGCTCTTAAATTGACGATGATGAGCATTCAAATAAAGTTACACTATATAATTATCATGAGTTATTACACTGCCCGATTCTGAGGCATCGGGCCTGATGAATTGGGTAGTGAGATATAATAAGGCATTTAGCAAAAATAAAAAAGGCAACGTCTAAACGAGCCCATTCTTCGCTTGCCGCGTCCTCGCATCACATGGGTGTGTTAAATTCTTATGGGGCCAAATGATGCATAATATTCGTACATAACACAACAAACCGGTTTATGCGATTGCTTGCAGAAGCTAATGGCCTACTGACACAGAAAACGAAGGCGAACGAGTTGTTGCGTGCCTGGCAGCCGAGATTACTTTCATAGAAGAGCTTTTCAATAATATATTACAATACGTTATGTATTGTAGGTATTATTTCGTTAAATAAGCTACTTGACAACCTTTTCAAATGAGATACTTTTTACGAAACGTCAAAACGAAAGATTTCTTTGGAGTTTGTATGGAAATACAAACGCTGTCAGTGTTACTACAAAACAAAGACTAAAAGATAAACTATGTTTAAAATACTATTTCAAACCTAGTTTATTTTTAGTTTGTGTTTTGTAGTAACACTGTGAATGTGTACCTAAATAAATAAATAAATAAAAACAATCCTGTGACATCATCAATAAAAGCAGTCAAACGTCGTACTCGTTGTTACTTAATTAATAAATAAAATTCGAAATTAAGTCGAAAAGTAAAATGAGATTCAATTTTGTCATCTTAGAATGGCTTCTGTTCTAGATTAGCATTTTATTATTTATCTTTGACCTAGTCAAATACCGGATGGTCGGAGAATAGATAGAAGAATATAGTCTAGTTTCCAACTAGTCAAATCAGTTACTTTTTACTAAACGTCAAAACACGCAATTACTATGGCATTTGTATGAAAATGCAACCTGTGACGTCATAGACTGACGTACTTATTATTACAGATAATTACAATGTCGATAACTCCTCAATAAATAGCAGTAGTTAGTAAGTAATACTAATATGAAGTGCTCCAATGTCGCCTTTTAACCAGTAACTCCTAAGTACAATCCGGACACTTCATACAAAACATCCCGTTTTGCAGACACTACACATCGACGTTATCGTACCTACACGCGCATGTGTGTGTGTTATGTCTGACCCCCTACGATCGAAGACTAAATTAAGACCGAGAGTGAGGTAAACCAAGCTCAGCCGCTGGTGGGGAGCGAAGAGTTTCTGTTCTATAAGTAGTATTATTCTTTATTCTATGCCCCAAGTAAGTACTCTGTGGAGTGTACGTACAGTCATGAGCAATATAATGTAACCACTTTAGGATTCTGTCGCACTAACATATTTGACATTTAGTGAGACTTACAGTTCAATTTGTCAAAAAAGTTAATGTGACATGGTACCAAAGTGTACACATATTAATGCTCGTGACCGTACATGGGTGACAGGCGGAACAAACGATTTTTGGCTTTCTTTTTCTTTTGCTCATGGGATGTGGGTAGTAAGTATAATAATAATGTACCACATTCTCAAGAACTAATTCGTTTCACGTCGTTATGTTTCACATACTAGGTAATTTTCTTGTATATTAAACATTTCAACATTGGCGCACATGTTGGAAAATTGTCTTCGTAACATTACTTACGTTGTTTCCTCTCTCATAATACGTGTCACGCATATAAATAAAGCTATTATAATTGTCACAATAAAGGAAGGTGTACCTTCGTCATAAGAAAACTTGCTTTAATAGCAGCGACAAAAGAGCGATGACCTTCATAAGATACGACAAAATCATGCGTTCTTTGAAAGTGGACAAGAAAATGACGTAAAATATTTTAAAATCTTAGGTGAATATTGGACACATTCCAAATGAACTAATGCTAGTGGTGTGCTTAAAATAGATCGTCGTAGTTGTGTTATGCGTTTGCGTTGCTCAGCTGGCGAATCCCGCGTATTAGGTCGATGACAGACGGTTCACGAATTGATATTGAGACATGTGGCTTTAATTTACGATTTCAGGCCGCTTTAAGATCGAACTTGAATCATGAATGAATGTGAACTTTGACCGGATGATGGCTTCGACACACCAAAGCCCTGCTTTGCACAACAACGCAGTTTGAACGCGGGCTTACGCAGCGGCAGAATTTACACGAAAAACATGGAATTAATGCGTAAAAATAAATGTTTATATGATTTCAAAGACAAAGATTTCACTGGCATTAAAATATGACAACTCATTCTGATTTGCTCCTACTCCTGACCAGGGGCGTTAAAAATGCCACACCGAAGCAATTCATCTAAAAAAGCAATATTGCAATTTGACATTTGCGCATATAAAAGTAAGTGCGCAATAGAAACAAATCTCAATGTACGTAGGTTTTACCGAAATAAGACGGACATTTTTCTTTTCGCTACTCCCTACACCAGACCACGTAGTTCCTGGTTACAGAACTTAATAGCAAAGCAGTAATTTAAGTTCTCGTTTATACATAACTCTACTACTACTAGGCAAATATGTATTATAGTTAATTGCAATGGCAATAAATCCTCAATAAATAGTACAATATGCAGTAGTTAGTAAATAATACTAGTACAGAACAACGGTTGTTGCGTATTTATTAGTTCGATTAAACTAAACAAAACAATCTGATATGTACTTACTTACGTACTTGTATACGATACACGAACCAACGAGAATCGATGACGCGACTGTAACAATAACTCCAATTCACAAACAAACGGGTACGAATTTGTAGTACAAATCGTATAATTTTCGTACTACACTTTTCCCGTTTGCTTCGAGTAAAATGGGGTCATTGACCCGTGCTTAGTCACTGCTAACACGCAAAGGGACGATAAAAAAGTTACTGACATTGTTATGGAAAATACGCTTTGATTGATGGATGGGAAAGGCTTGTCGAGTTCTTAGACTCTTTTTCTTATAAATTATGTCATATAGAATAGGATAGTTTCCAACAAGTCAAATCAGTTGCTTTTTACTAAACGTCAAAACACGAAATTACAACCTGTGACGTCATACAAAAACGTCACAAAATGTCGCACTTATTATTAAATTTTTCTTTTTTATTATTAAGTTTAATAGAAAAAAGAACGTTTTTTGTCACGTTTAGATCTGTGTTTATTTAGTAATCAGAATTTCATAATTTATCTTTGACCTAGGAAACTACCCAAGTGTAAGTATTACTTTATTAAGTTAGGTTTTTCCTCCAGGTTGTATAATTATGACTGTCGTTCTATGAATCGTGCTTCGTAATACTTAGGATGATAAACTTTGTTGAACTTTATTTTCCTTTTTTCTTTTTTAAACTTTCTAAACTTTTTTCACGAGACGCACAAGTAAAAGCAGCGTAGGTAAACCAGCTTATAATTAATAGCAATGCTAGAACTGAACAGTTTACAGAAAACCCATGATTTTTTCTTCAAAAATACCAACTTCAATACTTCAACCAGAGAAACCGGAAAATAAACAAGAACAAGTAATAAGTAGTTGGAATGTTGCGAACAGATTAAAAACATTCTCTAAAATAAACTTCTGTAAAACTTATAAGATCAGGAAGAAATAAGAAAGAAACTTAACAAAACAACAGTCGTGAAAGTTTTCATCGTGGTAAGAAATAATTCTACACTAACTGGGTAGTATTGCGGCACGTTGAGAGGTGAAGATATGGTATCCCGACGTGCCGGCAGAGTAGGGGAATGATTGGTGAAAAAGTAGAAGCAACAGCAAGCAGCAATATATATATATAGTTTATTAAAAGCACTTCACAAACTTAGTAACATATTAGTCACAATATACACATTTCACGAAGAATCAGGACTTAGGAATTAGAGGGCACGGCCCTAAACGGTATAATACACTTGTTGTTTTTATGAAGGTCGGGGATTCAGTGAGTCAAAAGTGAGTAAAATGAAAGGAAATGCGAATGGAATGGAATGAGAATTTCGTAATTTAAAATGATGATGGTCCGAACAAAAGGCCAGTATGTGCAGAGTTTGTACTCTGCTACAGTATTAAACAGAACGACCAGTACTATACAATTAGTGATTATATTTCAATAAGATAACATTTTATAATCGTCTCAATTCGCGGTAACAATTAGATCTGTCAAAGTACGTAAGCTAGTGTTGGACGTTCATTAGTAAAGTGATGTATCAGTCGATATTAGGTCGATCGATACTTTTCTATCTAACAATAGGTACTTAACTTAAGTTTTAAATACTTATAAAGAAAAATAAGTCAATATATTCCGAGACAATACAGTTTCGATTCCCAACACGACAGTAGACCACAGACTATGCAACCGCAGGCCGCAAACGACATTACTAGTGCAACTGTTTGGACTGTCTATGAAATGAATTGACCATGACAACACTTCCGCTGTCTGGAGTAAAATGACATAGACAAGACAATCATAAAATACTTCAAGCAAAGACTGGTAAAGTACATAAGTACTTCGATAGGTGCTATTGAAAAGACATCTTTTTCTCTCTGCTTTTAGAGAGCAACAAATCGTGACAACTTATTTGTTATTTGTCAAATGTCTCGAAAATAAATAAAAACAAAAGACTGGCGTAGCAATAGCGACAAACGCAGGAAGCGATAGTAATTTGGCCGCTCCATTTGTGTCGTTCGCAATAAACAGAGTTCTAATAATAGAGGGCGCTAGCGAGCGAAAAATAGAACGCGGAATATAGGGCACAGTTGCGTGCACGCATCGCGGTACAATGTTGTGATTGGTGTAACTGGGTGTCTCTCTCTATTTAATGCACGGGACAACTGGGGATGTGGGTTGTAATGAGAAAGTTTCCAAGCTATGTACCTTAAAGATGGCGTTCTACAGATTTTCCTTCGTCTTCTAATTTCATGATTAACAGACAACGCATCTGTTTATTACACCCAGGTACAATTACTTCTTCCACCCATTATTATGATGATCGAAATAAAGAAAACAACATAATTCTATACATAATGTGATCCAAGTATAAAGCAATATAGGCGTTTACCATTAAATTCTATTTTTGAATAATTGTGTAATACCCGAGTAATGAAAAAGTAGGTAATTAATTATCTCGACAGCGACATCTATATTATTTTTGGGGAACTTAGCCTGGAAAGTAGTGTTGCCGCTCGATAGTGCCCTATCGATAGTTTTCGATCGAACTATCGATAGTTTACCAAAAAACGATAGTATCGATAATTAATCGATAGTATCGATAGTTTTTCATCTTTTAACTATCGATACTATCGATAGTATCGATACTATCGTTGCTTATCAATAGTATCGCCAAAAAAGGGCTATCGATACTATCGATAGTATCGATACTATCGATAGGCCTATCGGTTGGGTAGATGATTTTGGCTGTTTACTATCGATAGTAAAACTATCGATTTTTCGGCAACACTACTGGAAGGTCCCTCATAGTCATGCCTACACGACTAGATATAAACCGTCTAAACAACATGCCGTGTTCAACCCGTAAGTATTTGAGTTATAGACAACATTCAACCTTGAGTTGAGTAATCTTGTCGTAGGTAATTAATTGTAATGACTTTACTGAGGTTATTTACAAATATACTTACTTATGTATTATTTAGTAATTATGCATTGATGTGAAAATTTACAAGATACCTATATTCATTAAGTTACGTTATTATAATATTCATTCGTTCAGTAGCCTACGTGGAATAGTGGTTAGAGCTTTAAGCTCGTTCTGGAGATCCGAGTTAGATTTACGATGGGGACATTGTCGAAATCACTTTAGGAGACTGTCCTTTATTTGGTAAGGATATTGCAGGCTTGAATCACCTGGTTGTCTTAAGTAAGATGATTCCGTGTTTTGGATGGCACGCTAAGCTGTTGATCCCGGCTTTTAGCCGTAAGAAACGCCTCCGCCAACTCGCAGTGGATCAGCGTGGTGGAGTATGCTCCATATCCCCAACGGTTGATTCAGGGGAAGCGTGTGCCCAACAGCGGGATGTTTATGGACTGGTTATGTATGTTGTTTCATTAATTATGTATGATCATCGAAAGGTCTAAGTTTAGTTTTTTTTTTCTCTAGTCTGTGTCCTACTGCTGAGCAGAGGCCGCCCCTCCTCTTCCACAGTTCCTTATCCGGGCAGATGTCTTGCCAGTCCCCTTCAACCAGATTATTCCAGGGGTCTGTTTAATAAAACTTACAATTGTAAATTACAATGATAATTTGATGTACATTGCGGAGTTAGTGATCACAAATATTTTGCAGTTTCATATTAGTTACGTTTACGTTAAGTTTCATATTACGTTACAGGCCCCAGATCGTCTTTCCATTTTGATTGGGGCTGCCTATGCGACATCCATCAGTTCTGTAGGCATTCATTGTCTGAGGGCTTTGGCGAACGTATCCCACTGGATTCGTCGTTTTTATCTCTTTCGCTTTATGTTTTTCATTCAAGCTTAGTATTATTCCTTATTCTATGATTCAGGGTAAAAAAATCTTGCTTCATTTCAACCCCGTGGATTTTCATATTTGTTTAGCGAATCAATTAAATGATCGTACCATAGTCCGTCCCCTAACGGGGGAGGCGACATAATTTCCATTTCCCCTTTATCCTGCGTTGCTAGGGGGTTGGGCAGCACACGATGCCTCGAGCTGGGGCGAAGATTAATTGACTACAAAATTGGGTTGGGAATTCGCGTCGCTAAAAATGTGAAATCGATAACTAGGTAATATTTAAATAAGTTAGCGTTGAAAGATAACATAACATCACGCCTGTATACCCTAAGGGGCTAGGTAAGGGTGTGTAGGTATACACATTCCTCGCCAGCTATTATATGTGCTATTATTACCGCTATTATATGGGACTTATCAGTATAAGTCCATATAATAGCGGGCGATTAACAGGGCACAAAGCCTCGAAACCACGTAATATCAATTATCCAATATTTTATAATCCAAATATGAATTGCAATTCATGACAAAGTCGAATTCTGTGGTTAGCTCGACCCGGGATTCGACCTTGCTGGTACCTATTTCATACTAATATGAGTCGTAAAACCTTCTGGTCGAGTCAATGACATATTTAAATGAATTTCATATTACATAGATGTTAAAATAAAACAGCGTAGAGGTTGTCGAAACGCAACAGGTCGTACACATTAACTCGGCTATACCTATAAGTAGGTACCTACTGTTTGCAGAAATGATCTCATCGACAATTCGACATCATTCACACGTACACTTGTCGCGAAAACATGTTTTGTGTGCTCATTAAAAATAATACCACCACTGATTGGACGAAAAGAGGAGAGATCTTTGCCTCTAGAAGCCGAGTTTTAAAAATATTGTACGTAATTGTGATTGGTGAATTATAATCTCCTTGGTGATTGGCGGCTATAAGTTTCCCTCATGGTTTTTCTCACAAAGCATTTCCCAAAGAGTAATACTACGTCCATAAGCATTTCCAAAAATAAACAGAATATAGATTACTTACCTCAAACTGGGTCGTGTACTAGATTCAAGATAAATCATTAAATTCTGTTTACTAAATAAACACAGATCTAAAACTAACGAAAAACATTTCCTTTTTTCCATTTAACTTTTTTATGAATTTTAATCACGAAAAACGTAATAATAAGTCCGACATTTTATCAACTTTTTCTATGACGTCACAGTGTGTTTTTTTCATAGTAATTTCGTGTTTTGACGTTCAGTAAAAAGCCGATTTGACTAGTTGGAAACTAGCGTATTAGGGGTCTGTGATTTTCATAAACAAATCTGCGAGACATAATGTTATTATGAGTTATTCAATGGCGTTCAATGTCATATTTTAATGCGGTGACAGGTTACACAATCAGAATCTGAACTCTGTTTATGTTTTTGCATAACATGTCGACATGACACTTGTTAGTCACATTTAAAATACAAAAATATGCTTATAAATACCTTCTATCGTTGCCTATATTACTAAATTGTCCCACTTCAATAGTCGTGTCGAGTTTGGTTGTGGAAACAAAAAGTCTAAAGACTTATTTCACCTTGTTCACGCGGGCATTGACCCCGTACAGCTGTGGGTTGTATTGTAAATAGTGTACATTACTCACACATGCATAAGTTTGTCCTTGTGTGCGTGTCAACGAAAAATTGTATGGGGATCGCGGGCCATTAGGGGAATGCCAGAGATATTGCCAATTTACTACGTGTTATGTTTTCCTGTTTGTTTATTGGGAAGATGTTATGCGGAAATGTTCTTTAGTCATGATCCAATAAAATACTTACTGATGTGCGTACGTAGTTGTTACATGAGTCTTGTCAGGGGCCTTTGGTGGCTCAATAGTAACCCTGACACCATCACTCACAACTCACACGATAGAAGATGAGCCAATTAAATACATTATATTATTTACAGTCTGTTGTGCGTTCACAACAGTTTTGATGTTGTATGACTCTGTATGACTCAACATACCTACATTACGTAAAATTCGATAATAACTATTTATAGATAGAGTGATAGATTTGATTACTTTTATCATCGGAGACTTTACTGCATTTTCCTAAACTATAGTACCTAACATACATAATTATATCTACATCAATGCCATTTAGGCATATTAGTATTATGACCTGCCTTAATGTCAACTACCTAGTTACTGTTGACATGCGATACCTCATTAGGTATTACATTACGGGTAATGATACCGAAGCATAAACAGCAGTATTCCAATTTTAATAACGACTACAACAGCATCTCGCGTGTGTCTTCGCAGGGTAGGTAGATGTGTACACTACCCCCACTCCTCGCCAACTATCTTTAAGTCTTATGTAAGGCTTTTTGGCGGGAAACGGGAACGGGACAGTTGCTTTCTTCATTGAATAATCTAAATAATTAATACGAAGTGGTGTTTTGTGGTTAATGATCGCATTAAGTTAGTCGGAAGACATTCGCGAGTGTTATTATGTCGGAGTATTCAATAAACAAAGTGTATCTGCCTATTTTCGCTTCGTGCCGGGAAGCCGCTTCATAACTCGAAAGTTTATGCGGACTTTTGAGTTAATTCGTTTGGGGTTCGGAGTAGGAGTCTACTCCGAGGGTGGGGGCTTAGGTTTCATCATCATCACCTTTCATCATTTCATTAATCATCAAGAAAAAAAAATACGGAAGACATGGCTGTATGGGCATAGTTCCCTTTGCCTTCTTCGGGGAAAACAAGTCTTATGTAATAGGGGGCGAGCCTATTGCCCAGTCGTCAGCTTATTTTTGTAATATAGTAAGTTATTTAATATTATTTTCTATTTGTTACAGACAGTTGAAGCTTGGAAACAGGAGTCATGAAGGCAAGAAGCAGACATTCGCACCAAGCAGGGTAGCTGTTAATTAAAAGTGAGTACATTTTGTCCTACTTTATTTCCTTCTAGATATTTTTCCCTATTTTTAAATGGCATGAACCATTGTATCCTGTTCTAGGGCGTTCTATATTCTAAGATGTTCTAGATTATTCTATTTTTAGTAACCAGGGCGGCTTTTGTTAAGTAAAATGAGCTAGCGGCCTTCTAGAAGTATCTAATAGGATACGTATTTTTTGTTTATTTTTACCAACGTCTTTTTAAGTAAAAATTTCCTCTACAAAAACACATGGATACATAAATACATACAAAAATACAATATTTGTGGAGGCTGGGGCCTCTAGGATACCCTGTGTTTTAGGACTCCAGGCCTCCACCTCCAGAAAGTCATGGTCAAGGGAAAATAATAAAATATAAAAAAAATAATTGAAAATACTTGAATTAAACATAGATTAAATCTTTAAATGAAAATATCAAATCTGTAACTGCTTGCATGTGTGTGTATATGTGTGTGTGTGTGTCTACCAGCTGCCAAAGCCTTTTTCTCTATTTTTAGTTCGATTTCATCTTTACTCATCAAACTACATACTTATTATTTGTTTATCTCAAAACTCAACACATTACCTTTCACAACAGCACCTGAGTATTATGTGCAGTAATTTCGCAGTAGATATCCCAGCGAAGCCGACTGAATCCAAACAAGTGCACCGCGTAATTACTAGTACGCTTGTAGCACCGATGCAGTCCGCGCTTGCACATGCAACGGGAAAATATATCGTTTACACGTGTACCTCATCATCAGCCCATTATCGTCCCCACTGCTGGGGCACGGGCCTTCCCTATGGATGGATAGGGAGATCAGGCCTTAAATCATCACGCGGGCCCAGTGCGGATTGATGGTTATTAACGACTGCTAATGCAGCCGGGACAAACGGCTTAACGTGCCTTCCGAAGCACGGAGGAGCTCGAGATGAAAACTATTTTTTGTGGTCACCCATCCTATGACCGGCCTTTGCGAAAGTTGCTTTACTTCAACAATCGCAGGCCGAGCACGTTAACCGCTGCGCCACCGAGCTCCTCAAAGAAGTCCGTCGCAAGATGTACTAAGTACCTTCACCACGATTTCTGTTAGACCAACGTGATAGGAGCCGAGCCGTATCGTCGTGCATAAAATCATGCCTATTTTCCGTTGGGGTAGGCAGATGCCACTAAATTCCACTTACTCCACTCACTTTAGCTTCTTCCACTGTCATCAAAATCTTTATGCATGCTCGCCAAAGTAGAGCACCTAACTCTTGACTTAGTCTTTCTTTAAATGATTGAGAATCGCGATATGTTTGTCTAGACTAACATATCGTAGACTTATGATAAGTCTGCGTCGTAAGGTAGATACTTACAGACTTACTATTTCCCACCGGGGTACGTAGGTACTTACTTATAACAAAAGCGAAATCCGTCTCCAACGCATCAACCCCTCGCAAACACTTTATGGAAACATTATTTATTAACAGAACTCTTACCTAATCAAACGTAGAAGTTGATTCTTAAAATTCATAACTTTCGGTGTACCAAAAGTACTTACACGAAAAATTGACAAACAAACTTGCTTAATACTTTAATTTGGTTCAAGAAACTGGGTAACTTTCTGAGGTTATTTATTTTACTAGTAATTACGACAGGGATAAAAACCCTAGTTTCATAACTAATTATGATCCAAATTAGAACTAATATTACTTGAAATTACTATTTATGTTTCAAGAAGCCATTTAGCAAAGAGTTCCACGTAAAAAGCTTGTTTTATCGCTAATTATACCCGCACTGCGCGTGCGTGCCAGTCACTATAATGACTATAACAAGTAGATCTACAAATACACCGTATTACAGAAAGCAGTTATCGATCTTTAGGTTTTTATCTGATTTTTGTAAAAGAAAGAAACAACATAACACATAAACATAACCTCACGGACCAATTGGGGTAGTCAGCACATCCATCGCAAGATGAACTAAGTACCCACACCTCACCGAGCTTCTGTTAGACCAACGTGATAGGAAAGCCGTATAGACGGCGGTCTTTACCTAATTATATTTATTTAAATTATATATTTATTACGGAAAACAAAGAGTTCTATTGAAATTAATGGTGGATCCAACTGTGTGAGTGAAAACAGCAATTAAGGTACCTAAATTAATAACTCATTGGTGCAAGTCCGGTACCGACGTTCGAACCTCAAACGGGATTCGAGGTTAAAAGAAAGAAAGTAAAGAAATATTTACTATTAGAGGACCGTAACTTGTAAAAGCCATCACCGGATTGGCTAAATACGACTCCGAAGCATAGATTTTCAGAGTGCACGTTAAGCAGTTTCTTCCGATTTAAAAACCTAAGTAACTATATAGTCGTTACATGAGCCGTATCAGGGGCATTTGATAGCTCAATAGGAACTCTGACAGGGTTGATGAGGTATATCATTGACCTCACAACCCGCATGCAGAAGAAAACTTCATCAAGACGTCGCTCGGAATGATAAACAGCATAGAAAATTTCCAAATTATCTTTCTTTTCATCCCCGGCCATGCACGGAAGCGCACATAAAAAACACACCAAGTTTTTTAATAAAAGCCTGTCAACATGCACTGTTTGACCTTTGCGATTATTCCGCCCGGAACAAACATGCCATGGTCAGATCCACAGACTATAGAAACAAGGGAGATATCAGCACCAAATTACACGAGTCCACATATCGCCTGTTACCTCAGGTCGACGTGTGAAGCGGCAGCACCAAGACATTTCTGGCTGGACCGCTACATCTGGTTATCATTTCTGGTTGCCCGATACCAAAGAAGCAATGAATGATGTGAAGTTTTATAACACGGTCGTTGCCTCGTATAATATTTATTTATAAAGGTACTTACATACAACATTACAGTGTAACCCAATGCGCTGTATGACGAGAAAAAAAATATAAAAACAAAACAATAAACTTATATGCTCGTTTTGTGCATGTTTCGGTTCTACCGGCGATGTTCCGCGGCATCGATATATGCCTCTCGGTCTGTGAGCAGTTCCGACAGTTTAATACCTAACTAGCTTTTGCCCGCGACTTCGTCCGCGTGGCGTGTTATATAAGAGAGAGATCTTTGTGTGTGTGGGAGTGCATACTTATGCAGTTTAGATTTTTTCATATTTTTTTTTTCCCAATAACTCCCATTTTTCAAAATACAGCCAAAAATAAACTTTATATTTACTAAGGTATGCATGCATGCTAGATTGAATCAATTGATTGAATTGATTTTTTTTTAATTGATTGTTCATTGAGTTTTAATTTTAATACACACTTCCTCTCTTCCCTTCAACGTTGCTGTGCCCTACAGGGTCCATGTTTTAGTTCCTATGCCTATGTAACACCCCATTGTACTACATGGAATGCAATAAATAATTTAATTGAATTGAATTGAAAACATCTATCTTACGCGGTTTCGATTTTTTCATACAAATGTTTTTTTCCCGCTTACTCCCGTTTCCGTGGGAATTTTGCAATATCCTGTTGCAACTAAGCTTTAAGTTAACTAAGGTACCTGCATGCCAAATTTCAAGCGTCTAACTTAAGCGGTTTAGATTTTTCATACAAAAGGATTTTCCCGCAAATTTCCGTTTCCGTGGGAATTCCGGGAATTCCTTTCTTAGTGCACCTCTACGGTACCTAAGCTATGTCCCTTCCAAATTTCAAATGCCTACGTTTAGCCGTTCAGGCTATGCGTTGATATGTCAGTCACTGAGTCAGTCAGTTTCTCCTTTTATTTAGATTTGATTTTTTCATACAAATGTTTTTCCCGCTAACTACCGTTCCCGTGGGAATTTTGTAATATCCTGTTGCAACTAAGCTTTAAGTTTACTAAAGTACCTGCATGCAAATTTCAAACGTCTAACTTGAGTGGTTTAGATTTTTCATACAAAAGGATTTTCGGGAATTCCTTTCTTAGTGCACCTCCACGGTATTTAAGGTACCTGCATGACAAATTTCAAACGTCTAACTTGAATGGTTTAGATTTTTCATACAAAAGGATTTTCCCGCTAATTCCCGTTCCCGTGGGAATTTCGGGAATTCCTTTCTTAGTGCACCTCTACGGTATCTAAGGTACCTGCGAGCCAAATTTCAAACATCTAACTTGAATGGTTTAGATTTTTCATACAAAAGGATTTTCCCGCTAATTCCCGTTCTCGTGGGAATTTCGGGAATTCCTTTCTTAGTGCACCTCTACGGTATCTAAGGTATCTGCATGCCAAATTTCAAACGTCTAACTTGAGTGGTTTAGATTTTTCATACAAAAGGATTTTCCCGCTAATTCCCGTTCCCGTGGGAATTTCGGGAATTCCTTTCTTAGTGTACCTCTACGGTATCTAAGGTACCTGCATGCCAAATTTCAAACGTCTAACTTGAGTGGTTTAGATTTTTCATACAAAAGGATTTCCCTTCACTACTCTGCTCCTATTGATTGTAGCGTGATGAAAAGTATACTATAACCTGTCCAGGAGTGTGAAGAATAATTGTACCAAGTTTCATTAAAATCCGTCCAGTAGTTTTTGTTTCTATAAGGAACATACAGACAGACAGACAGACAGACAGACAGACAAAAATTTTACTGATTGCATTTTTGGCATCAGTATCGACCACTTATCACCCCCTGATAGTTATTTTGAAAAAATATTTAATGTACAGAATTGACCTCTCTACAGATTTATTATAAGTATAGATGAAGTACTCTTAACCAACAACATATTATTTATATTAATAATTATTTGAATAAAGATTAATATTATTATGTTGATACAACTTAAACAAATTATTTCGACCAAATTTGGTACCATAAAAACGGTCATTATGACTAAACCTTAAAAGATAGACATATGCCGTCGCGGACTTTTTTTTAGATCATGTATAGAGGAATAATTCTTTCATACATATTTTTTGTGTATCTTGAACCGTTTTCGCAGCGCACGCAAAGAAAGCCTTCAAAAATGAATAATTTTCCCCGTTTTTTACACATTTACCGCTCTGTCTTTGCTCCTATTGGTCATAGCGTAATGTTATTTAGCCTATAGCCTTCCTCGATAAATGGACTATCCAACAAAAAAAGAATTATTCAAATCGCACCAGTAGTTTCGGAGATTAGCGCGTTCAAACAAACAAACAAACAAACAAACTCTTCAGCTTTATAATATTAGTATAGAATAGTATAGATGAAATGTAAAATGGGAAGGTCACTGGGAAATGCAAAAATCCCTTTGAAGGCCTACGCAAACAAACGCCCTTTCGCGCGTACTATATCAAAAATAGCCGAATGTACCTTGTGAATAATTAATAGCTTTTCAAAATGAAATTTGAGTTCCGTCAACCGTACTTACCTACTCATCCCTTGCGTGAATTATATATTGTACTGAGCTGAGAGAAAGGGGCGTAGTTTCTATGTGAGTTTTACGATGTTATGGTTCAAAGCGTAACCATGTTACCTACTAAATAATGTTATTTTTAGTAGGTAACATTTAACGGCCTCAGTAGTCCTATGGTTGAGCTTTGGGCTCACGATCCGGAGGTCGCAGGTTTGAATCCCGGTGGTTACGTTCACAAAATTTGGTTAGGAAATTGCAGGCAAATAACCCGAAGGTAAGACGGTCGGTGCTTCGGAAGGCACAATATGTCGTTTAGCTACTATAAGTAAATAAGTAGTCGTTATAACTAACACCACGTTCCGCCAGAATTAAAAGCAGTGCCTGAATAGCAGGTAAAATATGCCTGCAATAACCTTGAACTTTTACTACTTTTAAAATGTTCCACTTATTTCTACATGTCCAATTTCGCTTTTACCACGAAATAAGGCACTGATAGTTTTGGTAGAAACGAATACATTTTCACGTGAAAATACTTAATATAAAACGAAATCACCTTGGGCGTAAATTGTGTAGCTTAGTGAACCACAATAATGTTTGAAAGCAATCACAGAAGGTCAATGTGTTCGATATAGGTAATAAGGTAAATAATATTTGATACAATATTGACTGCGGTCAATTAATTCAACTTCATCGATTTGTGAAAATTAGTAGGTAACCTATTTGAAAAAGTTTTGTTAATTCTGCGCTATGGTTCGGAACTTTTCTGATTCTGAAAATTACTCGGAGATTTTACGTAAGTACCTTTTTTACGGTACCTTTGTGTCGGGGACCTACTTAAGTTATGTGAAATAAGTTTAGCCTTTTGTTTATCAAATTGTGTTTCTGTGCCGTCGTGTTAACTTAAATACAAGTGTAAAATAAAAGACATCAACACATTAACCCATTGACGTATAGGTAATACGTTATAACTTCAGCACGTCAAACTGTTCATAAATACAGTTTACCTACTTATAGGTAATAAATTCCCGTGTATTATAGTTGTATCTCTGTATTTGACGCCGGGCGAGGGAGCGTTGTCTGTCGCTCCATCGATCGCGGTCGTCACGGTAACCGCTTCAGCAACCCTCACCGTCGCGCCGCCAGTGTAAACACACCTCAATGTGCAGTGCACGTCCGGATACATCATGGTCTTTAGAACTGATTTACTGAATATATACATATATTATATAGTGGGAGTATGTAGTGTAATTGAATTTTGCATTCCAGAAACAAATGCGTATCCCTTAAGGGGTAACATTACACCCACTCATCGCTAGCTCCGTTTAAGTCCCATAAAATAGGGGGCGAGCCATTAACCGGGCAAATATCCTGGAAACCACGTGATTTCAATTATCTATGATCCAAACATGAATTCAAACTCAAAATCGATTTCAGTGGTTTAGAGTCCGATCCGGAATTTCAACCCGTGACAATAAGATATAGGGCACGCGTTCTATCACGGATTGACAGATGTAGAAAAATATAAATAAAAAACATATCGTTTAAAATCGCCTTCAGCAATGCGCGATAATAAATACGCGAAGAGTGTGGGTGGGGATTTTATTTTATAACACCCCCAAGGCATCAAGGGTCACCTTATATTGAATTCAAATCAACGGGCTAGCTTACTAAATTAAGCAATTTCTTCACTTTGCCTAGCTGTCTTGATATTCAAAATCAAATTTTCAAAAATATCTTTATTCAATAGGTAACATACAATTTGAATCGTCAATTATTACACAACGAACGTCTCATCCGCCTAAAACTACTGCAGCTTATCACAACCTGTATAACCTCGGCACAGGGCCCTAGACGTTCTTTTTTAAATAACATAAAATATTGTTATACAATTGAGTAATTTAGCTGCCTAATATCAGTTCTCAGACAGTTAATCCCATGCATACATATTATTATCTTCTAAATAATCACTAACCTTATAATAACCTTTTTGTGCAAAGTTTCTGTTTAACTACTGTCTTTAAGCAGTTGAAAGGCAAATTCTGAATGGAAATGGGAATCTTATTGTAAGATACCATCAAGCCCTTTCTTTTTAGGTATTTTTCCATCCTTGAAAGCAGATTTTTATATCATCTTCCTATTTAGTGCTAATGTAGGTCAATCAAGCGATGAATATTTTTCTGCTTTTCTCCACCGGAATTTTGTATAAGTAAATAACCTCTGCCAAAACATGCTGCATGTTAAGTATTAACAAATGTCGATAAAACCCAAGATTTATTTGGCACGCCCGTCTCGTACTGTAAACTTTGCGAACGTTGACTTGATAATCGTTAAAGGAAGGCCTACGAAATGAGTTCATGCCACGATTGTTTGCGCAATCCTTTAGCGGGAGGCCGGCTTTAAAAAGGAGTTCGTTAATAAATTCAGTCGAATGAAGGTCAGTAAACTTTTGTACGCCGTCATGCGGAAGCGGTACGACGTCGTACTCGTACCTACTCGGTGCGTCGTACGTCGTACGTAGCTATAGCGACGTGTGGCGGGGGCGAAGTACGCTCAAGGGCAGCCGGCGGCCGTTGACCCCGCCCGCACCCCGCCTCTGTTCTAACATTTCGATACGATTCGTATCGCTAACGTTAGCGTAGGATTTTGCGCCGCGCGCGACAATAGGCCTATTATTTTTAATGAAAGTCGAGTATGAGTAATTAATTCAGGGTACGCGATAATATTAATGGTAGATTTTGTCGCCAGGTGGCGCTCAGCGCAGTAAACATGGACGTGTTCAGCAACGTGCTGGAGGGCACGCGGCAGTACTTCATGGGTCTGCCGAAGCAGGCCGCGGGCGCGGGCGCAGCCCCCGCGTGGGCGGCGGGCGAGGTGGCGGCGCCTGCACAGTCCGGCGCACCCACACCCACGGCGCCTCCACCCTCGGCCGCCGCCGCGCCGCCACCGCCGCGCCCGCCTTCCGAGCCACTCGAGCCCGAGCCGCACATCATCCACAAGGCCACGGTGATGCGCGAAGCGGAGGAGAAACGCCGCGAGCGCCCCGAGCCGGAGGACGACGACGACGTGGCGGCCGAGCTGTCCCCGCCGTCGCACATCATCTGCCGCCCGCCGCCGGAGCAGGCGCCGGTGCCGGCCTCGCCGCGCCCCGCTTCCACCACCCCGGCGCCAGTGGCTCCCCAGCAGGTAGACACGCAGGCGCGAGGTCCGACACCGCGCGGCTCGACACCTGTAGCACGGCCGCCGGAACACTTCACGCCGGCGCGCCCGCCTGACCCGTACTCGTCATCGCGGCCCCCGGAGCCCTACCCGAGTCGCTTCTACGAGTCCGCCCCAGACGGCGGGCGGCCGCTGGCGCCGCACTCGTCATCGCAGCCGCCGCCGCGGCACGGCAGTCCGCAGACGTACGCGCGATTGTCGAGCTCGCTGCCGGCGCACGCGGCGCGCCTGCGCGAGAGCGCCGCGCACAGCCCGCCCGCGCAGCGCTATTCGATGCCGTCCGCACAGCCACCGCCGCACAACGACCGCGTGCCGCCCATACATCATCCGTCACCGCCGACCGCGCCACCGCCGCGAGTAGCGTCGGCAGACGCGCGTGCCGGCCATTACGCGACGATGGCGCAGCGTCGCGAGCCCTCGCCCTACAGTCGCACGGCGCACTTTGAGCGTCAACCCTCTCTGCCTCAACGAAAATATGATCCGCAACATGCATATCCAGGTTATCGGCCTGGCCAGAGTGCGCCTCAAATGATACCGACCCATCGGGTGGATACGCATCATCCCGTCCAATATAAGCATGCCACCGTTGATGCTATGAATGCTCATTATCCCCCGAGACCGATAGAGCGAGTGCCCGCGCCACCGCAGCCTTTCGCGCATGATTCTCGGCATCCTCATGAAACACCTCGGCGCAGTGATTACCCTAATATGACCAGACCTGCCGCCGATGCCAGAAGTAGCTATCAATATCCTACACCTTCCACATCGTCGGCGAGGTACGCCCCTAGCGCACCCACCGCCGCTGTACCCGTCGTTCAGAGTTCTACGGTACCACCGAGGCCTGTACATCGCCCCGCGGCCGCGCCCAAGTCAAACTACGAATACCCTACAAGCAACCACGTGCAAACATCACCCGCACGCTCTACAGTCAAGCCGGGTTACCCTAACCAGCAAGCGCGCATGACCGTATCTGTCACGTCTCTAGTAAATCAAATGAATCAAACTAAGCAAAAGCGTGAGTCACCATTAGATTTGTCTGTTAAAACGGTTAAAAATTCAGCTGACTCATCAACGACGCAGGACGACATGGTTGATTCTGCGAGCATGGAAATCAAATCTTTACCGTTACATTCGCGGCCGACTTCTAGCACTCGGCATAGTTCTGCGGCTCCAGGTTTCACTGAGTCTCACAAAGTAGATTTCGCGCCAGATTTCAACCAATACCGAGAGAGAAGTGCAAGTCACAGTTTTAGTGCAGCAACTCCATCCGTTCCTCCTGGACACCACCCCGTGCGCTATAACGGAGGCTACGAAACACATCGGCCGGCAGCTGAAACTTACCCAGTTGAATCTCGTCACCATACCTACCCTGATCGTAGCAAGTACAGTGTTCCAGTAGCTAGAGCAGAATATGTTCCTCGAATTGATCTCACTAGACCAGCCGTGGACGAACGACGCCCAGACAATAGAATACGAGACGACCGCCACTATGTTATTGAAGAGAGGAAGCGTCCAGCAGGACCCATTGTCAGCAACATTCCTGAAAAAATTATGAGGTACGAGACATGGTCGGCTGACAGTCGGATAGATCGCATGAGTCAGTCAGCACGAGAACAACACGAGTTGATGAGCAGACCGGTCTATAGTTATAGTAGTCATAAACAATTTGAGGCTTACCAAAATGAACAAAAACGATTGGCAGCTGCTAACGCTTATAGAGATCATCATAGTCATGTTAACCACAGATATCCCTACCCTCCAGAGACGCTGGCTAGAGAACGCCACGATTACCATGCTCACCATCTCGACAGAAATCCGTCTACAAATAGCCGTCATGTAATAAAAAAAATTCCGAGCCATAGAGATATACATCACCATCCCCTAGATCCTCACAGCGGAGTTCCCGCTGATAAAAGAGTATTGAGTATTTTAAGAAATAGTTTAGAAACTAAACAAACAGGCTTTGTGGAGCCAGCAAGGCCGGCAAGACAGATACCTGATCTCATTGTAATAGATGACGTAGATGATTCAGTGATAGAAATTACTGATCTAACGAAAGATAGTGAAGTTGAATCGTTACCCAAAACTACTCCTAAACAACATCACACTCAAGTTGGTCCCACTATGGATCATCACATTAAAATGCCTAAAGCTATAGATTCTATACCATCAGATTATCAAAGATTAGAAAATTCAGACTCCAAGAGTCCTCCCGAAAATGACGTTGCCTCCAGAATAAGAACTAAGGCGGAATTAAAGGGCCTGCCGCCATCAGACAACTCTGTACGATCTGAAATTAAACAAAACGACACAGAAAAAGTTAAAGCTCTTCCAAAGTCGCAAAAACAACATTTGTTCAATCAAATTCGTGAAGACCAGAGATTAGAATCTGTTATTAAAAGTGAAAAATTCATTGAACCTACAATTCCTGAGGTGAAGTCGGAGCCCATGAATATAGAAGAGATCGAGAAAGATGCAGTGACGCCTGTAAAAACTGAGAATATTCGGGAAATACTACAATCAGATAATTTAATTGAGACATCAAGTGTTCCGGAACCGGACGACTTAGATTGGGCAAGTGCATGTGATAATTTTATGGAACAGCTGAAAACTGGTGCCCATAAAAAGAAAACAAGAAAGCGTAGAGACAGCGTAGAACGGGAAAATGAAAATCTTAAAGTCCCGAAAGAAGAGCCTGGACCCGCAGATTCGTTTCCAGAAAAAGTTGTTGCTCCACCAGTAGAGCCAATGCCTGTCGTAATAAAACAAGAACCTTTAGACGAGGATGATATCAGCAATGCTATTGAATCTACCTCTTCTTGTGTTGAGCCCGAAAATGGTAAGAAACCTGAAGATACTCCACTACCACTACCTTTGACAGAGAAAACGTCTTCTCCGAAAAAAGAAGAAAATAAAAAATCACCAGACCTAGAAGAACGCAAAGAAAAGGACACTTCCACGTCTTTTACACATGAATCTTCCAAGAAAGATGAATTGAAAAATAAAAAAGTAGTTTATACACCGGAAAAAGGAAAAAGTAAAGTCAAAAAGCCATTACAGGATGAAAAATTAAAAGTGCAAAACAAAGTTAAAAAATCATTACTTGTTCAAGATGAAAAGGAGAAAAATAAACTCAAGAGTAAAAAGTGTTCCCCCACCCAGGAAGAAAAAGAAAGTAATCGTGGAAGAGTTAAAAAGTCGTCTATAAGTCAGGAAGTAAATGATCTTGAAAAGGAAAAGGCCAAAAGTAAGAAGGCTCCTGCACAAGAGCAATCTGAAAAAGACAAAAAACTGACACCTAAAGGAGAAAAGAAGACAATGGAAAAAACTCCCAAAAAGAATTCAAGATCAAGCGAAAAGACATTAAGAGATAAGGCACAAACTAAGGTAAAAGGTAAACCCGAAAAAAGCAACGCCTCATCATCCACTGTAACAATAAAAAAAGAAATTGAAGATGAGGAACAACCATTAAATACTATTGTTAAAGAAGAATTAGAATCGACCGATGACGACGAGCCTCTTATAAAAAGTAAATTATTGAAGGAAAAAGAAATGAAATACCAATTATTAAAAGATTTATCACAGAAATCTGCTTATGTCAAACTAGAATGTTTCGACGTTGATTTAAACAAGAATACTAGAATATCAATAGATTCATTAACTAAAGACAGAGAAGAAAAACATAGTAAAGGAAAAATGACTAGACAGGCTTCCAGAAACAAGGACAAATCTACTGAAAATATAAAAAGTGAAGCACAAAATGAAGATTCCAGCTCAAATAGTGAAGACGAAGATCTGACTGTTGCGACTAGACTTCGAGTTCGTAAGAATTTAAAGACTGAAGACAGTAAACCTACTCCAACAGTCAGTAAAACTCCAGTGAAAACACCCGTAAAAACTCCAAAGAAACATGATACTAGTAACGCCAGCATCAGTTCTACTCCCGTCCGGAAACCATTTGGTGATGGCTCTGACTTCCATCCTGGTTGGGAAGAAGAATTGTATAGATATAAACGATCCCTTCGAATGCCTACTAGACTTATAGCCATTCCACGAGGTAATTCTGGTGGACCTTTTGTGCGTGGGTCTGGGGCTGCATTCACTCGAGGGTCTACGTCCCTTCCAGACTTAGATCCCGCGCCATTATCACCAGCTCCTTCGTCCGCGCCATCAGCTGCTACAGATGACCTATACGCAAGACGACAAGACAAACTTACCCTTGATAGCGATCTAGAATCTAATTCCAGTTACTCAGCTACGAACAAACTTCATTATGACTCTGAAGCTTCATCATCAACTGTATTCTCGTCTACGGCAAAGAAGAAGAGTAGCTCTATCGTCGACGTCCTTATCCAGAAATGTGGAAAACTTGAAGAATCGAGAAAATCAAAGAAATCAAAAGACAAAGATAAGGACGATAAAACTCCTAAGGTGATTCCGAAAAGTGCTAACCCAAACGAACTTCTACCAACACCAAGTTTAGGGCTTATGAAAAACGGTAATAAAGGCTTGAGTGCGAAGAAAGAGAAGTTGATGGAAGACATATTTTATTTGGGTGCTTTCAGAAAAGAGACTGTGACCGCATTTAGAAACGCTTTCATAAAGAATACAGATGGTTTAATTGGTGCTACGGAAGAGTTTGCGCCAGTCGTTTTAAAATCTAGGACACGAACAGAAAGTAGAGTATTGAAACAACGTGCTACGATTAAAGAGGTTTTTGGAGATGAGAGACCTGCGTCTGCTCCCCCAACATCATGTAGAGACGGAGACGAAGCACAGGAAGCAGAAGAAGAACCAGTGGTTGAGATAAGGAAAGAACCCGAAGCTAAACCAAAACTAAAACCGAAAAAAATCGTTAAAGGCAAAATGTTACGCAGATCAAGTTCAATACGCGATGGTCTCCGGAGTACCAAGTCCTTGAAAAGAAACGACGCAAAAGGCAGACTAATGCGACTGAAAAAAAGAAATAGTTTAATGAAGTCACTAGCTAGTAAAAGGTTGAAAGATTTAGCAGGTAATAAAATTAAGAAAGAAAAACCTGAACAGCCGTTAGATGAGAATGATAAATCGAAAGAAGAAACCAGCACGCCTAGTACAGTAGAAGGGTCTAAAAGACGTCTTAAACGTTTGTTTGGCCGGAGAAAATTTAGTTCGGGCTTCGATTACATCAGAAAAAAGAAGAAAATAATCCGCAGAGAGGAAACACCAAACAATAAGAACCGTCGACCAGCCGCAAAGCCGAGTCCAGAGTCTGTTCACGACATCCAAAAGGAAATTAAAGGCTGGTTCATCAACAAAAGCGTTGGAGAGACACATCTTCATCGCGCTGCCAGACTCGGTTACACGGTAGGTATCGTACGAGCCTCTTTTTTAATTTCAAAAAATCTTTCGTGTATTCTAACGAAGCAATTTTATTCCTATTACAGGACTGCGTCGCGTATTGCCTAGAAAAGATGGAAGCGGATGCATCGGCGCGGGATAATGCCGGGTTCACGCCTCTGCATGTTGCGGCGGCTAAAGGTCACGTCAGAATAGCTCGGCTGCTTCTCCAGTACGGAGCCAACGTGTCTGCGGCCGCCAACGGAGGCATCAGGTAATTTATTACATGCTTGGAATGCGGAAACTGGCAGTGAGCCAATTTATTTGTGCGATGACCTAAATAGATACGTAGAGCAGTAGGTAGAGGGAAATTGCGACAGTCGCTTTAGTAATTTGTCTAAAGTGTATTTACTTGCAAAGCTAAATGGGTATGAAATTATTTGTTGATCTTATACAAGCTTTTACTGAGACTAAAATAATTATACATACCTTTGTTTTTTGAACATTCAAATTGCATCGATATTTTTAATGGAATTCCTTTCTATTTGAGGTCTTATTATTGTTTCGTGTATTCCAGACCTCTTCACGAAGCTTGCGAGAATTGTCATGTGGAGGTGATCCGTCTACTCCTGTCTTATGGGGCGGACCCTCTGTTGGGGACGTATGCCGGTCAAACACCTGAGGAGCTGACGGAAGGCCCGGCGGCGCGGCTGTTGCGCCTGCACATCGCCGATGTCCAGGGACAAGCCATCGAACCCTGGCGGTTTCCACCCCCAACAGAAATTATCGGTAAGACATTTCAATTAGTATATTCGTCATTTTATTGTAACTACACTAATAAAAAGAATATCTGGAAGATCACCACTGCTCTGACGTTTTAGAGAAAAGCCAGGTCAAGAGGAGGTACTCTATACCGGCGAAGATGCATGAAGTCTTTGATGAGAGTGGAAGGAGCTAAAGTGATGTGTCAGGGAAATAGGCGTGATGTGATGTATGTATCACCACTGCTTGTTTCAACCTTGCGTCGGCGCAAATGGCCCACTAACTATCGCCACCGGTGGCCAATTATGCTCTTTAACCCCCGATGCAACGCAAAGAGGGGTGTTATAACTTTCATCCCTATGTTCATACTTTTCGTTGACGTCGCATACGTGGCGGCCAATCGTTACACCATTGTCCGCGACTGGCCACTAATGGTCGCTGAGGGTACGCAAGACACCATCATCCATGTCCATCCCGCTCCATCCCTGGCTGTGGCCTGTGGCCCGTTCGCGCTAACACAACCACCATAGAATAAACAATACTGTATTTTATGAGGCCCAAGGCCGTTGGGCTAAACCTAACGTTTATGATTATTGTTTTTTTCCGTCGAATACCTACTTCTTGTTATACTGATTGTCGGCAAGCGGATTTCAATCATATCTACGAGTACCTAATAAAGATGGGTGTAGAATTAGAATACAAACAATGACAAACAAAAACCTTATCTGAATAAGAAGACGGAATCGTTTTATAGATTAGCTGATAAATTACCACATTTATAATGTCCGTAACATGATAATTTTACTCAGTAAGTTAGATATGCGCTTCAGCAGGGCTAACATGCGCAACGTGACAAAATTATCGACCGATTCAATAAATTTTGTCGAAATCGATAAGTTTGTTTTTTTCCGTAACATGCGTGGCGCGTAATTTTGTTTGTATTTACACAGAACGACATGACTTATTTGAGTTCACATAATAGCACCAATCGATAAAACGACATAAATATAAGTATCGTCAGAATCGATAAAATGACCGTGACAAAATTATTGCCCTACTGGAATGTGCAATTTTTTCTTAAAAGGTCTTTAGACTATGAAGATTAAACAATCCTACACGTTAATAACGAAATAAAAGTTTGAGCAATGCAAATAGCTGCTAAAGTCTCATCATCAGCCGTACGACGCCCACTGCTGGGCATAGGCCTCCCCCAAGGATCTCCACGACGATCGGTCCCGCGCTGCCCGCATCCAACGGCTTCCCGCGACCTTCACCAGATCGTCGGTCCACCTTGTAGCGGGCCTACCCACTGAGCGTCGTCCGACACGTGGTCGCCATTCCAGAACCTAATCAAATAAATTCACCTATACTAACAGCAATCAGAATCATTTATTCAACGTAATTATCATGGATAAACTTGTTGAAGGTCAATGTAACATTTTTGAATTTACGTCATTTCGCAAGGTGATATGGCTGAGGAGAAGAAATGACAAGAAACTGCAACAGCAACTTTTAAATCAATGAGGGTATACAAGTTATTTTAATAACTAGATGAACACATTTAACAATATGATTAAATCTAAACACGAGTCGCATTATTCCAATGAAGTCTTGAGTTACGTTAAGATAAAAGGTGACAACGTCACGACCGGTGAAGGCTTTTTTACCAATAATAATAAAAGCTACAATATTAATATTAAATACCTGTCGCATAACCCGAAAATTCCTTACTTCGCCCACCATTTCATCGAATCACCTCGACCCCACTACACTTGGTTAAGGCCCGTGTAGTGGGTATAAACTATCCCTTAAAAAGGGAGAATAGAAAATAAAATATAAATAATAATAATAATCACCGCAAATAACATTGGTCGAGCAGGCGCCATAGTCCCCCATAGCTCCAGTATCCCGGTCCACTAACCCCCAACCCAATAGCCTAGTTCCCTTTGTTCCCATAATTTGCATAGTCCTACACGAACCGCGGATTGTCTTTGGGTGCACTCCCATAGTGCATACAGGGATAATCGCCGGTTGGTGTCACACCACATTTAGATTAAACTGTCTTAAGGGGCCTCTACGTGTTGGCTTCGGCCCCACGCACGCCTTCCAAAAGTCCGGGCCTCCATAGGCCCGAGATATGAAAAAGACATACAATAATAATAACATGCAGACTAGTAAAGAATAAAGATCGTTGACTTTCTTATCCAATTTAAGGAAAGGTTTAAAATAGAAAGCTCGAAAATGTTAAAGGAAATAAAAAAATAAAAAAAAATAAAAAAAAAAAATAAATAATAAGTTTAGGACAACAAAAGACTTAAAACGATTTCAACCTAAATAAACTTCTATTAACAATGGAATTGGGAACAAAACACAGGCTTCAGTTAACAGACGGAAATATAATAGAAATAGCATCTAATTACAACCAAGTTGGAATCTCGATAAGGAGACGCCTACATGACTCCGAAAGGTCAAAGTGTTTTACCTTTACTGCGCAGACGAGGGAAAATAGATTGACCCCGCAACTTCTTCCTACGCGCAAATTGGCAGTAACATAGTTGATTTTGCCATGAAAACGCGAAGAAAGTAGGCTTACTTCTTCTATCGTGTGGGTTGTGAGGTGAATTACCAACCTCATCAACCCTGGTGTCAGGGTTATTATTGAGCCACTAAAGGCCCCTGACATGGGACCTGGGACCAACGGCTTAACGTGCCTTCCGAAGCACGAATCATCTTGCTTTTTGGACAATCAGGTGATCAGCTTGTAATATCCTAACCAAACTAGGGATCACAAAATGGTTTTTGTGAAATGTCCCCACCGGGATTCGAACCCGGGACCTCCGGATCGTGAGCCCAACGCTCAACCACTAGACCACGGAGGCCGTTATAGGCTTACTTACATGCCTGTTTATAGTGTCGACCTCAGTCTCGACATTATACGAGAGAATTGAATGCTTTTTGTGTAGGCTTTAAAGAAAATAATTTGCGGCGCATAATCGTTAGTCAGAAAAATCGTTTCGAAATCATGTTGTCATAATTTAATCACGCCTGTACACCCAAAACGCTTAAATAATTTCCCAATAGACAATTTTCGTCCTAAAAATTTTGGGGAAATAACAGAGTTTGCGATACATACCAAATAAACTGACGGCCGTAATTCCATATGGAGTGATCAGACTCCCCCATCTTCTGCCGGTTTATGAATTCAGATGTACATTAACTAACCAAAATGGTCTCCTTTTCCCCAGATCGTGAGGAGCTCGGCTGCGATCCGCTGTCATCCCCGTCCCCCCCTCCACCAGGGTCGCCGCCCCCGCCACCAGACGCCACCATAGAGATGCAGTGCACCGAGGTTCCACTACCACCGTTCTACAGCTTGCGGACCGCGCCAGGACAGCCGGCGGATGGACTGTGGGTTCTTTTACAGGATCTTACTAATGTGCTACAGGTAATACGGTAGTTTGTTTACTTGTACCTATGCAGGTTGCATGTCTTATACTCTTGCAAGGAACGTGTACCGAACGTGTATAGAAGTTATCTAACAGTATCTCAGGATCAGTGTGAGGAGCTCGATGGCGCAGCGGTTAACGTGCGCGGTCTGCGATTGTTGAAGTAAAGCAACTTTCGCAAAGGCCGGTCATTGGATGGGTGACCACAAAAAAAGTTTTCATCTCGAGCTTCTCCGTGCTTCGGAAGGCACGTTAAGCCGTTGGTCCCGGCTGCATTAGCAGTCGTTAATAACCATCAATCCGCACTGGGCCCGCGTGATGGTTTAAGCCCCGATCTCCCTACCCATCCATAGGGAAGGCCCGTGCCCCAGCAATGGGGCCGTTAATGGGCTGATGATGATGATGAACAGTCTGTCATAAGAAAAAAAGTAAAAAAAAGAAAGCTTTTCTTTTCAGTTTTTCATATAAATGAAAAAAGTTGTTAGAAGTTCGTATATTTCGCTTCGCATTAATTAAGTAGGTATCTAAATATACTCGTATACCTTATATTATTAACAGGATGTGTATTTAGTAGTTTATTTTCGTTACAAGTCCTTTTGGATTATTATAAAAAAAATACATTTCGTTTCAGATAAAATCAAAAGACAGCTTGCTGAAACAGATCCACTGCGGGTCTGGCTCTCCCAAGGAGTTGCTTCGCGAAATTCGCACTCAGGAGTTCCTGGAGCGCGCCCAGTGTCACCAGCTGCTGTGCGCCGGAGAGAAGGTCAACATCCGAGCATCGAAGGTGTCGCTGGTCCGCGTCACCGACAAGCTGCGACAACTACTCAAGATTGAGACAGTCCTGATCAGCTGACATAACTACGACGCTGATGGAAGCACATCGAAACAATTTACCGAATAACTCAAGCTCGGAACAAAAGTCTGAACAGAGATTTTGACTGCGGGACGCTCAAAATTGATACGATTTATAAGGCCTAAATTAAGACACATGTGCTGGCGAAGCAATTAGATAAATAATGAAACACTAGACCAAGGATAGATTCAGACGCTTTGAACGGCTAAACAATCTTACCTTGAAAGACCAAGATAATCGGCGACGGTTCAAAAATGAGATCTTAACCCAAATCGACTGATTATTATAATCTAAACCAAGATATCTCATTTAAGAACAAAATATTCGTTTTATGAGACTGTTAATTTAAGGCAGCCATTAATCGATTTGTTTTCGAGTAACTCGAATCGAGAGTGAGAGTATTCAAGTCTGTGTATTCATGAACAACCTGTGTGTAAATATGTAAATATTCGCTTATAAATACGCTTTAAGTGTACGATATTATCATGGGTGCTATTTAACTTTGGTGTACGGTGTTTATAGGTAATGAGTAAAATAATGATGGATTCTATAGATTAATGAGACGTAGTTACCATAAAATAAGTAATAGCATAATCTTGAAATGTGTGTGCAATAGTCTGTGCATCGATATTTGTATTAGGTATAAGTGAACGGGAGTGCCGGTACGTCACAGGGTCGGTTGAGCCTTACGCGAAAGTCGTACTTAAGTAATTCGAGTATGAAGAATTTACCGATTTAAATGAGATTGCTCCCGCCAACGTGCTGGGTTTGCGCGCGATAATAGTTCTTCCTAACATATACTCGCTATTTTTACATTTACAAGGTACTTTAGTCAGCGATGAACAGTAATTTGCAAACAAAATAGTTTTAAGTCTATCCCAGCGCTGAGATCCAGCACTCTTTAGTGGCATTATTTTACATCACTTCGTCAAATTGTTATTTTGTTTTGTTAAATAATAATTTCCCTTGTTTTGAGATTATGCTAGCTATGTTTTCGATCTTTTTTATTATACTTAGAACACAAATTTCTGTTCGTTGTTATGTTTGCTAATATTGTCTGCCCAAGATACCTATGATTTTTATATAATTGTACAATTAATTTACTTTATTAAAACAAGTTATGTTTTTATGCAGTCCTTTAAAAAATAGGAAAAATATTAAATCATATTATTATTATGCATATCGCAAAAAATATTAACACTGTAAATAAGATGAATGTAAACAAATAATTTTTTAACTTATTTTGAAGCGATATCCTGAATAATATTAAGGAATGGACAATGTTCATTCGTTAGTAATTATTGAGAATAAAGTATTTTGGGACTTTGTATGAACTGTAGCAGTTTTTATACTCTGTAAATTATGGCCCAGTTCCGCCCTTAGGCCATGTTCACATCACAGCTGTATTGCGCTTATACCTACATTGCAGTTACGCCTGTAGTGTGAACATGACCTTACTCTTTGGAAAAGAAACGAAGAAGTACATGATAAATCTGTGATGAAAATAATATTAGGAGGATTATCTTGAGCGCGGAAACGGTGTGAAATTAATGAATTTTGGAGTAAATGTAACTGACGATTTATACAGGTGTACACTTTTCTGAATGGAAATAAATTCGTGTAATACCTATTTGTTATTAGCTGTACGTACATATAAGTATTATTATAATTATTGACACATATTTCTTGTTGATAACATGGAAAATAAAAAATGTGAACAATCAGAGTGATTTTTATTTTTTCTCCTATATATTTCCTTTTATCCGATCCAAACACCAATGCAAGCTGTGTGCCTTTTTATGAATAACTTAAAAAAATGCTAGTGTGAAAAGAGTATGGTCGATTAGTCCATCTCTCTTAGAGGAAGAATAGAATATTCTATACTTACTATAAAAGGTCTAAGGTCCAATCGAGCTAGTATACCGGACGGTTATTTATTATGTTGCACGTTGCACTTCCGGTGGGTGGATGGTACGTTTCGCTCGTCTTGTACCCGGAAACACAAGCATTATGATATTCCATGCACACAAAGAAATCTTTACAAAATAAAATAAGAAACACCTCCCTTTCCTTTTCGGCGGATAAGAAAATGACAGATATAACTTAAAATAAAATTAGATGGTATTTACAGGAATTAGCACCACTACCTACCTACATTAAATTTCGCGCCAACCACGAGCCAACTAAACGATCAAACTTAACCTTTTTTTGACAAAGGACTATTTGTACAACTTTTGAAATTATGATAATAAAATAAATATAAATTGGATATGTATGATTATTTTCCTATAAAAATGCTTTTCATAGGGTTTTAGTAAAATATTTAACAAATAATATTAGTATTTAACCAGCATTTTTATTTATAATCGTTTGGTAATCGATATTCGAATCCGAGTGATCTCAATTATACAAGTCGCAGCACTAATCATTCATTCGCAATTTTTTTTCATTCGTTCTTTCGTTCGGAAATGAAAGCTTCGTCTTTTATCCGTAAGATTGGAAATGTAAATAAATAATAGGTTAAACAAATTATCTGATTAATTGTTTTTATATTTGGTTTATCATTTGTAGTTATTTCCAAAGTCATATTTGTTTATGTAGTTGTTTCGATGTAAAAAGTTATTAATTGTCTAGGTGTCACATGGTAGAGTTTCTTGCATTATTGCATACCAATTTCTAAACGTTTATTGTTGACGGCGAGTTTGTTGGGCGAGGCTTTGATGATTGTTTTATGAAATTATTCAAATTAGAAACGATTTTTTTCACAAATTCCTAATGAGAACTCGTTAAGGTGAGTTTCAATTATGAGTGACTCAAATACGTGTAGTATGTTGGTGAATTTCTGTTAGTAATGTTGTGTTTCTTTGTTGCAATAGAAAATGCGGAATACCTTGCTCCTGCTCGCTGTGACGAGCTGTGTGTACACCCAAGTGCCGGATTCTCAGGCGCCCTTCAACCCCAATTACCCGCAGCAGCCTTACCCGCCGGACAACAACCAGAACGGAACGCTGTATCGGCCAAACCCGCAAGTACCGTACGGTAGTTTTCCCGTAGGCGGAAACGACTACAACCAACAGCCTCAAAGCTCATTTTACGGCCAAAGCACCTATGGTGAAAATTTTAACAGTGATGTCTATGGAGGAGGTGAAAATGATGTTGACCCACAGAATACTGCAAGCTATTATGCTAATTTAGATTATGAGGAGAGGTATAAATGCCCTCCTAACTGGGTTCGATTCAGGGAATTTTGTTACCGTTTTACTAAATCTCCAAATCGCCCAAGAAATGAAGCACGAAAGATTTGCCAAGCCTTTGAATCAGATTTAGTGGCAGTCAATGGCCCTGAAGAACACGGTTTTATAATTGACACTCTAATGAAGATTGATCCTCAGAAAGGATCATGGTATGTTGGAGCTCATCAGCAGACTCCAAACTACTGGGCCAACGATGTTGATGGAACCCAGCTAACAGGGTTAGAAAATGCATTTTTTGAAGATCGAACCTTAACTTACAATAGCTATAATTTACTTCCCAAGGATTACTTAATTTACAAATTCTCGCAAGAGGAGGGCCGTTGGGGCTTGGCTGCTGTTGAAGGTACACAATATTACCATTTTATATGTGAAGGCCAAACACAGAGATTACGCTATCTAATTGAGGATGAGAGATCATTCACTTATGGACTTGATACATTTGACCCTGAGAGAATCCCACAAGGTCCTTATTTTATAAAAGAACCTGTAGATACAGTTTATGATCCATTGAAGAATCAACATGTGGAACTAACATGCGTGGCAGGTGGTTACCCTGCTCCCATATACAAATGGTACAGGGAGGACTATCAAGTAGATAGTCCTGTTTTTACAGAAATTGAGCCATTACAAGATCAAAGGTTCATCCTGAGTGGTGGGACACTCATGATTTACAATCCTGACGCTGACAAAGACAATGCTAAATACCATTGTACAGCTGCAAATAAATTTGGAACAATTCGCTCTGAATCTGTGAGGTTATCATTTGGTTTTATAAGGGAGTTTAATCAGAAGAGGCCTATTGAAAGTGGAAACCAGTATTGGGGTAAAGTAATGTATTGTGATCCCCCGTCATATTACCCTGCTGTGAATTTTTTATGGGCCAGAAACTACTTCCCTAACCTTGTAGAAGAAGACAGAAGAGTCTTTGTGTCAAATGATGGGGGCCTTTACTTTTCGGCCTTAGAAACCATAGATAGGGGAAATTACAGTTGTAATGTAATGAGTAAGGTTTCTGATGCAGGCCGAAATGGTCCATTCTTTCCGCTTTATGTTTACCCACATTCTGATTACCAACAATTGAAATTCCCCAATAATTTCCCGAAAGTTTTCCCTGAAGCTCCAGTTGTTGGGCAGGAGGTGAGATTGGAATGTGTGTCATTTGGTTACCCTGTACCATCATACAACTGGACAAGGAGAAACAACCCAATACCTAAGAGAGCCAGGTTTAGTAATTTCGATCGTGTCCTTACTATCCCGAATGTCGGCGTTGAAGATGAAGGCGAATACATCTGTGATGTAAAAAACGACAGAGCCCGCATTGCCAATAGTGTCTTCCTAAAAGTACAAGCAGAACCCAACTTTACAATTCCTTTAGCAAATAAACATGTTGACAATAAGGGAGAGTTACATTGGAATTGTGAAGCTTTTGGTATCCCAGATGTAAATTATACTTGGTGGAGAAATGGCCAGAAACTCAGTATGGACACATTAGAAACAGAAGACAGGGATCGTTATGTAATACAAGATAATGTACTTATAATAAAATATCTAGACCCAACAAGAGACCCTGGCATGTATCAGTGTGAAGCCAAGAATCAACTAAGAGCTAGATACTCAACAGGACAGCTGAGAGTTTTATCACTGAAACCATCATTTAAAAAGCATCCCCTTGAGTCAGAAACATATGGATCTGAAGGTGGCAACGTCACACTGAGATGTAATCCTGAAGCAGCACCTAAACCCACTTTTACTTGGAAGAAGGATAATATTGTAATAGGTGCTGGTGGTAAAAGATTTATTGCTGAAAATGGAAACCTGATCATTCGTCAACTCTCTAGGGATGACGAAGGAGTTTACACTTGCATTGCTAAGAACCAATATGGTACAGACGAAAGTAGAGGTCGTTTGATAGTATTAAGAGCTCCACGTTTTATTGAGCGCCTTCCACCTCGAATTACGACGCAAGTGAATGAAGTTATATTCTTGCACTGCAATGCTGAAATTGATCCCTTATTAGATACCGCGTATCTCTGGAACCACAACGGTATACGAATAAAAGACGCTGCTGATTTTTATGCCGATAAGAGGATAAAAATTGAAGGTGGTGAACTGACCATTTTCAACGTGAGCCTCTCAGACGTTGGAGATTACGAATGTATAGTCAAATCCGCTATTGGTCGTATCTCGTCCCATACGCAGTTGAGAATAGAAGGTCCGCCTGGTCCACCGGGAGGCCTACAGATACTGAATATTCAGCGTAATTCGGTGACGTTAGAATGGACGGACAGTAATCCAAATGGTCGTCCGATCACTAACTACCGGGTTACAGGGCGCACGCACTGGAATTCAACCTGGGTTCCCATTAGCGAGAATGTCGGCAATGTTATGGAAATTGATCGGTACAACGGACGGAAACGTGTCACTTTGACCACGGTCCTTCAACCGTGGTCCGTATACGAGTTCAGAATTCAGGCGATTAACCTTCTGGGTATCGGTAAGCCATCTGCCCCAAGTCCACAGTTCTCCACTCCTTCAGATAAGCCGTACCAAGCGCCATCCAACGTTGGTGGCGGTGGCGGTAAGATTGGTGATCTGACTATCACCTGGTCGCCGATGCCGCATGCAGTCCAAAACGGCCCTGGCATCCACTACAAGATTTTCTGGCGCCGCAACGGTACCGAAGTGGAGTTCCAGTCTTTGCTTCTCAAAGAGTATGGTAACATAGGGATGCACGTTGTTCACATTTCGCTCGATTATTTCTATACACCATACAATGTGAAGGTTCAGGCGTTTAACGATATGGGCGCGGGGCCTGAGAGCGAGGTCGTGACTATTTATTCCGCTGAAGATATGCCCCAGGTGGCGCCGCAGATGGTATACGCGCGGTCGTACAATTCGACGTCTTTGAACGTCACTTGGAACCCGATAGATCAGTCGCGCGACAGACTGCGGGGCAAGCTGATTGGTCACCGCTTGAAATATTGGAAGCAGGCGAACAAGGAAGAGGAATGCATCTACTACTTGTCAAGAACTACTCGCAATTGGGCCCTTATTGTCGGCTTGCAGCCTGATACGTACTACTTTGTAAAGGTAAGCTATTGAAGTATGCTCTGCTTATTTAACTAGTATAATTGACATGTTATTAATGCGTTATCGGCTACCTAGGTGTGGTAAATCCCGCGTAAGCTCGAAAATCCTAGATATATGGATGAACCCATTGTCACATTAGATGGGCATCATTCCTAAGCCGAATACTATGTCATGGCTGAGATGATATGCATCGATATTTAAAATTCTTAAAGATAGAACGTCTGTAGGCGATGTCCCGATTCCAACTGTCGAACTATTCCGGTCAAGACGCTTGGTTGATATAATTCTTAGCGTTACTACATTTTAAATTTATTTCAGGTAATGGCATTCAACTCGGCCGGTGAGGGACCAGAGAGCGAGCGCTACTTGGAGCGAACCTTCCGTAAGGCTCCGCAGAAGCCCCCGGCGTCGGTGAACGTGTGGGCCGTCAACCCGAGCACCGTGCGCGTCGTGTGGCGCTACGTGCAACCCACTGATGAGGAGGAACCGCTGCTTGGATACAAGGTCTGTTGTTCAGAACTTTTCTGCAATTTTTTCATTACAGCCCGCTGAGTACAGAGGCGGTACTGCAAGGCGGAATTTTGCTGGGTTTTGTATAGGTAGATTTCTGTGTGAACGCGTGCGTGCAAACTCGAATATCACAAAAAAAAATCCCAGCCCGGAACATGCTACCGACTTGCCAATAACTTCTTCTGACCACAGCCTTTAGACTCCTCAAGAATATCGCATCACTGAAATCCTTTTGTCCAGTTGATCATCTACTTTAGTCGAACAGAGAGGCTTATACTTACATCTTCTACTTTTGTATGTCGAAGTTATATTTATATATTTTTGGTTTCAGGTGAGAGTATGGGAGATAGACCAAGACATGAGCACAGCGAACGACACGATAATTCCAGTGGAACAGAAGTTGGAGGCCTACGTCACTAGCTTGACTCCAGGCAAGTCGTACAACCTCCGTGTATTGGCGTATTCCAACGGCGGAGACGGTAGAATGTCCTCCCCTCCTATCACCTTCCAAATGGGGGACTATCATAGCGACGCATACGGGTACTACGTCAAAGGATCAGGTAACATACAAAGAATAAGCACACCAATTCTGACATTCATGACATTAGTTATATTCGTCCAAAAATATCTCTTTTCGTGATGTCTCGTTCTGTCCCAATATTAATCTAAGTTAGGTATAGCCAGGTATTTTATATAAGAAATAATTGTGAGCAATATTTTTGTAAGATTTTAAATCTGCGCTTTCTAATTATTAACTTACATTACTTTTCTACGTATATTTAGGCTTTGAATAGGTTGTGATATGTGTCCGGCCATTTATTTTGCAGTATTTTTTATAGTTTTATTTTTTTTAGAACTCCCAGTTCGTATTTATGCAAAGACTTATATTAATATTTATTGTTATACTTGAACAAGAATCTCCATAGGGCAGCTGTGCTTGCTTTATTATCAAGACACACAATCTTTTCTATAACATGTTTTTACAATACTTTACTAATTTCTGTTACATCACTTACTTATTGGTAACTGTTTTAGAGAACTTTATTTCTATTTAAATATTTACTATATTTTTATACTTTACAATGTCTTTATTGACAATAATTATTTTATCTAAGTATAGTGACTCACAAGAATTCTTTATTCTCTTTAGTCCATATCATTAAGAATCTCGTAGATTTAGTAAAGATTTTTATGCAGCTTGTTTGTACCACCAATCCGAGCCATTTTTGCGTCTATCTAGTATAGATAAGTTTATTGCACAGAATAGAAGAAAGAAGTTGGAAGGGCCAAGTGCCCTCCCCTCGTTCGCCAACTTTACGACACTCGGACCTCCGCGTAATTTCAAATTTCAAATTTATCAAAAAAATATTTTTGTATTTTACGAAAAGTAATGATAAAATTGCAGCCTATCACATAAAATTGTACATTGTCGGTAAAGTGGCTATGGAATTTATAAAGCTGTAGAGATGTCGTAGGAGTATTAAAAAAAGCGCGTTAGGGCCTTTCCAACATCTTTCTTCTATTCCGTGGTTTATTGTTATATAAGTGGGCTTGCATACAATTTTGTAGTAGTACAAATGTGAAGGAAACAGTGTTCAACATGACATTATTGTAATTCAGTTGTAAGTAAATGGAAGATGCCTTATAAATGTTACTAAATGTACTGTACTGATTATTGAACTGTTTGTAATTAAAATGTCCCACAAATTATTGCGTTGTTAATTTTGCGCTAAGCAGGAAAGCCGCGACGTTGTAGTTTTTTTTTTTTTATAAAATCTACAGGTTGCTGTAAAACATGATAACTTCCTCTCTTACGTTTCAATAATAACAATTTTAGTGTAGGGCAACAATGGTCCCGATTCCTGCAGACACCGCCTAATTTTATTTTAAGTTATATCCGTCATGTTCATATCCGTCAAAAAGGAAAGGGACGGATGATTCACAGCTCTTAATTTTAGGAAGAATGAGTGAATGAATGAATAACCCGGGCGAATCAAAAAGGTACGTCCCTGGTATGCAATCCGTTTGACGTGCTGTCTACTTAACTGTGTCGGGTTATTGACTGATGTAAAATTTTTAGACGGTTGTTTAGATTTGTGCTTAAAATTGACGTGTGTTCCATAAAATTATTGCTTGTCGATTACCCGTCCCTTTCCTTTTCGGTGGATAAGAAAATGACAGATATAACTTAAAATAAAATTAGATGGTATTTGCAGGAATTAGCACCATTGTATCTTCCAATAGGGTGTTTCCAACTAGTCAAATCAGTTACTTTTTACTAAACATCAAAATACTTGACGCTTGTGGATATCTATTATTTTATTTTAGTAGTTGTATTTATTAGGCGGGTAGCGCTTGACTTACACTGTAAAGTCGCAAGTTCGAATTCAGCATGGGTTAAAACCTATGATTTACGAAATCGTTTTTTAAATTCATGTTTGACTCATAAATGATTATTATGTGCTCAGTGAAGGAAATTCGTTTCGGAGGTATGTGACCTAACCTGTATTGGGTTTTCTCTGCGCGGGTTCGAAGGTCATACAGGCAGTCGCTACTGTAATAAGCCGGGCATGTCAAATATTCAGATTAGTTAAGCGGACCCTGTAATAACTGGATAACGGTAGGGAGATGTGATGAGTTTTGTATTAGGCGGGTAAACAAGTACTGACTTACTATGGCATTTTCAGAATTATTTTGACTTATCAAGTGATATTCGTCCTTTTAGTAGGTAATTCCGACTTTCTTAGGTACCAGCGACTGACTACACGCTAGGGAAAAATTGTCCTTTCGCCCGCTCATTCGGTTTATGCAAATCAAAAATTATATTAACAAAATGCTCTTTAATTTAACAAACTAAGTTTTCATCTTTAATTACAATTTCTTATATTTCACCTTACGTTTCAAACATTTCGCGTCTACGTTATCTAACAAATCATCGATCGAATTTTTCCTCTTCAATAAACTCGTATCTTCCGTTGGTTGAACTTGTTTTAGAGGAAGCAAACCCACTGCAAATGGGATATCATTTTCTACAGCAGATTCCAAATTGTTACCACTGTTCTCAATCTGTTCATTTTCTTTATTCGCGTCAGAGGTATCCATTAAATCCATTCCTTCATTACTTACTTTGCTTGGTTCAGTCAAATCTATAACAGACTCTTGAAACTGAGAATCTGACGTCGCCTCTCCTTGATTTCCACTCATTTCGTTTCCCGTCATATCATTTTCGGTATTTTCATTTTCCTTACTGCTAATATCCATATTATCCCAACGCAACCCACTAGAACTTATGGAGGCAGACAAATCTTCTGAGTCTTTATTTTTCTGAAGTTCATTTTGCATCCCGTTCCCTTCATCATTGAACACTGCATCAACATTCAAAGAGTCATTGAAGTCCTGCACGTTCGAATCGAAATTGGTTTTGTCTCCCTCGTTACTCTGAATCATGTTTTTCTCGATGTTCATTAGGTCTTGAATGATCTCGTCCCGTTCTTGAGCTCGTTGTTGATTATCCTCGATTCTCTTTGGAGTTGACATGAGACAATCCAGAGCGTCCTCCTTGAAATCAGACGTTTGTGGTAGCTGAAGACCAAAGTCATAGCAGTCTTCGTTTCTCCTTAACTCTTCAGAGTTAAGCGGATTGTACTGCTGTCCCATGTTACCATTTAGGTGAGAACTCTTAGTATCGAGTAAAGAAATGCTGAAATTGGTATCCAAGGTCGTACTCGTAGGACATAGTTGTTCCATAACTCTGGCATCATTTAACTGTTGTTCCTCGTAATATTTCTTGACGTCGTCGCTCATAGATTTTGTGAAGAATTGCATGTCTCCATCAATGCAGGAGAAATCGTTAGATTGGTCCATGTTATTGCCTTCTTGCAATCGAGGGTCAAGCACTACAAAGTTTTGTTGTTCAGCAAATGATTCTAAATTGTCTGGTAGAATAGAGTTCAAGCTGTTAATAGCATCTTCATGTCTGTTGTATTGATTTGTGTCTTTACCGTAGTTACTGCTGGAATATCCTTTCGAGCCCATCAGCATTTCTCCTCGTTCGATTGATTTGGACAAATCGTCTATGCTTTTAATTTCGCTGGGATCGGCTACCTTTTCAATGATGTTAGGTTGTTCGATGACTTCATATTGAATCTCGCTGCTTTGTACCATGTCTAAGAGGACCTGTTCGTTCACGTTTATGTAAGACCCGTCCCCGGATTCGAAGAGTATGGGCAAGTCCGTGGGTAGTCCTGCGCTCTTTAGTGCATTGACGTATTGAGACATGGCGGTGCTAATTCCTGTGTTTGAATCATTTGGATTGGACGTAGCTGTTGAGTAACTGGAAGTAATGGTTTCGTTGCCCATTGAGGGTTCTTTAGAGTAGGATATGGTGGGGTCCAGCACGTTGGAGGATACTGTCTGGTCCATGTACATGAGGTCGTTGTCGATGTTCATATAGTTGTGCGCTGACGATGATTCCGGCCCGCAGATGCTGTTTACTGCTTGAGACAGCGTCACTCGTTCCATGTAGTCCTGTAAAAGGAAAACAACTTTTTGGTTTACTTTTGATGATAGAATCTATCAATCTGCATGACATGTTTTTGTCTACCATTACCATAGTTGGTGTAGAAATGACCTGAGCATAAGTTACTTTAGTGTTCACGAAAGTGGGCAACGAATCCGAGGGGAAGAGATATTCTGCAAGTATGTGTCATGTTGGTAAGCATAACCCGTACCTGCATGTGCCGGGACTGCAAATGCTTCAGCTGGTGTATGGCCTTGCGCGAGTCCTGCTCCCGACGCAGCAGCGCGCGCTCGGCTGCCCTGCCCAGCGCACCCGTGCTGTCCCAGCCGCCAGCTCGCTGCAAACACTGCTCACTTTAGACAATGCCACACGACACTTCGTACACAACACCTACCTCGTTTTACACAGACACTACACGTTGACGTTATCGTACACGTGCATCTGCGTGTGTGACGTCTGACGCCCATACGATTGAAGTAGACCGAGGGGGTGAGGTAAAACTAGCTTAACCGCTGGTGGGGAGCGAGGAATTACTTCAATTTTCTATCGTTAACACTTTCAGGGACGATGTTTCTGCTACAGCACGCTGTATGACTACGTGTGTGGTACTAGAATGCATGAAAGTTGAACAACCAGTATTGTGTCATTACCTACTCGAGTATATAATTATTCCAAAATACAATGTAATGGCAGAAGCATATATCAAAAATATTGTTGCTTGATATGTGGATCACATTATGTAGATATAGAAAAATATTGCCACCTATATTGCTTCTCTTTATTTTGATCACAATAATAATGAGCGGAAGATGTTATTGTGCCAGGGTGTAATAAAAAGGGTCTTCATTTATACTCAAAAACAAAGATAAAAGATGCATATGTCTGTTATCCATGGCATTAGAATGTTAAAGTATGTACAGCGCCATCTATATTTTAAGGAACGTAGCCTGGAAAGTCCCTCATTGGACGAAATCCTCGATGTAACTCGCGCCACGTGCGGCGTGATTGCCGTGCAGCGACTGCAGGATGTTTGTAAGGTTCTCCAGAAGAAATGGTGAAAACCTATTACAAAATGCAGGTAGACGACTAATATTCAAGCTTAGGGCGTCAACTTACCCTGACACTGGGTCGGCCGCGACGCGGTTTGATGGCGCGCGGAGCATCCGGGTACTCGACGCCAGCTGAGCCGCCGCCACCGTTCTCTATGTCGAAGGGGATGCGTACCACCATGTCCTGTCAAATGAAAATGTGTCAAATCTATTTCTATGAAGTAAATTATTACGACATTGGTGCTAATTCCAGTACGGTCACGAGCATTAATATGTATACACTTTGGTACCATGTCACATTAACTTTTTTGGCAAATTGAACTGTAAGTCTCACTAAATGTCAAATACGTTAGTGCGACAGAGTCCTAAAGTGGGTACATTATATTGCTCATGACTGTACACACCTTCTAATTTTAAGTTATACCTTTAATTTTCTTATCCGCAGAAAAGGAGAGGGACGGGTAATCGACAGTCATATTTTTTTGGAACACACGTCAAGCGGTATACACACCGGGTCATTCATTCATTCACTCATTCATTTTAAAATAACTGTCAATCATCCGTCCCATTCTTTACGGTGGATTAGAAAGTGAAAGATATAATTTACAGTAAAATTAGCAAGTGTCTGCAGGAATTAGGAGCATTACCTACATTACAGAATGACGTGAATATGAATCTACCTCAAGGAGGCTGTAACTCCCCTACATGTATTAGGGGACTGTGAGCCCCTGATGAGCAAGCGCAGTGTCATCATTGGAGGATACCTAATGACTCCAGAGGCGTTCAAACATACAGATAGAGTAGGGCTTAGATGTGAAAATAAGGCGGGCGGCGATCACAAGAGATCTTACCGGTCGCACAGTAATAGAGTGCATGAAATAATGGATAAGTACACCCCTGCTTGAAAAAATCTATGAACGAAAGATCAATGACCTGTGGTGTGATAATATCCCTGAAAGTGTTATTTAGATATATTACTATAAAAAATTACCTTATTAGGTCTTCCAAGACCTTCAAGAGGTTGGCTGGTGCTAGTCGCAGGCGCCATCTGTGGCGGCGGCTGCGGTGGCTTCGGATCGTTGTTATCCTTTAAAACCGTTTAAATATCAAATCTGCTTCAGTCAAATTTCGATCATTGATTCAGACGAACTACTCCAGTAATAAGATTACACGAAAAAAATAATGACCTGTAAAATAAGTTCCCGTCTGACTCATTTTCACATTGTGGTCCTTTAATTAAGGTAGGTAGATAGGTTGTTTCATATACGTACTATTCCTCCTCGGACACTGCATAAAATCTCTTTGTTACCGTGTGCCGCTTAACGCTTGAGTGCGAGCGAGACACAGTCCGCGCGCCTTTCACTTACTCCTTAGCCGCTTACGACCATTTAAGACTAATACCAAGAGGAGGTAAGGTCGCCCAGTACGCATTGGTGCGGGGTGAGAGTTATGGTGTACTCACCAAAGAAGGGAATAGGGAAGAAAAAGGGTTCCGGATTTTTTTGCTACTAAGTAATTAACAAAGTAGTAGGTATCAAACTATGTTACCCCGAGTCACGCCTCTATTGTCCTTTTATCAAGGAAATAATGACCTAAGTTATATATATATACAGTTAAGTTAAATTATGTATACAATATACATGTAAAAGAAATAAAGAATTAGGTACCTGTGAATGTAAGTCGATTAGCGATTGCGGCGGCCGATTTATCACAACTGGCGGAGTGAACACTGGAAGTTCACCTAAAAAAATAGCAAAGAAGAATAGATTTCACGTCCATTATCATTGGAAACTTATTGAAAAGAAAAAAACAATAAAATCAATGACTTATTCGCAAAGGACTCCACTAATAAGAAAGTAAGATTCGAATCTTGATTCATTTTTACAGTCTACCTTAACTTGTAGGAAGGTAAAATAATATTTGACTAGTTACAATAAATTATGTTATGTCCTAACCTAGTTGCGGCTTAAAAACGATAATAATGTTTTGCTTCAAATACTCACTATGATTCGTGATACCCAAACCTTCTTTTGTTACTTTCGAAAGACCTTTGATTTTCAGAAATTGCGCCGCAGAAACTAACTCATCCAAGTTCTCTTCCAAACACTGCGTTTTCCCGCAATACATGAACTCTACCAGACATTTCAGCACACTAAATCGCATTTTCAATATAATTAGAGGTTCTCCCGTTTGTTTTTGAAGGACTTCCTGGAGAAAATGGCGGAAAATTCAAAACTACTTGTGGCTGATTTTATTCAATATTTATTAACCTATAAGAAATATGATCAAATAAACAGTTATCAACACAGTAATTGGGGATATAAATACCTGGAAATAGGCACTGCTAGCAGCTAAAACGGCCTTGTGAACACGTAAAGTATGCGAGCTACACATTAGAGTCATATCGACTAACGATTGCATTTGCAGTAGTTTTCCAAATCTAGACATCAAATGTTCAGAATAATCTTCATAATGGAGACTATATCGTATAGGCGCCATCCCGAACCGTAAGGGATTTTCTGGCAAATTACTCATGAATTGCACATCGATTGTTGAACAGTCCTTTCGATTGACAGCTTTCGTAGTAACAATAGGTTAGAAACAATTGAATAGCGAAAATAATAATTGAATATTTTTTAAATTATTTATCGAACGTGCAAGAATCCTATCAAAACTAAGTACTCTCACTTTCTGAGAATTTATGAGGAAATATTGTCGTTTTAATTTGGCACTATGTAATATCAAATGTAAAAAAGTTATTAGAAAAAGAAACTGCATATCACAAATTTAAAAATGTAGCAATAAAAGGTGTTTTTTGAGGACAATTAAAAGACGAAACTTTTTAGATTCGTTTAATTCTTTAAAAAATGCAGAAAAAAAATAGTAAATGTTAGAAAATGAATCTATTACAAATTTGTATTTATTGTTAAATGAGATTTGGAGAATAATACCTACTCAAGTTTAAACACAAAGACAATCACAGGATACGTACACTAAAGTTAAGTACAAAAAATAATATTTACGTAGGTATGGACTTCCCAAATGAGTGATTAAAGAATTAAAAGTTTGTATAATATCTAAGAAAGTTATAATATTACGTAATCAGACTGCAGTAATTTGTTAATTATTAAAAATTAATATACTTAAATACAAAATGAAAACTGCTGTATTTGTTTGGAATGTAATTGGAATTGCAGTGATTTGTTCATAAGGCACTTGGAACAAATACGAGATCATGGTCAGATACAAGTTTAGACTATTTTAATTTAACACCAGTTTCGAAGAAACAGAGTAAAATAAAGTCTATAGAATTGTATTATTAAGAAAACAGACATACAATTTGGAAATTCTACTAACATACGTAATTTTATGAGCTATAAAACCATTAAATAGTTCCATAGATTCTAATCACATTTATTATCTTTTTTTAAATTCACAATTAACACACACTTAATCATATTTGAAGGAAGAGTATTTATAGATCTACAAGTTGAAAGAAAAGTAGAGTTATATTCAAATTATTATATAGCTTTTACAAGGACACTGCCAAAATTAAATCTACATAGTAAAGAAAATATCCTTGCAGTATCAACGAGAAAAGAAAATACAAATTTGTAACATTTCCAATACTTTTAGTATCGTTTTAGAAATCATTTTTTATACAATAGCTTTTATGTTTTACACCCTTACCATTCTACGACAAAGCTCATAGACACTGTGCCACAGCCATAAAGCCTTGGCGACATCTTGCACGACTCAAAAATACTGGAACACAGTCTGTTTAATATCTGAGATAGAAATAGAATTAAATATTCCTCATTAATTTATATTTCAAAATGCAAGTTTACCTTTAAAAACCCCAAATAATAAAAAAATAAAAAAAAACAGGCGGGAACATATTTATACCTAACAATTTCTAACAGCGTATTTTTTATGACATTATTATTACAATGTTACATATTAACTATCTTTTAATTTTATTCTCTACAATATTGTCGTACTAATACGTTGGTAAAATATATTCCATCCCAGATATTGCAGAAATAAATTTGTGAAATCAAGGAGTGAATAACAGCCATGACTTTTCTTAAAAATTACAATTTAAGATTAATCCTAACTTTTGTTAGTTCTGGTTAAGTCCAATGTTTTATAGAAAAATATCCTTATCAATAAGACAGCTTAAGTTCGTTTCTTTTATTATTGTATTTGAAATGGTTTCGTTTCCATAGGATTCCTTCGCGATTGTAATTACGGAATTTATTCACAACCAAAAAACATGTACGTGATTTCATTTTTATTATCAGTTGTAAAAATATATTTGCTTTTCTCGTAAGTTTGAAATTATATCTTATCTAAGTATATCATGAGTCATGACACCAATAGAGAAGGTTTGGCAATTTTATCTTTCTAATACAGTGGAAACATATTTGTTGGAGATTTTGACCAATAAATATGCAGTTATACACCACTTGTTGGCACTATATCTAGCCCCCAATAAGACTTCACAAGAGACGTAAGTTGGAATCCTATGTTAACCTTACAATTAATTATTTACAATTTGTATTTTCAGCATTTTGGTGTGGAGTTAAACATCTATTACGACAAAACAGATTGACTCGATAATTGACAGCTATATAAAAAAATAACAATACGTTTTTATTGTACGAAGCACGTTAGAAAACGTAAAGAAAATAAAAATAACTAGAAAATATTTTAAAATATTACATGAACACTTTAAATAGGTATGAGTAAATTTGTACAATACATAGCATGTAGAAAAAATAGAGATTCATTTATAGAGATCGATCAGTGAAACTAGACCATTGCTAGCGGTCCAAACAAGGTGTTCAGTAAATCACATATCTATGTACTTACTACGTAATTGCTGTACTTTTTATAGTAAATAGAAATATTCATAAGTCGTTTGCGAACAGTATGAAGAAACTAACTTTACTAACTTTGACTACTGTACTTATGTATTTATGCACTTTACTAACTGAACTAAAACTGAGCGATGGTCTGTTTCAGTGGCAACGTTAGTCCTAAATATAAAAAGCAAATTACAGTATTTACATCAGCCGGCTTATGCTTAATGCGAATATCCTAATATACACATTGATTAGTTCATAGTTTCAAAATAACTACCTACCACATAATATGTGGAATGTACTAATTGTCGATGATTTTGAGAAATTCCTCTGGGGAGATATGGACGTCGTCTGTGGGCGCGTCTGTCGCGTTAGGGACGGTGTTCTTGAGTTCTCCGAAGGTGTAAGTGGTGCGCTTCTTGTTGCGGCTGGAGAGCCTAGCAGCGGGCGTGGGGCCGGCAGGGAGGGACGCCTCGCAGTCGAGGCTGGCGCGCTTGTTCCAGCAGAACTGCTGCCGCGGCTCCGCGCCCGCAGACATCGGCATCGCCAGCTGCACGCGAGACCTGCATAGCTCGTTGTCACTCAACTGCCGCTGCAACTTGTTCTTGCCCACGACGAGTTGAAACCCTTTCATGTCCGCCTGCGATTTCCCAAGTTCTATCTCGCTGAGCTGCCGCTTTAACTTATTTGTCGCCTCAGTAGGGCTGGAACGCAAAGGTTTATCGACTAGACTATTCTGCCGCGACGTTCTGTTCCCCCGAGAAGAGCCCTTCAATAAAGCTGACTCGTGCCGGCTGCTACCAGACGAGCTGCTTGTGTTAGTATTACACGAGTTAGTGTTTGGGTTGTCCCGTCTCAATGTCTCTATGACATTGTAAAAGTGTTCCAAATCAGATGTGCTGTTATTCCGTGACCTGTTTACGTTGTTTGTACTATGTCTGTGGGGGCGGATCTGAGCTCGAGGTAGATGGCCGTAGCTGCTCTGTCGAGATATGCCGACGGTTGTTTGTCGTCGCGGCATGCTGCAACTCTTCGGAACGAAAGCTTCCTGCGACATTAGAATATTTTCATACACGTGTGCGTTGTTATCCGGGTCCTCTGGAACTATAAGATTCTGTCTACTCTCACTAGTTTCCTTCTTCTGTCCGACCGAGTTGCTCTTTTTATGTCCACTTCTAATTTTCATTTCTGGCATTTTCTTTCCTAACTTACAATCACTGGCACTACGAGGCAATAAATTGGCATACCCGTGGTCTCCGGCTTCTTGGTTTTGTGACTTTTCCACTTTTGGAGGACTTAGGTTTGAGTTTTCTACCATACTCCTGGTGGAGTTGGAATGCTTAGGGGCTTTATTATTGGCAGGAATTGGTTTTGCGACTTCTGCGGAGGAAGTATGTTGAGGAGCGACATCTAAACGCTTCCTATCCACGTCAGGCTTCGAAGACTTGTCCAGAACAACTTTTGTTTTGTCACTCTTGCAAATTTTGAGACTGAATCTGAAGGGTGGCTTGAAAACAACTTGAAGTCTGGTCTTCTCGCCAGACAGTAGGTTAGTTGCACTTTTGGACGGTCTGGTTTTTCTGGTTCCTTTCTGTACTTGTCTATGAGTTCTTTCTGTGAGGCCTAAAGGTATAGATTTGGATTTAGGTATCACTGTTGGTTGTGGCGAACTTAGGAGCCATTTCTGGACTTTAGTTAAAGCTTCGGTATCTTTTGTTGGCGACGAAGGATGTTTCTGCATGGAGCTGTAGTCGATAGTCTCCTTCTTGACTTTAGTTTTGCGCTTTTTGACTTTGCCTTTGTGTTTGGATAGGATGACGTGTTTCGGGGATTTGCCCTCAGCGTTTGTGACGACCGCTGTACTTTCTTTTGTGACTTTGTGACCTTCTTCTGGCTTCGGGGAATTGCTTGGCTTCTGAAAAAATAACAATTATTTAAATTAGTTTCATTCTTCACAGTTTTAGTATTGTTACAGTTATGCCACACACCAATACTCAATACAGTGTAACCTACGTCTTGGTTAGGTACGCAAATGTTAACAAATATCGGGGGTGGGGTGAGGTAGCTTCGATCGGTGCAGGACGGAGAGTATCCCTTCTACACGTAGTATAATTGTTTATTCTATGGTAATGTGTGTGTGTACTTACTCTCTTCTTATTGGCACCATGAGAGGGTGACGCTTTGTCTCCTTGTTTAGTTTTGTGATCCTTCTTGTTACGGTATGCGCGTGTACGCAGAGCCACTTTCTTTTTAAGCGGAAGTTTTGACCTGAAATACGTAAAAATATTATGCAATATTGTTGTAATAATGAGGTCTACTTTTGCTTGACGATGAGAAACGGTCAGTGTTTTAATGACTTATGTATTCTACTTATTTAGACTAGTCTATTTTTTGTTCTTTTAATTGTAATTTATTTATTTATTTCAAATCGGGAAACAAACAGTTTAAATAACAATTTAAAAAAGCAAATAATTCAGAAAATTATGCATCAAAACTTTCGTATGGAGTAAAGGCCTCTATGGATGTGAAACTTGCACTGGCACAGAAAGACGAAAAGAAACCTTTGAAATGTGGCGTTGGAGGAGGATGGAAAAAACAAGTTGATGATGCATGATGTAAATAAATATAAGTATTTTTTTACCTGACAGCAGTATGAACTATCAACCCCTGATCGGCAGCCGCGTCAGGCAATCGGACGGTTTCAGTGGTCGAGGAATGTATAATTGTGACAGATTTGAGCTTTTTGCCGTGTCGACCCAAAAATCGGGTACTCGCCACCTGTAAATGACAATAAACTTTATTTATAAATACTACTAATACTATTATCCTACTAACACGAAAGATTTTGAGGGTGTATGTCTGGATGGGTGTATACAGGGTGTTAGTGACATCGTAACGAAAACTTTGAGGGATGATTCAGACTATGATTCTGAGTTGATATCAAGTGGAATTTTTCGTCGCAAAAGTATGGAACTGAAAATAATTTAAAAAATATGATATGAACTCAGAATCATGGTCTGAACTATTCCCCTCAGTATTCGTTACGGTGTCACTAACACCCGTACCTACTTGTATGGCTACCTTTTAGTAAGTACTTGTAAGGGGTGTAAGTGACATCGGTATGAATACTGGGAGGGATGAATCAGTTCATTATTCTGATTTTGATTTATTGAGACTTTGATGAAACTCCACAGTAGTATAATTTATATTGATACCTACATGAAAAAACGAAGTCGTGGCTAGTAGATAAAAAATAACTTAAAACGAAATGAGACTGAGCTACTAATGAAGTTCGTTTTCCAACTAGCGATATACTTAACACGATCACTGTGTAACTGAAATTTAGATGTCAACCCCTCATCTGCAATGTTATTTTTCGATAAAAACATTGCAATTTATGTACATAGACACCGTGGCATAAAAAACAGAATGTGAAAAGCGTCCTGTCGGATTTTCCTGTTTTTCCTAGTGCTCACATATGGGACATGCACGTATGAGTTTCAAATTTATTGCCTCATATGTGGTTCACACACAGTGAACGTGTTAATTAAAATGTTGCTTTTTTTACGAATGAATTCCATATATCGATTTTATCACACACTCTAGCTCGCTATTTGAATTTTAAATACATATACCTTCCCAGAGAGGCTACAACACTAATGTTTAGTGTCAACATATTCTATTGCGGCATCTAGAGCATTGCAGATTCGCTAAGAACAAAATAAAACAAATAAATCGGTATCAGAATCTCATTTTAAACTTTATCACACCCCAGACATTTCATACACAACACCTCGTTTTACACAAACACTACACATTGATATTAAAAAGAAAGACAAAGAGTGAAATGTTTCTTACCAGCAAAGCAATAACAGCCAGTAGTATTAACAGCACTGCGTACCAGTGCTTCACCACCCATCTCTTGAAGCCAGCGATGCTTTCATCTGACAGTAACAGCTTGCGCAGCGTCGCCAAAGGCCCGGAGGGGTCCACTTCGCGACAGCGTTGGAACACGTCGCAATATCTACAAATAGGTAAACACAAAAAAAAATAAGTTCCCTTTGTTCCGATAATCTGCAATAGTCCTACACGAATCGAATCATTGTATTTGACTGCATTCCCATAGTGCATACAGGGATAATCGCCGGTTGGTGTCACACCACATTTAGATTAAATGGTCCTCTGCGTGTTGGCCCTACGCACGCCTTCCAAAGGTCCGGGACTTCATAGGCCCGAGATATGGAAACGACATGCGTGATAATAATAATAGGTATAGGTATCGACGAGTTTAATGTAAACATACATAAACGAACGGCCTATATAAGTCCCACAGCTGGGCACAGGCTTCCCCTCATTCAACCGGAGGGGTTATGAAGCATACAATACGCTACTCGACTGCGGGTTAGTGGAGGTGTTTTTAAGGCTAATAACCGAGACAACGGCTTAACGTGCCTTCCGAATTTTCTGACCATCAAGTGATTCAAGCCTGCAATGTAAGACTAAGAAATTAAAATGCGTTTAGACTGAGATTTAAATTAGGAAATCGTCGTTTTTTAATTTAAAAGAAAAGAATCAAAATATTTATTTTATTTATTGTTTTTTTTAGTTAAAAGAAATAGGTAGGTATTTTTAAAAAGTTATAAACTTACCCGTTATAATCATTACAAGGTGTGCCAGGTTTGGCGTACATGTCTGGCACATCGAAGGGAGGCGTGTTCCAGTGAAATGAGGATAGGCACGGGCCGCCAGGTTTCCTACAGCATAGCTCGCAAGCGGAACGCGGGTCGTCCTTGCGGGGTGCACACTGACACGACTCCAGGCCGTAAGCCAGACAGATGGACCCGGTGCATTCCTGGAAAATTATAAATACGTTTAAAAACAAAAGTAAATCATATATTTTGAGAAATAATTGAGAAATTCTTAGAAATAGACCACATTCACATAACTTTTACATTAATCATTTAGCCTAGGTTCAATCATTGCAAATTATGAGCAAATTCTGATAAACAATCACCATGAAAAAAAAAGTATTTAAAGGCGTTCCGCGGGCGCGCCGGCGGACGATGAGTCGGCGTCCAATTTCAAAATTCGAACATTTAAAAACAATTATCCGCGCGCAACCTACATGATTTTGAACACTAAAGTAAGCGGGGGTGAGGTAAACCGTAAACCTAACTAATCCGCTGGTGGGGAGGGGAGAGTTACCGTTTTATAAGTAGTAGTACTTATTCTATGCCAACGTTATAAATGGTGAACCGTATCGCCATCTATAATGGTGCAGCTAAACTGCGTTAGTGAAAATTGCACTTAAGCTTAAGATAAATTGATAACTCATTGGTGCTAGTTTGCTACCTGAGATTGGTTTCAGAACGCATGATCTTAGTGCTTTTTTATGGATCTGATAAATCGCAAAACTTACCCCCATATAGCAAACAAGTTCCTTATCACATCTGGTCCTATTAGGCTTGTGTCTACTAGCGGGGCAGGCAGCGCGCTTGCCGTCGCAATGCGCCGCGTCGCGACACCCGTTGTCGGAGCGACACTTGTCGCCGAACTTGAGGGTACACGACGCCGTGCAGCAGGGACCCTGGAATGAAAAAATATATTATTTATATAATGTCATACATAATACACCTCATCATCATCAATTTAAGAGTCACGCTCTTGTCGGTGCAGCATTTTCCATGCTACTTTTTTAGGGAAAAATAGGGCAGTGGTTTCCCTCTTTCCTTCCGCCCCGCAGTACTCTGTCTGACGCAAGTGGGATGGCGCCCAGAGTAGTCTATTACAAAACCATACTAGGATTCCTGTCCTCCGCCTCTGAATAGTACTGACAGTTACTGCTGTCCTCTGTCAGGTTTCAGGTTCATAATATACCTACTAAATTACAAAAAAATACACAGCTAGGTTGGAATCCTAACATTTATTGAGAGGAGGACGTATCGGTTCTACTTTATTTGATTAAGGACATGACCCAAATCAAGAAGAAAGCAATTTCGATGTTCAACACGTAAAGACATCTACAAGTTAAGCAGGTAGGTAAATATTTATTACAAGGTAAGCAAAATAATGTGTTATTTTCGAAAGATCAAAGACTTCTTTGATTTACTTTCATGAGCAAAGTTTATCCGCCGCGCTGAATTCAAAATTAAGTGTTTATTAATTTTCCTGAAAGTAAATAACCTATTTATTTCCATTTGAAGGAACCTAAGGAAATAACTTCCTGTTTGTCTTAATGATGTCTCAAATATCGTCGAATCTTCGTATCCTATATTTAGTTTTATCATTATAAATTCAGAAATACGTTGTGGCAAAAGTAATACGATATCTCTTTTGTAAATTCGTGATGTTTTCAAGGGTTGTTATATCTAATATTTGCGATCACCTTTAATGTATTTATTTATTCAAGTAAAAAGACTCATTTATAGGATTTAACTGAAAACAAAGCACTATTTAGAATACACGTCTCTTTATTTATAATATCCAGCTCACAATAATTACCGCCCTTACATTTACCACCCTCACCCACACACAATCAAATCTAATAAAAGTAATATAATGAGTATTTAATTTTTGTCATACGATACGACACGTCTTACGCTGGCGACCGATCACTGAAGACTGAACCTGCGTTCACGTGAGCGCCCGCTTTTATAGATTCGTGCGCGCTGTAACTGTTGACGAACACGCCCGAACTCTAATGGCGTCATCATCGTTCGATTCCGGACGGCGCCAACACATTGGGTTAGAATATCTTATTCTATGTTAGTAAACGGTACAAAACAGAGTTATAAATATTTGGTACGTAAGTCACCCCTGCCCCACCCCATCGGAGAAGTCGCAGCAATGACAAACGTAGCAACAGTCGAGCCGGTCCGCGATCAAAACAGATGAAAGACTTTCCAGGCTACGTCGTACGGTACACTTTGAAACCATGTCACATTAACGTTTTTGACAAATTAAACCGTAAGTCTCATTAAATGTCAAATATGATAGTGCGACAGGGTTCTAAAGTGAGTACATGATGTGAGTGCTCATGACTGTACAGCGTCGTCGTTTTTTTTTGAAGAACTTACAATTTTTGCCTTTAATTTGTGATTCTTTCGCCTAAACTAGAAACTATAATACTTGTTTGGGGGTCATAGAATCGTTTTTTTCTTTTGTATCTCCATTACAACCTATTCTATTGTATATTTCTTTTTCAGGAGTAATTTGAAATAAATAAAGCAAACACAAACGCACACACACATACACACACACACACACACACACACACACACACACACACACACACACACGCGCGCGCGCGCGCGCGCGATCGCACGCACGCACGCACGCACGCACGCACACACACACGCACGCAGGCACGCAGCAAGTAAGCAGGCACGCACGCACGCACGCACGCACGCACACGCACACACACACAAATACACACACACCACACACACACATATACACATACATTATAAGTTACCTGGCTAGGACTGCAGACGCTGTGTTCAGTGAGCGTGCACGGCTTGTAGTGCGGGCGTGCCGCCTGCGGGCGGCAGCACACATCCGTGCACTCCGAGGCCCAGCCGCAGTCACACTCCTCGCCTTCTTCTACGACGCCGTTACCGCAGATCGCTGGTTGCGGCTCTGGAATTGTTTACATACATGGTGTTAAGATGATATATATATATACAGGGTGTTAGTGACATCGTAACGAAAACTTTGAGGGGTGATTGAGGCCATGATTTTGAGATGATATCAAGTGGATATATGTGTGTGTTACATGTGTGCATATATATATATATATTATAACTAGATGTCGCGTGGTTCGCTCGCAGCAAGCTGCTCGCGTGTCCTGTATTAGTTCGAAGCTTTGTATGGCGGCCATCTTGTTTTCTGCCGGCGATTGAATCTGACCAAGACTCGAATATGTCTCGTGAAATCCAAAAAGTTCTAGGTGCTATAGTTTTGCCAGGCCGTAGGGTGACTCCCTGACGCGGAGCAGTTTTCAAAGATCTGAAAGTATTTCCATACTCAACAAGACGTTCCGATCAAACCCTCATACATAACTTTTATCCCTGAAGCTTTTACTTGAAAAAAGAAAATTTTGTATGGCGGCCATCTTGTTTTTCGGCCATTTTGTTTTTTTGTCCCCGAGGATTGAATTTGACCAAGATTTAAATAGGTTTTGTGAAAAAAGCACCGTTCTAGGTGAGATAGTTTCGCCAGGCCGTAGGGTGTCTCCCTGATGCGGAGCAGGTTTTCAAGATCGAGAAGTATTTCCATACTCAACAATACGTTCCGATTACACCCCCATACACAGTTTTTACCCACGAGACATTTTCTGGAAAAATAAAATTTTGTATGGCGGCCATCTTGTTTTTCCGCCATTTTGGTTTTTTTTCACCGGCGATAAAATTTGACCAAGATTTAAATAGGTTTCGTGAAAACAAAAATGTTCCAGGTGCGATAGTTTTGCCAAGCCGTAGGGTGTCTCCCTGATGCGGAGCAGTTTTTCAAGATCGAGCAGTATTGAAATACTCAACATGACGATCCGATCACATTCCTATACATCATTTTTACCCCCGAGGCATTTTCAGGAAAAACGAAAAAGGGTATAGCGAGGTAAGGAAGACGAAATGGCCCCCATGGCCCATGACGGAATTATCATTTGTACTGGTATTGGCACTCTAAAAGAATACGAAATGTAAGGTCGTTGACCCCTGACCTTGACCTGTCTTTGAGATATTCGAGAAAGTTCGTACGCGCGCCGAGTTTTTTCAAATTTATTTTTCCGAAAAACTATAAAAGCTAGAAGGATGGGACCAATTGCGTATAATTAGGGATACTTTGAAAAATATTCTGTATTTTTTTCAGAGTTCTGGTGAAATGACAACTGTGCAAAATAATTAAACAAAATATAAATATATTTTTTTAGTACTGTTCTATTATGTTTACCGCGCCAAAAAATATATATAATACTCTTTGATTTATATACTTATACCACACAAAAACTGATCAAAATCAAAGAGGCGCTTCTTGAGTAATTATGAATTTACTTAGTGTGCGTACGGCTGGTAGGAACTAATTAAAGAGGTCGTTTTTAGATTAATTATTATAATTACATGTTAAACATAATTTTAATCATCATCATTACTATTTTCATTTATTACAACATTGACTGCATCATTTGAAAATATTTTCGACAGAATTTCAGAAGGGCGTAAAATGCGAGATAGATATCTCGCATGAGCTAAGTAATATAATTATTACACTTGCGACATATGAAAATCGACTTGCGAAAATCGTATTCTGGGCAAAAGAAAACCCATTTATGCAAACCTTTTACAATCTGTACTACGAACGGGTTTATAGTTGATTTTGCTGGGCCAATTTATGGTACGGAAAATGATGCCACTATTATGAAGAAAGTGTTACAGGATGCTAAACTTAAAACTCTCGGCAAAATCAACTATAAACCCGTTCGTAGTACAGATTGTAAAAGGTTTGCATAAATGGGTTTTCTTTTGCCCAGAATACGATTTTCGCAAGTCGATTTTCATATGTCGCAAGTGTAATAATTATATTACTTAGCTCATGCGAGATATCTATCTCGCATTTTACGCCCTTCTGAAATTCTGTCGAAAATATTTTCAAATGATGCAGTCAATGTTGTAATAAATGAAAATAGTAATGATGATGATTAAAATTATGTTTAACATGTAATTATAATAATTAATCTAAAAACGACCTCTTTAATTAGTTCCTACCAGCCGTACGCACACTAAGTAAATTCATAATTACTCAAGAAGCGCCTCTTTGATTTTGATCAGTTTTTGTGTGGTATAAGTATATAAATCAAAGAGTATTATATATATTTTTTGGCGCGGTAAACATAATAGAACAGTACTAAAAAAATATATTTATATTTTGTTTAATTATTTTGCACAGTTGTCATTTCACCAGAACTCTGAAAAAAATACAGAATATTTTTCAAAGTATCCCTAATTATACGCAATTGGTCCCATCCTTCTAGCTTTTATAGTTTTTCGGAAAAATAAATTTGAAAAAACTCGGCGCGCGTACGAACTTTCTCGAAAATCTCAAAGACAGGTCAAGGTCAGGGGTCAACGACCTTACATTTCGTATTCTTTTAGAGTGCCAATACCAGTACAAATGATAATTCCGTCATGGGCCATGGGGGCCATTTCGTCTTCCTTACCTCGCTATACCCTTTGTATGGCGGCCATTTTGTTTTTCCGCCATTTTGGTTTTTTGTCAGCGGGGATTGGATTTGACCAAGATTTAAATATGTTTCGCGAAAGAAAAATTGCTCCAGGTTTTATAGTTTTGCCAGGCCGTAGGGTGTCTCCCTGATGCGGAGCAGTTTTTCAAGATCGAACAGTTTTTTCATACTCAGTTTGACGTTTCGATCACACCTCTCATACATCATTTTTACCCCCGAGACATTTTCTGGAAAAACGAAATTTTGTATGGCAGCCATCATGTTTTTCCGCCATTTTGATTTTTTTTCACCGGCGATAAAATTTGACTAAGATTTAAGTAGGTTTTGTGAAAAAAGAATCATTCCAGGTGCGATAGTTTCGCCAGGCCGTAGGGCGTCTCCCTGATGCGGAGCAGTTTTCCAAGATTTGGGATTTTTCCCATACTCACCGGGAGGTCCCGATCACACCCCCCATACATCATTTTGACCCCCCGACGCTCCTTCTGGGAGAACAATTATGTCAGTGAGTCAGTCAGTCAGTCAGTCAGTGGGTCTCCAGCTATATATATTATAACTAGATGTCGCGTGGTTCGCTCGCAGCAAGCTGCTCGCGTGTCCTGTGTTAGTTCGAAACTTTGTATGGCGGCCATCTTGTTTTTTTTTAAGCGATAGAATTTGACCAAGACTTAAATAGGTCTCGTGAAATCAAAAAAAGTTCTAGGTGCTATAGTTTTGACAGGCCGTAGGGTAACCCCTGATGCGGAGCAGTTTTCAAAGATGACGTTCCGATCACATCCCTATACATTAATTTTACCTCTGAGACATTTTCTGGAAACAAAACAAAATTTTGTGTGTCGGCCATCTTGTTTTTCGGCCATTTTGTTTTTTTTTCACTGGCGATAAAATTTGACCAAGACGTTAATAGGCTTCGTGAAAACAAAAAAGTTCCATGTGCGATAGTTTCGCCAGGCTGTAGGGTGTCTCCCTGATGCGGAGCAGCTTTCGAAGATCGAAAAGTATTTCCATACTCATCATGATGTTTCGATCACATTCCTCATACATCATTTTTACCCCCGAGGCATTTTCGGGAAAAACGAAAATTTTGTATGGCGGCCATCTTGTTTTTCCGCCATTTTGGTTTTTTTTCAGCAGGGATTGGATTTGACCAAGATTTAAATATGTTTCGCGAAAGAAAAATTGCTCCAGGTTTTATAGTTTTGCCAGGCCGTAGGGTGTCTCCCTGATGCGGAGCAGTTTTTCAAGACCGAGAAGTATTTCCATAGTCAACAAGACGTTCCGATTACACTCCCATAAACAGTTTTTACCCATGAGTCATTTTCTGGAAAAACGAAATTTTGTATGGCGGCCATCTTGTTTTTCCGCCATTTTGATTTTTTTTCACCGACAATACAATTTGACCAAGATTTAAATAGGTTTTGCGAAAAAAAAATTGATCCAGGTATAATAGTTGCGCCAGACTGTAGGGCGTCTCCCTGATGCGGAGCAGTTTTCCAAGATCTGGAAGTTTTCCCATACTCACCGGGAGGTCCCGATCACACCCCCCATACATCATTTTGACCCCCCGACACTCCTTCTGGGAGAACAACCCTGTCAGTGAGTCAGTCAGTCAGTGAGTCAGTGGGTTTGCAGCTATATATAATATAACTAGATGTCGCGTGGTTCGCTCGCAGCAAGCTGCTCGCGTGTCTTGTTTTCCCGCCATTTTTTTTACCGAGATAGAATTTGACCAAGACTAAAATAGGTCTCGTGAAATCAAGAAAGTTCTAGGTGCTATAGTTTTGCCAGGCCGTAGGGTGTCTCCCTGATGCGGAGCAGTTTTCCAAGATGACGTTCCGATCACACTCCTATACATCATTTTTACACCCGAGACATTTTCTGGAAAAACAAAAATTTGTATGGCGGCCATCTTGTTTTTCGGCCATTTTGTTTTTTTTTTTCACCGGCGATAAAATTTGACCAAGATTTAAATAGGTTTCGTGAAAACAAAAAAGTTCCAGGTGCGATAGTTTTGCCAGGCCGTAGGGTGTCTCCCTGATGCGGAGCAGCTATCGAAAACCCAGATGTATTTTCATACTTGACATGACGTTCCGATCACATTCCTATACATAATTTTTACCCCCGAGGCATTTTCAGGGAAAACGAAAAATTTGTATGGCGGCCATCTTGTTTTTCCGCCATTTTGTTTTTTTTTCAACGGTGATTGAATTTGACCAAGATTTAAATAAGTCTTGTCGAAAAATAATCATTCCAGGTGTGATACTTTTGCCAGGCCGTAGGGTGTCTCCCTGATGCGGAGCACTTTTTCAAAATCTAGAAGTTTTTCCATACTCTCCGGGAGGTCCAGATCACAACCCCATACATAATTTTTACCCCCGAGGCATTTTCGAGAAAAACGAAAATTTTGTATGGCGGCCATCTTGTTTTTCCGCCATTTTGGTTTTTTTTCACCGGCGATTGAATTTGACCAAGAATTAAATATGTTATGCGAAAACAAAATTGCTCCAGGTTTTATAGTTTCGCCAGGCCGTAGGGTGTCTCCCTGATGCGGAGCAGTTTCTGAAGATGGAGAAGTATTTCCAAACTCACCAAGACGTTCCGATTACAACCCCATACACAGTTTTTACCAACGAAACATTTTCTGGAAAAACAAACTTTTGTATGGCGGCCATCTTGTTTTTCCGCCATTTTGATTTTTTTTCACCCACGATAAAATTTGACCAAGATTTAAATAGGTTTTGCGAAAAAAAAATTGATACAGATATAATAGTTGCGCCAGACTGTAGGGTGTCTCCCTGATGCGGAGCAGTTTTCCAAGATCTGGAAGTTTTCCCCTACTCATCGGAAGATCGTGATCACATCTCCCATACATCATTTTTACCCCCCGGCGCTCCTTCTGGGAGAACAACCCTGTCAGTGAGTCAGTGAGTCAGTCAGTCAGTCAGTGGGTTTGCAGCTATATATAATATAACTAGATGTCGCGTGGTTCGCTCGCAGCAAGCTGCTCGCGTGTCCTGTATTAGTTCGAAGCTTTGTATGGCGGCCATCTTGTTTAAATAGGTCTCGTGAAATCAAAAAAGTTCTAGGTGCTATAATTTTGCCAGGCCGTAAGGTGTCTCCCTATGCGGAGCAGTTTTCCAAGATGACGTTCCGATCACACCCCTATACATATTTTTGGACCTTGAGGAATTTTCTAGAAAAACAAAATTTTGTATGGCGGCCATCTTGTTTCTCCGCCATTTTGTTTTTTTTTTCACAGGCTATAAAATTTGACCAAGATTTTATTAGGTTTGGTGAAAAAAGAATCGTTCCAGGTGCGATAGTTTTCCCAGGCCGTAGGGTGCCGCCCTGATGCGGAGCAGTTTTTGAAGGTCGGGAAGTATTTTCATACTCAATATGACATTTTGATCTCATCCCTCTTACATCACATTCACCCCGAGGCATTTTCGAGAAAAACGAAAAATTTGTATGGCGGCCATCTTGAATTTCCGCCATTTTGTTTTTTTTTTTTCAACTGCAATTAAATTTGACCAAGATTTAAATAGGTTTTGTGAAAAAAGAATCGTACCAGGTGCGATAGTTTCGCCAGGCCGTAGGGTGTCTCCCTGATGCGGAGCAGTTTTCCAAAATCAGGAAAGTTTTCCATACTTGACGGGAGGTCCAGATTACAACCCTATACACAGTTTTTACCCGCGAGATATTTTCTGGAAAAACAAAATTTTGTATGGCGGCCATCTTGTTTTTCCGCCATTTTGATTTTTTTTCACCCACGATAAAATTTGACCAAGATTTAAATAGGTTTTGTGAAAAAAGAAACGTTCCAGGTGCGATAGTTGCGCCAGGCCGTAGGGTGTCTCCCTGATGCGGAGCAGATTTTGAAGATAGAGAAGTGTTTTCATACTCCACAAGACGTTCCGATTACATCTCCATACACAGTTTTTACTCCCGATGCATTTTCTGAAAAAACAAAATTTTGTATGGCGGCCATCTTGTTTTTTCGCCATTTTGATTTTTTTTTCACCCACGATAAAATTTGACCAAGATTTAAATAGGTTTTGTGAAAAAAGAAACGTTCCAGGTGCGATAGTTGCGCCAGGCCGTAGGGTGTCTCCCTGATGCGGAGCAGATTTTGAAGATAGAGAAGTGTTTTCATACTCCACAAGACGTTCCGATTACATCTCCATACACAGTTTTTACTCCCGATGCATTTTCTGAAAAAACAAAATTTTGTATGGCGGCCATCTTGTTTTTTCGCCATTTTGATTTTTTTTTCACCCACGATAAAATTTGACCAAGATTTAAATAGGTTTTGTGAAAAAAGAAACGTTCCAGGTGCGATAGTTGCGCCAGGCCGTAGGGTCTCTCCCTGATGCGGAGCAGTTTTCCAAGATCTGGAAGTTTTCCCATACTCACCGGGAGATCCAGATCACACCCCCCATACATCATTTTTACCCCCCGACGCTCCTTCTGGGAGAACAACCCTGTCAGTGAGTCAGTGAGTCAGTCAGTCAGTCAGTGGGTTTGTAGCTTTATATAATATAACTAGATGTCGCGTGGTTCGCTCGCAGCAAGCTGCTCGCGTGTCTTGTATTAGTTCGCAGCTTTGTATGGCGGCCATCTTGTTTTTTTTTAGGCGATAGAATTTGTCCAGGATTTAAATAGGTCTCGTGAAAGCAAAAAAGTTCTAGGTGCTATAGTTTTGCCAGGCCGTAGGGTTTCTCCCTGATGCGGAGTAGATTTCCAAGATGACGTTCTGGTCACACCCCTATACATCATTTTTACATTTTTACACTCGAGACATTTTCTGGAAAAACAAAAATTTGTATGGCGGCCATCTTGTTTTTCACCCATTTTTTTTTACAGGTGATAGATTTTGACCAAGATAAAAATAGGTTTTGTGAAAGAAAAATTGGTTCAAGTGCGATAGTTTTCCCGGGCCGTAGGGTGTCTCCCTGATGCGGAGCAGTAATCGAAAACCGAGAAGTATTTCTATACTCGACATGACGTTCCGATAAAAACCTTCATACACCGTTTTTACCCCCAAGGCATTTTCAGGAAAAACTAAAAATTTGTATGGCGGCCATCTTGTTTTCCCGCCATTTTTTTACCGCGATAGTATTTGACCAAGACTTAAATAGGTCTCGTGAAATCAAAAATGTTCCAGGCGCGATAGTTTTGCCAGGCCGTAGGGTGTCTCCCTGATGCGGAGCAGATTTCAAAGATCGAGAAGTACTTGCATACTCAACATAACATTCCGATTACACCCTCATACATTGTTTTTACCTCTAAGACATTTTTCTGAAAAAACAAAATTTTGTATGGCGGCCATCTTGTTTTTCCGCCATTTTGGTGTTTTTTCACCGGCGATTGGATTTGACCAAGATTTAAATACGTTGTGCGAAAAAATCATTGTTCCAGGTGCGATAGGTTAGCCAGGCCGTAGTGTGTCTCCCTGATGCGGAGCAGTTTTTCAAGATCGAGCAGTACTGAAATACTCAACATGACGATCCGATCACATCCCTATACATCATTTTTACCCTCGAGGCATTTTCAGGAAAAACGAAAATTTTGTATGGCGGCCATCTTGTTTTTTCCGCCATTTTGGTTTTTTTTCACCAGGGATTGGATTTGACCAAGATTTAAATATGTTTCGCGAAAGAAAAATTGCTCCAGGTTTTATAGTTTTGCCAGGCCGTAGGGTGTCTCCCTGATGCGGAGCAGATTTTGAAGATAGAGAAGTGTTTTCATACTCCACAAGACGTTCCGATTACATCTCCATACACAGTTTTTACTCCCGATGCATTTTCTGAAAAAACAAAATTTTGTATGGCGGCCATCTTGTTTTTCCGCCATTTTGATTTTTTTTCACCGGCCATAGGATTTGACTAAGAATTAAATAGGTTTTGTGAAAAAAGAATCGATCCAGGTGCGATAGTTTTGCCAGGCCGTAGGGTGTCTCCCTGATGCGGAGCAGTTTTCCAAGATCTGGAAGTTTTCCCATACTCACCGGAAAATTTTGATCACATCCCCCATACACCATTTTTACCCCCCGACACTCCTTCTGGGAGAACAACCCTGTCAGTGAGTCAGTCAGTCAGTCAATAGGTACATGGGTTTGTAGCTATATATAGTATAATATACTAGATGTCGCGTGGTTCGCTCGCAGCAAGCTGCTCGCGTGTCCTATATTAGTTCGAAGCTTTGTATGGCGGCCATCTTGTTTAAATAGGTCTCGTGGAATCAAAAAAGTTCTAGGTGCTATAGTTTTGCCAGGCCGTAGGGTGACCCCTGATGCGGAGCAGTTTTCCAAGATGACGTTCCGATCACACCCCAATACATCATTTTTACCTCTGAGACATTTTCTGGAAAAACGAAAATTTTGTATGGCGGCCATCTTGATTTTCCGCCATTTTATTTTTTTTCACCGGCAATAAAATTTGACCAAGATTTAAATAGGTTTTATGAAAACCAAAAATTTCCAGGTGCGATAGTTTCGCCAGGCCGTAGGGTGTCTCCCTGATGCGGAGCAGCTATCGAAAACCCAGACGTATTTTCATACTCGACATGACGTTCCGATCACATTCCTATACATCATTTTTACCTCTGAGACATTTTCTGGAAAAACAAAAATTTGTATGGCGGCCATCTTGTTTTTCGGCCATTTAGTTTTTTTTTCACCGGCGATAAAATTTGACCAAGATTAAAATAGGTCTCGTGAAAACAAAAAAGCTCCAGGTCCTATAGTTTCGCCAGGCCGTAGGGTGTCTCCCTGATGCGGAGCAGTTTTCAAAGATAGAGAAGTATTTCCATACTCAACAATACGTTTCGATCAAAACCCTCATACATAATTTTTATCCCAGAGGCATTTTCAGGAAAAACTAAAAATTTGTATGGCGGCCATCTTGTTTTTACGCCATTTTGTTTTTTTTTTCACCGGGGATTGGATTTGACCAAGATTTAAATAGGTTTCGTGAAAAAATTATTGCTCCAGGTTTTATAGTTTTGCCAGGCCGTAGGGTGTCTTCCTGATGCGGAGCAGTTTTTCAAGATCGAACAGTATTTTCATACTCAACTTGAGGTTTTGATCACACCTCCCATACATCATTTTTACCCCGAGGCATTTTCTGGAAAAACGAAAATTTTGTATGGCGGCCATCTTGTTTTTCCGCCATTTTCTTTTTTTTTCACCGGGGATTGGATTTGACCAAGATTTAAATAGGTTTTGCGGAAGAAAAATTGCTCCAGGTTTTATAGTTTTGCCAGGCCGTGGGGTGTCTCCCTGATGCGGAGCAGTTTTTCAAGATCGAGAAGTATATCCATACTCAACATGACCTTCCGATTACGCCCCCATACATTGTTTTTGCCCCCGAGACATTTTCTGAAAAAACAAAATTTTGTATGGCGGCCATCTTGTTTTTCCGCCATTTTGTTCTTTTTTCACCGGCGATTGGATTTGACCAAGATTTAAATAGGTTTTGCGAAAAAATAATCATTCCAGGTGCGATAGTTTCGCCAGGCCGTAGGGTGTCTCCCTGATGCGGAGCAGTTTTCCTAAATCTGGAAGTTTTCCCATACTCACCGGAAAATTTTGATCACATCCCCCATACACCATTTTCACCCCCCAACGCTCCTTCTGGGAGAACAATTATGTCAGTGAGTGAGTGAGTGAGTCAGTCAGTCAGTCAGTGGGTTTGCAGCTATATATATTATAATAATATAATATATATGGAGTGAGACTGCGCCGCTAGAAGGGGACGGAGCTATGACAGGTAAGGTCCCGTACGTCCGAAAATCCATTTCTCGGGAATGTCGGTTATCAAACATGAATTCGAGAATCATTGGTGTATATTTTACTTCCACTAGATTATTTTTTATTCTATGGTCTGCATGTATTCGTTTTTTTTAATTAAACGTTTTCTATACCAACCTGTGAAGCATCCTTTAGGCGAGCGAGCCTTGTTGTTGAGCACGGGGTCGATGGCCCTCAGAGAGCACGGTGAAAACTTGTTGTTATTCTTTCTATCCCCACTTGTGGCTCGCGCGAACATTATGTAGTTGCCATCCTCGCCGAAGGGGGTGCAAACTTCTGGGTCGTGCTGGAAGCAACAAATACATAGAGTAACGAGGCTTGGTGAGATGTGGGTACTCAGTTCATCTCGCGATGGCTGCACTTCTGACTACCCCAATTGGGATGGAGTCAATGTGTTATTTTTGAGTCCAGTGTCTAAAATTATACGTAACCATAGAATAAGGAATAATACTACCTACGTATAGAACGGCAACTCCCCGCTCCCCACCAGCGTCTGAGCTAGGTTTACTTCACCCCCTCGAATATAGTTTGGACTTGAATCGTATGGTGTCAACGCACACGTACAGATGCGCGTGTACGATAACGTCAATGTGTAGTGTGTGTGTAAAACGAGGTTGTTTGTATGAATAATCCGGGGTGTGACGTAACACAAAACTCATAACCCATAAACCCATAAGCTAAACAGTTGTATGCAAACCATACCCTGGACACTCCATACAAAAATCTAATTCTCGCTTGTCTAAAGCATAGGTGCGAGCGAGACACAGTTCAGGCGCTCTCCCTCTTACTCGTTAGCGGCTTACGGCCATTTAAGACAAAAGTAAGACCCAGAGGGGGTGAAGTCGGCGCCCGGTACGAATTGGTGCGGAGCGGAGAGTTACCGTTATATACGTAGTCATCATCATCAGCCCATTAACGTCCCCACTGCTGGGGCACGGGCCTTCCCTATGGATGGATAGGGAGATCGGGCCTTAAACCACCACGCGGGCCCAGTGCGGATTGAAGGTTATTAACGACTGCTAATGCAGCCGGGACCAACGACTTAACGTGCCTTCCGAAGCACGGAGGAGCTCGAGATGAAAAGTTTTTTTGTGGTTACCCATCCTATGACCCATCATATGCCTTTGCGAAAGTTGCTTAACTTCAACAATCGCAGACCGAGCGCGTTTACCGCTGCGCCACCGAGGTCTTCTCATAGTATTATTTTTTATTCTATGGCTGTATCCTACAACTAAAATGTACCTAGAATAGTTATTACTAAGTAGGTACCTAAGTAAATTACGAATAGCTTCGTCTGCAATAAAATACTTTAATTCCTTAACCCTGCCACGATGAAAATCTACAAAGTTTAGGAATGCGTTTATTGTGGGTATCTCTAGAATAATCTGAAGGAAAGTTCTTAAAAGAATATTCTCGAACGTTCGTCTTCCCTCTCTTCACCACCCAATCGCTCGATTTTATTCGAGCAAAACAGAATTTACATCTGGGTTAATGAAGTGAAAGATTCTCGGGTTTTGAACATAGAAGCGAAAATAATTTTAAAGGAACTTTGTCTCGGCAAATGCTGACACGTTGTTCTATTTTTGTTGGTCGTTTAAATCTAAAAGATTTTTTCTTTTGTTTTTTTTTTATAAATTACCGGTGATCCGAAGTTATGTCCGATCTCGTGCGCAAGAGTGACATGCGAGACTGCCGGCGGCACGTGCTTCCCGTAGTTCAGAAGGGTCACGATGCCCGTGTTCAGGGACTTCATGCTGCCTCGATAGTGCTGCAAGTTAAAAAAAAAAACATGATTAATTGAGAAATTTCGGAGGAAGTAAGATAGGTAGATAGGTACGGTCACGAGTACTAATATGTACCTATACACTTTGAAACCATGTCACATTAACTTTTTTGACAAATTAAACCGTGAGTCTCATTAAATGTCAAATATGATAGTGCGACAGGGTTCTAAAGTGGATACATGATATTGCTCCTGACAGGACTTAATAAAACCTAACTTTCGTTTTTAGAGTTTCATTGGCCCCGATTCCTGCAGACACCTCAATTATTTTTTATTTTTTTTTAATAATAATTAATTTTCTTCTTCGCCGAAAAGGAAAGGGACGAATACTTACCTATTAGGGAATGCAATCCCGACCCGAGATCGCAAATTCGAGATGCCGCGGGATTAGAAATATCAATTTTCGGGATCTCGTCTAGTTCATAAAAAATGTAAAGTTAGGATGGCTGAAAACGATGAAAACTGCTTGTTTGTGACAGTGAGGTTAATTAAAACGACAATATTTTTTGAAAAAACAAACACATGTACTGAAGACTAGGCATCATGGTCTTATGATCATAGCCTGACCCTCAAATGGGCAAAAAAAAAAAGAAAACAAACACCTTTATTTTTTTTTTGTAATGGCACTAGTGCTGCTTTGTGCCAATGTCAAGTTTTAAAAGATTGGGAAACTAAAAGGCTTTTCGGCGGGAAACGGGAATGGGACAGTTGCTTTCTTCATTGAGTAATCTAAATAATTAATACGAAGTGGTGTTTTGTGGTTAATGATCGCATTAAGTTAGTCGGAAGACATTCGCGAGTGTTATTATATTGGAGTATTCAATGAACAAAGTGTATCTGCCTATTTTCGCTTCGTGCCGGGAAGCCGCTTCATAACTCAAAAGTTTATGCGGACTTTTGAGTTAATTCGTTTGGGGTTCGGAGTAGGAGTCTACTCCGAGGGTGGGGGCTTAGGTTTCATCATCATCACCTTTCATCATTTCATTAATCATCAAGAAAAAAAATACGTCAGACATGGCTGTATGGGCATAGTTCCCTTTGCCTTACCCTTCGGGGAAAACCAAAACAAAAAAAAATGGGAAACTAAAAGGAAGGAAAATAACATTCGGGAAAGGATATTTACAAAAAAAAAATAGGATCAGGTAAATGGGATAGAAAATAAATATTAGAGTAATCAAGTATAAAAGAATATATTAAATAGGGTTTTGTAAGTAGGTATCTGCTATAGTTTAACATCATTTAACAGAAGAAAGGAAAATATAATATCACAAAACAAAATAGAAACTTTATTCTTCAATATTACTAAGTAATTAATAATTGAGGTAAACCTAGCTCAGCCGCTGGTGGGGAGCGGAGAGTTACCGTTCTATACGTAGTATTATTCCTTATTCTATGGTACTACTAAGACTACATACATACAAACACGCACGCACACACACATGCACGCACACACGCACGCACACACGCACGCACACACACACACACACACACACACACACACACACACACACGCACGCACACGCACGCATTCACACACGCACGCACACACACGCTACGTACTATGTACTAATATTGCTCATTGTTATTTCTCTTTGAGAAGAAAATAAAATTATAAATATAGAATAGATTCCTACCCCATTCTTCTCGCAGACGCCACCCGCGTTCTTGAGGTCCCCCGTCCAGGCGAGCCCCAGCGTTCCCATCTCGAAGTCCCGGTACGTGAACATGTACGCGAGGCAGAACGCGTCATAGTCCTCCTCTGCAAAAAAAAAACGTCATTATTATGAAATCATTATCTCAAGCTCTTCAGCTCTTATGATCACGAACCATAACCTCGCAAAACCAAGGTTTCCAGACAATGGAGTTTGGATTTTAAAGAGACTGTCGGCGTTACGACCGTAAGATTCATATTGTCAGTCTGTCTCAGCGACATAACAACATAGCATCGCGCATGTAACCCAAAGGGGTAGACAGAGGTGCATAGTTTACACACCCACTCTTCGCCAGGTGACGAGCCTATTGCCTTTAACCGGGCACAAATCCTCGAATTCGCGTGATATTAGTTATTTATGATCCGGGGCTTTTTGGCGGGAACGGGAACGGGACAGTTGCTTTCTTCATTGAATAATCTAAATAATTAATACGAAGTGGTGTTTTGTGGTTAATGATCGCATTAAGTTAGTCGGAAGACATTCGCGAGTGTTATTATATCGGAGTATTCAATAAACAAAGTGTATCTGCTTATTTTCGCTTCGTGCCAGGAAGCCGCTTCATAACTCGAAAGTTTATGCGGACTTTTGAGTTAATTCGTTTGGGGTTCGGAGTAGGAGTCTACTCCGAGGGTGGGGGCTTAGGTTTCATCATCATCACCTTTCATCATTTCATGAATCTTCAAGAAAAAAAATACGTAAGACATGGCTGTATGGGCATAGTTCCCTTTGCCTTACCCTTCGGGGAAAACCAAAACAAAAAAATATATTTAAGGTCCTTTTTTTGACGTGACTTATTGTAGATTTGACTTAGCCGGCCAAATGGGGAGCGCTGAAGGCTCTCACCCGGTACAACGTTTAAGACAACAGGCCGTATAATAATATATGATGCTAGAGTGGTTCTCATATATAGTAGGTACTTGCTAGTTCAGTTTTCAGCATAACTTATTAAAATCTAATACTTTACAGTGCTTCTCTACAAGGACTTACTCGAGAAGTTTAAACCTTTCTAGAATATGTATTCAATGTGAGTTTGTCCCGAGTGTAAAACTTTCCCGCCAGTATTTGTATGGCCGCCGTATTAATAAGTCATATACGAATACATTGTGTTGGTAACACATAATTTATTGGTCTAGCCTTCGCCACATAGGCCCAGACGGGGTGTCCCTTCTGAATTTGTAATTGAAAAAGTTCGATACAAAATACTTACCATAGACAAAAGTTTGATGGTTTAAAACTATGTGGTTATTACCTCTTTGGTGTCATTTTCTTTTGTTTTGGCGTTTCAAAAATTGTGGATTGTGTAAATAGACTTTTTGGCGGGAACGGGACGGTTGCTTCCTTCATTGAATAATCTAAATAATTAATACGAAGTGGTGTTTTGTGGTTAATGATCGCATTAAGTTAGTAGGTTTTGGTTTTCCCCGAAGGGTAAGGCAAAGGGAACTATGCCCATACAGCCATGTCTGACGTATTTTTTTTCTTGATGATTGATGAAATGATGAAAGATGATGATGATGAAACCTAAGCCGCCACCCTCGGAGTAGACTCCTACTCCGAACCTCAAACGAATTAACTCAAAAGTCCGCATAAACTTTCGAGTTATGAAGCGGCTTCCTGGCACGAAGCCAAAATAGGCAGGTATACACTTTGTTTATTGAATACTCCGATATAATAACACTCGCGAATGTCTTCCGACTAACTTAATGCGATCATTAACCACAAAACACCACTTCGTATTAATTATTTAGATTATTCAATGAAGAAAGCAACTGTCCCGTTCCCGTTTCCCGCCAAAAAGCCAAAAGGATTGTGTAATGAAGGAAAGAATGTGTGAGTATTGAAATGACGACTGACAGAGATGGATGAAAGAAGAATGCATGGTGTGCCGACCCCACTTAGAGTGGGTATGGGTAGGAGCACGTGTCTTTTGTGTTATTTCTTTTTCTGTGTATTTCTTTTTACTTATGTGTGTTATTAATTGTGTCTACTTCAATATGTATTTATTATCGATTTTCAATCGTAGCTTCTTATGAATTTGTATAAAAAGTGGCAATAATTTTACATATTTAGTAGCTTTTCACCCGCGATAGAATTCGGTTATCGCGCGCGACACGTTCTATTCCAATATCTTTTTATCCCCTTAAGGGAAGATTTCGTAGACAAAAAATATCTTTTGTTCTTTTCTGGATTAATATCGATTTGAAGATATTGAAACTGAAAGGTAAGGTAGGTACTAGGATACAGTCCACGCTACTCCGAATTTTATAGCAATTCGTTACGAATTTTAGCTGGACAGTATGGAGAACTGACAAAATTTAGGAACACTCAACAGAAGAGAATCATTCAAAATATAAAATTTCAAATAATCCATAAACTAACTCACGGCCAGTAACACACACCGTCTATGTGAGTTGTAGGTGTATTCATCAAAATAAATAAATTACTTACCGGAGAAAAGTTCCAAGTACTTCTCAACACCATAATTGTTCGGGAATCTGTACGCTGGGTCCTTCAAAGCGTCTAACGTGTGTACCTTTATTCTTTTGATCATAAAAGTGATGTTGTCTGGCTTCCCGTCTTGATTGAAGTCTGAAAGAGTAAATTGCGTCATTAGCAAATTAATCAGTTACCCAATGTAATTAGTATGGTATTTTTGGTAATATTCGCCGCTGCTGGCTGAATATAGAGACCGAATAATTCATCTTTTTGTAAACCTACGTTCACAAAGAAACTTCTGTAACCTGGAACCTGACAGAGGGCAGTAGTGACTGTCAGTACTATTCAGAGGCGGAGGACAGGAGACCTAGTACGGCTTTAAAATAGACTATTTTGGGCGCCATCCCACTCGCGTCAGACAGAGTACTGCGGGGCAAAAGGCAAAAGGGAACTACTATGCCCTATTTGCCCCTAAAAAGTGGCATGGAAAATGCTACACCGACAAGAGCGTGGCTCTTAAATTAGTGACGATAGAGCTTAGCATAAGTCCACGTGTACAAACATGTATAAATTTAAAAAAATCTTACCAGTGACTTTGTATATGGCATTGACTTTCTGTACATGTCGCGTCATGACTTCAATACACGCCTCCTCCGACCCGTACCTCTGGTAGAACATATGATCGGCCTGCAGGTACACCAGGCAAGTGGTCTTCCTCGGGTCCACCGTTGCCCTCTTGTTCACGTGTCTACCATCGTCAGTGCCGTTTGCCGTCAACACTGTATACCCTACAGGCTCCTTCTTTACAATGTCTTTACTAACTGTCACTACACCTGCTTTAGTCTTTATCACTTCAACATGCGTCTTTGGTTTCGGTCTAGATTCCTCGGAGTCAAGTCGCACTTTAGTTATGAGGTTGCTCTTATCAATCTTCGTCTTCGGCTTCCTCGTGCTAAACTTCTCGAACGGATCGCTGTTGCTCGTGTATGGGACGTCTAAGTCTAAAGGTAAATCTGGATTCTTCTTTGGCTCGTCGTCCTGCATCTGGTCGTCGGGGAGCCATCGCTTCTTGCGTCTGTTTATTTCGCTGCCAAGATCCTCTGTGTAATTGCGTATGGAGATTTCTTCTAAATCACCGTTGTCAGTGAAGTTGAATAGTTCTCCGTTCTGTCCGAGGGTCCTCTTGACGTGGAGGAGGTGCGACGCGCACGGAGTCTCACCGTTCTCGTTGGGGTGGTCCACGTCGGAACGCCGGTAGATCACGCTGTGCATGGATGGGTGGTGGTCCACGTTGTACCGCGACAAAGGCTCCACGTAATACTCCTCTGTCGGAGTCCAAATTGTTCCGTCGAAGAGCCCGTCCGCCGTTATGACTCCGTACACATGAGATAACTCGTCATCTGTAACCAAACACAATTTGCATTTAGATAGGGTAAATATTTTGACAAAATATCAACTTAATTAGATCCCCTAGACGTCTGGTAAACATTCCCTCGGCTGTATTGCAAACAGTCAAGCAGAACCGCTCACTATTTCAAAATAACCTTTGAGAAATACAAACTCGACGACGCTCAAACAAATGGCGGACGATATTTTATGCAAACTAATTCGAGGTGCAAAGAGCCCTGGGACTCTGAATGAATTAAAATCACGACTTGCAGTACCAGAGGGGATTGAAACCGCTCATAAATAACGGTAATTACTACCCCCCTCCTTCAGTCTTCAGGTAAAAAATCGTCTAAGTGTAAAACAAGGTTCGAAAACCGAGAAGGTACGGAATTTCAGTGAAACGAGTCTAATGAGATTGGTGTCGCCGTGGAATTCCCCAAAAGGTAACTTCAAAGCCTTCCCGTCAATGCGGTTGGTTGGCTCGAGATTAAAATAAATTCGAGTAATGGCCATGTGTAATTTGATGGAACCCTCCGCGCCTCACGCCCACGGATCTTTATACGAATTTCATCAAGAATAATCCATGGACTTTGTATTTTAATAATTCCATTAAAGATCTAAGAAATTTAGATTTTAAAAGTTCCGAATAACTCTTTGTTCAGCATTTTCCTGACTTAAAAAGGAGTTCAAACTCGTGTTGAAGTTATTTTACTTTCCATTACGTGATGTCTCTAATACTGTTCAAGGCGAAACACTTCCTTCGTACCGTTAAATTATCTATGAATTCGCGGCGTTTAAGCGAATCGTAGGTAGAGGGGTGTTTATAAAACATGGGGGAGGAACTCTGGCAGCATACCTACCCCATTAAACTTTTGAACTAATTTCATCAAAATTCACTTTGTCTCGCGCGCGGCAGATGGGTCGCAGCACATAATTCCGTTTTATTAAGTTAGTCGCAGAATGTAGAAGTTTCTTGAGCTCATGTTTAATTGGCTGCTTCAACAGCGTGGAAAATGAGACGGGTTAATATATTGCTGGAAGCGGTTGTTTATTTTGAGTGGTTAATTGTTTTCAATTATAACGTTCTGTATTGAGTCTGTAATTGCGACACGAGGGCTAAATAGTCGCGGGAACGAGACAAAGAATGCGAGGGAGGGTTGCGTAATCGTTCCCGTGGATATTACGTGCCTCTTTGACTCTCAAAGCTCTGCTAATTACCTAGTTTGAGAACAGGTAACTTCCCAGCAGCCTCTGTGCTACAAAGACACTTCATAACGTATATACAACGTTATGTTTCCATGAGATAGCAAATTATCAGAAAATAGTTTTCAGATTTGTCAAGTCCATCTTCGGAAATATTCTATATCCGTCTTAGGTCTGTGTGCCGATTTTCACTCAAATCGGTCCACGATTTTATATATTTGTGGTTAAGTGTTTCGATAGTAATAAAAAAACAAATCAAATAAGTTACACATAAAATATATACCTATGCTATCGCGGACTTTTTTGTGGAACTATTTAAGAGATGTATTTCCACTATTCATTATATTTGTGTAACTCTTACGGTGTTTTCAGCGCACGCCAAAATGGATAGTCTTGAAGTTTTATTTTAGCCAGTTTAGGCCCATGCTGAGATTCGAACCTGCGACTTCATAATGAGAATTAAGCGTACTTCCAACTGGGCTACCACGGTTACCGCAGATTACGGTAGAGATTGTTCTTTGTTGTGAAGGGTTCATTTGAGAACAAAGAGGTAGGTATTTAAATTCAAACTAAAATTCAAAAATATCTTTTTTCTCATCCACCTAAAACTACTTTCCCGGACACCGACTCCGCCGGCGTGGTTGACGATTTCCTTCATTCAGAGCTTATCGCTATCGACCCACTAGGGTCGATTAATTCTTTCAAATATTCTTCCTCTCAGACGATGCCCTTAGCCGAGGTGTTACGTTAGTCCAACATTTTTTTATGGTTCTTTATTGTGGTTCTTTTCACTTAAAAACATTTTGTCATATCATTTGGTCGGCTAAGCACACCACAGTGGCGCCACCATGGTGTCCTAGTGGGATAGGAAATGAATAGAATGTCTCGGAAATGCGGCAGAGATTGTTCAAATTGCTGTCAACTTGGTATCGATCACATTCCTACTAGATGTGCCTGGAGTTGGTATGTTGTGCCCCCAAATACCTCTTTAGTAATTCGAGCCACGTCGTCCGGCATTCGGATTTACTTTACGAATATCAACTGCAAATCACAGGTTACGAAATTACAGACCCGTTTTTCCGTCTTGAATATCATATTATTTTAAATGGTTCGGTGGGTTAGATTCCGTTTGGTTTTTCTTTGCAATAAACTTTTATTGCCAACTTTTTTTTTCGGTGGAACATTATTATATACATTGAGGAGCTCGGTGGCGCAGCGGTAAACGCGCTCGGTCTGCGATTGTTGAAGTTAAGCAACTTTCGCAAAGGCCGGCCATAGGATGGGTGACCACAAAAAAAAGTTTTCATCTCGAGCTCCTCCGTGCTTCGTCAGGCACTTTAAGCCGTTGATCCCGGCTGCATTGGCAGTCGTTAATAACCATCAATCCGCACTGGGCCCGCGTGATGGTTTAAGGCCCGATCTCCCTATCCATCCATAGGGAAGGCCCGTCCCCAGCAGTGGGGACGTTAATGGGCTGATGATGATGATGATGAAGGGTGTTGGGACCCTATCTCGGCGAAAATAGATGGCGTAAATGTAGCCACGCCATTCGGTGATTGTAATTATTATTTCAGTCATAGATAAACTTAGCTAAATGAGCTCTACATCTTTTTGCCAATACTTGAAAGTCTAGAGAACCTATAAACAATAAAAAAAATTGTAGAAAAAAGTAACTGATTTGACTAGTTGGAATCTAGCCTATATGAAGGTACACTGCAAGGCGTGCCGATGGCGTGTGGGGCACATGCCAAGAAAAGTGTCTGTAACCACCTTTAAGAATACAATCGAATCTACCAATTCGGCGTAATAAACTAAAGATCACCATAGACCTCGTAAAATAAATAGACAACCAATCTCTGTAAAAAGTGTCCGCGGCGCATCATGTCACAACGACGACGTGTAACGATACTGTACAGTCATGAGCAATATAATGTACCCACTTTAGGACTCTGTCGCACTAACATATTTGACATTTAGTGAGAATTACAGTTCAATTTGCCAAAAAAGTTAATGTGACATGGTACCAAAGTGTATACATATTAATGCTCGTGACCGTACAGTCGATATTGAATAGAATAGAATAGAATTAGTTTATTATAAAAGGACGCCACACACACAAAAAAGACAATAACGTCATATCAAATTTCCACTAAAACAATTAAAAAAAAGCAAGACGGATGTTTCTCGAAATGATCATAAGGTGGTGGTGGACGTCCTGAGATAAAAGGGCCTCACCCAGCACAAGTCGCGGCGCGAACCACGACGCTGATATTATGTGGACCCTATTGGGTGACGCACGAACATCGTGTTCCATAAACATGTGTTAATGATGTTTAATATACACATTATAATATATACCAAATTATTTTAATAAAATTATAGTGTTCATAAACAAATATTATCGCAAAGATGTAAACGTAAATACTTAAGGTTGGAATAAAAAAAAATGTAGGTTAACTAGTACATAAATATAGTAATATAAACAAATACGAATTCCATGAATGTGTATTGTGTAGTCTGTCTGTGTTAGTACCTATCTATTGCGCGCGCTGCACCCCGATTCTAGCTCGGTCGGTAAAGTTTGGTTACTACTAGTACAGAATCAGAATCATTTATTCAACGTAATTATCATGGATAAACTTGTTGAAGGTCAATGTAACATTTTTGAATTTGCGTCGTTTCGCAAGGTGTTATGGCTGAGGAGAAGAAATGACAAGAAACTGCAACAGCAACACATCTTTTAAATCAATGAGGGTACATTACAAGTTATTTAATAATTAGAGGAACACATTCAATACCAGACATTTTTATCATTTAGGTAATCATTAATCTTATAATAAGGTTTTTTATATAAAGTATGCTTCACGTGAGCTTTAAATTTATTCTCTGACAAATTTAAAATATTATCTGGTATTTTATTGTAAAAACGTATACATAACCCCAAAAAGATGAATTTATTTTACTTAATCTAGAATTTTGAATAGCAATTTTATTTTTATTCCTTGTATTGTAAGTATGCCTTTCACAGTTTCTCGGAAGGAGAGATACATTTTTACGTACATACATAATGTTTTCATAAATATATTGACTTGCGACCGTCAGTATATTTATTTCTTTAAACAGCTCCCTCAAAGAGTACTTATTAATAAAATATTTTTTCCCATTCGACCGCCGCGCCGCCGAACGGGCATATTGCACTTTATTTAAACAGCCAACATCTTAATTTGAGGGAACGTATTTATACTATCTACTTAACTGAATGTATGTGTATTTACAACAAGGTTCGAATACTTTTTTAGAAAAACTCCTTAGCGAATGTGGGTCTATGTTCAGGATGTCTGTGGCTTTTCGGCGGGAAACGGGAACGGGACAGTTGCTTTCTTCATTGAGTAATCTAAATAATTAATACGAAGTGGTGTTTTGTGGTTAATGATCGCATTAAGTTAGTCGGAAGACATTCGCGAGTGTTATTATATTGGAGTATTCAATAAACAAAGTGTATCTGCCTATTTTCGCTTCGTGCTGGGAAGCCGCTTCATAACTCAAAAGTTTATGCGGACTTTTGAGTTAATTCGTTTGGGGTTCGGAGTAGGAGTCTACTCCGAGGGTGGGGGCTTAGGTTTCATCATCATCACCTTTCATCATTTCATTAATCATCAAGAAAAAAAAATACGTCAGACATGGCTGTATGGGCATAGTTCCCTTTGCCTTACCCTTCGGGGAAAACCAAAACAAAAAAAAAAAATGTCTGTGGTCTCTACAGAAAAATCTTGCCCCTGACTCTTATAAATAAAGCCAAGCCTGAAAAGGTTACACAGAATGTAACTAATACCGTCGATCATTACCGCAGCGCGTCCAATTCGAAATCTTTATTACTTATAACGAGAAAGCACTTTAACTGGATCTTTAAAGTAATTACAGAAGCCCGCACGAGGGGTGGGCCGTTAAAGAAAACAATTTAATCCTGTGAACAATTAACGGAGGGATAAAAAACTAGTGAAGCGAAACCGGGGTTCGCACCCGCAGGGTTCCGTCATAGAATAAACAGTAACACTTGTAGAAGGGAAACTCTTCGCCCCGCACCGATACGGGCTTGGAACGAGCTTGATTTTACCTCGACTTAAATAGACCAATGTCGCACCCTGGACACTTCATACAAAAAGCCTCGATTTATTTACACACACACTACACATTAACGTTATCGTACACGCGCAACTGTATGTGTGACGTCTGACGCCCATACGATTGCAAACTAAAGTAAGACTGAGGGAGGGGGGGATAAACCTAGCTCAGCCGCTGGTGGGGAGCGGAGATGAGTTGCCGTTCTAAACGTAGTACAAGAAGATTCCTATAGTACAAGAAGCGACGTGAACTGCGAGTCATGCCTTTCTACCAGGGTTGCGAGAGCTTTGTGACGAATTTTATTTTGTGTAGTGTTAAAATGTCCTAAATATAGACGGAGATTTTCGACCGTCAAATATGTGCATTATAAGATGACAACAGAACAGGGATATAGTACATCGCTCAGTGCGAAAGAGACGAAAGATATGTCACTATAAGCATGCTACGTTAAATAAGGTACCTATAGTCACACCCCACACTTCATACAAACCACCTCGTTTTACACAGACACCACACACTGACGTTATCGTACACGCGCATCTGTATGTGTGACGTCTGACTCCATACGATTCAAGACTAAACTATGTTCGAGGGGGATGAGGTAAACCTAGCTCAGACGCTGGTGGGGAGTGGAGAGTTGCCGTAAATATACGAAGTATTATTTCTTATTCTATGCTATAGCTTTAGCTATAGATTATAGTAGATTTGGTGAAAATTTTCACATAATGTACGTACATATTTGGCAACTCGTTGCATGAGCACAATGAGGCTCAAACCGATATCTAGCAGTTAATATTAGTCATTAATAGCAACTGTTGTTATTATCGATGTTCGGACACACGATATTATCATGTTGTAGTTAATTCAAACGAGTTGTAAGTACTTTCCGTGTTTTGGGGGGCGCGTTAAGCATTCGGTCCCGCCTACTATTACGTATAAGTATGTAGTCGTTATATGAGTCATGTTAGGGGCCTTTAAAGGCTCAATAGTAACCCTGATGATGTTGGTCATTGGTCTCACAACCCACACAATAAAAGAAGTACTTTCTGGGTGAATTTCAGTGCACCGGATGTCAGTGTTGCCCTCTGGGTAAATTTTCACTGAACCCTGGCCTTTTTTGGTGAACTGCGGCACCCATATACCTTTATGTTTTCTAACTAAATGTTAATGTTATGTGTGTATATTTTAATGTTTTAAATGTATATGTGTGTCGTAGATTTTACCTAAATAAACTTTTTTATTATTTTTTATTATTATTAATATTAATATCAATATCATTCGCGTCGTTACAAAAATAACCTAGAATTTACAAAAAAGGTGAAATATTCTAGGATATTGCTGCGTTGACGCGAATGACATTGACTTGAGGTGCCCTGAAACCTTCTACGTGTGAGCGTGTGAGTGTTGGCGGTGGTGTGTGTGCTGTCATCAAAGGATGTCTCGGGGTACCGAACTGATCATAGTATGGATAAGCGCCATCTCTGTTATATGGGCGGAACTAGCTGGAACTAGCGGGTTTATGAGTTAACTGACCTTCGAGGTGTCCGGAGTAGACGTGTGCGGTGTCGTAGTGCAGAGGCCCGCTGGAGGAGTGGAACTGCGCGCCATCCGCGAACACCGAGCTAGGATCCGGCACCAGCACCAGCTTGAACTCCCTGCAACAATACAATATTCATGTTATTAGGACCCGATGCAAGAAAAACCCTTTAGAGTCTAAGTACCTATCCATGTATCGTCGGTTTATAGTGAAAATCACGTAAAAAGGCGCGTTTTTGAAAAATCACATTCTGATGTGGTTTTCTTCATCAAAACCTCAATTTCAATCAACAAATTTGACCTGGACTGAAACTAGCGTGTCTATTGCGAGGTTACGTTAACAAAAATCACTAATCACCTATGTCTTTATTTATTTTTTAAAATTTATTGTGCGGGTACTCGCGTTTCACCGATCGGCGTGGGTTGAAAATCAGTGTTGCCCTCTGGGTTAATTTTCACTGAACCCTGGCCTTTTTTGGTGAGCTGCGGCACCCATATATATACCTTTATGTTTTCCAACAAAATTTTAATGTGTGTATATTTTAAATATTATGTTGTAAATGTTTATGTGTGTCATAGGTTTTACCTAAATAAACTTTTTTATATTATTATTTTTTACTTTTCAAAATGGCGCTTTCGTGGTTATCATTGTAGGTACTTTAAAAAATCTACAAAAACATGGCGAGTCATATCAGAAGATCACCCGATTGTTTGAAAGTAAGATGATCCGTGCTTCGGAGGGCACGTTAAGCAGGTTGTCCCGACCACTATTTACCTAACTATAATATATACAAGTCACGGGCTCTTAAAAGTTTTTTAAATTTAAATAAAGCATTAGAACTCTTAAATATCATGCTTCATAATACACTTCTCATCAAAAAAATCGAAACACTTCCGTTTTCATTGTTTCTGTCCGAATTTAACACAAAAAAGAATTCATACGATGAAAAAAAATACATAAATGTATAGCTGGCAGTTTGGCCATTACAGTAATAAGCGAAAATTCTAAATTCAAAATTAGAATTTCATTTCTTTATCTTATAAACGAAATGAATCACTGTTTTGAGACAAATGTGTGTTTAGGGTTGGAGTACATTTAGCGTTTAAAAACTAAAAATTGGCGCCTATCCTTAAACTTTTTGTTTTTTATTTCAATACTGTGACTTCGGGACGTCTGAAAAAAGGTTTTTTTTCTAAAACGTATGGATACTTCGCCCACAGAAGCCGCCCAAGTTGTGGCATTGCTGGATTCTGGCCTTAGTCAGCGTGTTGTGGCTGCAAGACTGCATCTAAGCCTGTCATCTGTTCATAGAGTCTATAAACGTTATCGGGAGACTGGTTTGTTCACGCGCCGTTCAGGATCTGGCAGGAATCGGGTCACTTCTGAGCGAGATGATCGATTTATTGTAACAACTTCTTTAAGAAATCGACGCCTTAACGCTTTTCAACTGCAGCAGCGGCTTCGTGTTGTACGAAGGGTGGCTGTAAGTGACTCTACAATTAGAAGAAGGTTGAAGGATCGTGGACTGGTACCGCATAAGCCAGCAAATGGGCCGAAATTAACTGCAGACCATCGAAGAGCGCGCCTTAACTTTGCACGTGAGCACCTAAATTGGTCATACCTACAGTGGAGCAAAGTTCTCTTTTCTGATGAGGGTAAAATTATGCTGTATGGTAACGACGGAAGGAACAAGGTCTACAGAAGAGACGGAGAACGCTATGCACAATGCTGCATTGAAGAAAAGGTCAGCTATGGTGGCGGTTCGTGGACGGTTTGGGGAGGAATCAGCGCCGACGGTAAGACAGAGCTTGCTTTCGTGTCTGGGCCACGTCTGCCTGCACTAAACTGTCATCGGTACGTCGAAGAGTGTCTCAAGCCTCATGTGATGCCCTATGCACATTTTATTGGCAACGGCTTCATATTCATGCACGACAATGCTAGGGCTCACACCGCGGGCGTCGTACGAGATTATCTTAACGAAGTCGATATCTCTATTATGGAATGGCCAGCAAGAAGCCCGGACATAAATCCCATTGAACATCTGTGGGATGAATTAAAGAGACGAATTCGAGCAAGAGATCCTGCCCCAGAAACACTTAGCCAGCTGCAAGATGCAATCCAAGAGGAATGGGACAATATACCACAGCATGTGATCGTGACTCTCATCCGATCGATGAAGAACCGTATGGAAGCAGTAATTAGAGCTCGGGGAGGGAATACAAGTTATTAAATAAACGTTTTTTAGCTTTTTTTTTCATTTACGTGTGTTGTTTTATCCATTTCCTTTATACTCCATACGGAATAAAAATGACTCATTTAACAAAATACGAAACCTATGAAAAATTCATTTAAATTTAGAACATTAACATTAAGATTTGATAAGCTCATATTACTCACTATTAAACGACATTTAACATTTATTCCTAAATGTACACATTTTTCTGATAATCCTGACAAAACGTAAACTTGCAAGGTGTTTCGATTTTTTTGATGAGAAGTGTATTACAATCTAGCCTACAAGCTAATAAGCAATTTATCTTTAACCTAAACTCGATAAACTGAATAGACAGGTAGACAGTTGTATTTATTGGCATAAGGCACGCAATGATAAACAGGTAAAGAATAAAAAAAAACGCTATTAGACACGCTTTAACGCCACTTATCAATGCCTGTTTCTTTTATAAAAAAAAAGTAAATGGATTAAGTGCTTACATTTGCAGGTTAGGTAAAATGGTGTTAAATACTAAAATAAACGACATAACGTGGGTAGAATATCACAATACTAACATTTAATGGAAGAGAATCAAACGCCAATCCAAAACTCGATTGCTTTAGTGATGTAGTTAAGGGATGTAGTATGATTTAAGACCATTTGTATTCAGAATAACTTGTGTATTGCCTTCTTCCCATTACGGCTTGCGGACGTGAATTTATACACGTAGGTAACACATAAAACTCCTGAAAATTGTAGCAGCCTGTGCCCAGAGTTCATTTTGGGCACTGGACATAGCATAGGCTCATAAACCTATATCCGAAACTCAGCTCTGTTTTGTAATTTATTAAGCTAAGTTTTATGTCATACTAACTCCTATGGATGTGTTAATGTCTGAAATAAACATATTTTGAATTTGAATTTGAATTATAAACAGACTTATATACATCCCACTACTTAGCCCAGTTGGTAGAACGCTTCCCTTTCACTTTAAGGTCGCAGGTTCGAATCCAGCACAGGCCTAAACTTTTAAACGAATTTGTTTTCGAATTATTATCCGTGAAACAAAACATCGCGAGGAAACCCACATTCTCGAGAGATGCATTTTCAGAGGTATGTGACCTAACCTGTATTGGGCTGGTTTACCGTTCGCGGGTTGGAAGGTCAGACAGGCAGTCGCTTCTGTAAAAAACCGGACCTGTCAAATCTTCAGGTTAGGTAAGCGGACCCTGTGAAAAACGAGATAATGCTAGGGAGATGATGATATACGTCCCACTGCTGGGCACGGGCTTCCCCTCAATCAACCGGAGGGGGTATGGAGCATACTCCACCACGCTGCTCCAATGTATAGAAAGAAAGAAAGAAACATTTATTACTTCCGGACACCACAGACACAGACAGACAGGTACATTTAACAAAGGACAGAAACCACACGGAAATCAATAAGTACACAGACAAAAAAAAATATCCAAAACAAAAAGAAAAACAAACCAGAATCATAAAAACAATAATAATAAAACTAAGTATACTAAATGCAACGCACTGACGGCCCGATCATCTGCGGTGGAGTCCGGAATAAAAGGACCTCGCTCAGCATAAGTCGCGGCGTGAGCCACGACGCTGGTATTCTGCGGGCCCTGCCGAGTGAGGCCACGGACATCGCGTTATATATGTAGATAGATACATAGTACTTAAACTTACTTACACAATTATAATTATTTAGTATTACAAAATTATAACAATTACAATAAATACACATTAATACGTTTCATAAAGAAAACTCAATACACTTTGTATTATCTGTTTATTTCACCACTTGGCACTGATTACACTTAGCTAACGACTTGATGGTACTCCTGGTTAACTCCAACTGACTGACTACCTGACCGATTGAAGCTCCCCTCCTTTCGCCCCACCAAAGCCAAAATAAAATGGTCGACTGTGATTGGTCGAGAAATAAACCACCAGGAAACAGTCGAAAGTTCTGTGTTGCCATTTTTATTAAAGAAGACTTTATAAAAATCCTATTTTGGACTAATAGTTAAATTACTTATTTTTTTTAAATCATGACATACGTATGTATTATTGAACAAAACGTCTTGTTTAGTATAATTAGTGATTATGTTTCGAGAGAGTGTGAGTGAGTTAGTTCTGGCAAGGTACAGGAGCCATTATTGTGACGTTCATTAAGAATAAGAATAAAATAAATTTATTGCCAGTAACAATTTACATTTGCTATATAAAACTAAGTGGTTAATTATGAATATTGCGAATACGGGCAAATGGAAATGGCTCAGCTTGTGCTGCCAGCATACCAATGTATCAGTCGAGATTAGGCGGTTTGATTCTTTTCTATCTGACATTACGAACTATTCATTTACGAAAAAATCCGCTCTACCATATCTAATAATATAAAAATGAATCGCAAAATGTAAGCGCATAACTCAACAACGCCTGGACCAATTAGACCAATTCTTTTTTTTTTAAATGTTCTTTGAAGTCCATTATAGTTTTTACGGTGAGAAAAAATCGTATATTTGCCGGAAAAATCCTAAAAACAGCCCTTTTCTTTTTCCCATACAAACGTTGTCTAACCATATGTAGGAACAAAAAAACTGCAAATTTACAAACATTACAAATCTTTTTGACTGGACGAAGTCTGTCGGGTCCCCTAGTATAATATAAGCTGGTTCTTAAACCCTTTAATACCACAAGGACACAGGAAAGTAATAAAAAGCAGTAAAATGCCCGCATGTATCGCTGAACTTTTCAACTAGACACATAAAGCTGGCCCACACCGCCGTATATCAGACTTTACAGGATTTATTACCCATTACACGGAGGTAAATTTTACAGGCACTTGAACTACGACATTAAATTATAATTAACACTATGAAGTGTGGTAAGGGTGTAGAATAAATTAGTCAGGGAAAAAGCGGAAAATTCTGGATCGTTCCGTGCGGCGTACCCCACACGTTGCGTAGTGTGTGTGTGTGGTTTCTTTATAAATTGTTTCCGGTTAGCGGAAAAAAGCGCGCAGGCATACACTAGAGGATGTAATTTTAAAATTTTTATTCGACTTTTTTTCAGGCAAAGGCAGGCAGTCAAATCTTCTGAAGATTGCCTGCCTGCCTGCCTGACCTTCCAACCGGCGAAAGAAAACCACCCCAATACAGGTCACATACCTCCGAAAATGCATTTCTCGGGAATATGGGTTTCCTCACGATGTTTTCCTTCACCGCTGAGCACGTGATAATCATTTGTGATCCAAACATGAATGTCTGTGCTGGATTCGAACCTGCGACCTCAAAGTGAGAGGCAAGCGTTCTACCAACTGGCCTACCACGGCTTTTGGTTCTAGTTATATGATTATGGAGGTAAAATTAAATTACCAATATTCCAAGGACTTAGAAAACGGTGTTTTCATTTTATGTTTGATTACTAAACAGCATATTTGTCGTGATTTCATATTCCGATGTTGGCAAAGCGGAATCCTGGTTTCAATGGATTAATTAAGTGTAATTACAATTGCGTGTGTCGGTTATGTATTAGGTACACAAATGTGTATTTAATTTTGATGGTACGAAACATTTAAACGACGAGTTTGTATAGCTGAATTATAAGGTCGAATATGGCGGACATCCTAGCTATAAGATCATTTTGTACCTGTATTCTTACAAATAAAGAACTTTTAATTTGAATTTGAGGAGATATGTACACTGGTCACTCTTTACCCACCTCCAATTGCCCACTAGTTATATCAATCAAAATATTATAACCATCCTGATACTATTAAAAATGAAAACAACAGAATTTTTTTATAAAACAACTAAAGCCACTACTTATCACGAAAAGCTTTTACACAGTATTAAAATGAATTATTTTTAATAACATAATAAAAAATAAATCATAATACACATATTAATCAAATACTTAAAATATAAGTCCTATAATATTGTTATAAAATATAGTATCATAAATATAAATTATATCACTGACTAATAATTAAGTATGTTATCCTCTCTACCAGTTGCAGTGCCCTTACCGAGTCCATGTTGATACTATAATACCTACTTACTTCTGTATTTTTATAACACCACAATTTGTACGAACACATGGTGGCAATAAAACATTTCTATTTCTATTTCAAAATCCTTTCTTTTAAAAAAAGTAAAGAACTACTTTTAAACGTAACGTTTAGTTAAGTAAGATTTTGACAGTTTTAGAGCTGTCTTTACTCAATCAGAATTTCATAATTTATCTTTGACCTAGGAAATTACCCAATTCTATTCTAAAGAACAAACATTTTGTTTCACTCCATTATAGAATCGCACCTATCTCCGAATCGTTTGGTTTAAGAGGTCAGTCGGCGTGAAAACAAGAAGTCAAAATTGTCTCCAGTTCCCCAACTTGTTTAATCTACAGGAGCGACTGTTTCTCTAGAAGGACAGTAACGTTGCTACGTTTATTCGATTTCGTCGACACTCCCGGTGAAATAATGTAATAACCAATGTAATTAAGGTCGCCCCTCCGGCCATGAACTAGCTACATATGTTTATGGTGAACGAAGAAACTGGATAATGAGGGATTTTCCATGCTTCGTTCCCTAAAAATAATATAGATGGCGCTGTACAGTTTGAACGTGATGATAGCGAATCATGTTCGAACCATCCTCTCACACACACACACACACACACACACACACACACACACACGCACGCACGCACGCACGCACGCACGCACGCACGCACACAAGCATGCCGAACGTTCTTTAACCTTTTCTTATTTCTAATAGGTACTTATAAAAAACTATCCCACTCTTATTATTGTAAACAGTCTATAATTCAAACTGTAACTTAAACATAATAAAATACCTAGCACCTGATTTGGAGTGTGGAGAGGCTGGTGATCTGTCATACAGGACATCCTAGTACAGACACCAGTCTCTCACACAGATGTTATAGTTATGCCTTTGTTATGTCGTTATGTTGTTTGTTAAACTGTCTGTGTGGGAGAAAATAAAAATAAAGCTTTATTTATTATTTATTATTATTATCCTCGTCAGTATTCGTTACGATGTCATTTTATTTTGTAAATAAATAAATAAATTTTAGTTAGAATGTAGGTACCTACCTAAGTCTTGTTTATGTGCTTTTGTTTAAGCATAAATAATAAAATATAAAAATAAAACCACAGAAGTTTGTACGTACACCTAAGGAATCTTCATATTATCAAATTTCATCAAGACGTAGGTACCTGCATTCAAGCTAAAACACATAAATAATCGGTTATGATCACGATGTACTTTGCACCTCTGCCCACCCCTTTGGGGTTACAGGCGTGATGTTATGTTATAAAAATAAGTCCTATTACAACCTACCTCATTATAATCAGTGTAGATGTAGATTTGTCCGGCGAAGTCATCAATTATCTATGTATAATTACATGCCATTACAAAATAATAAAAAAATACAAAATACTTTAACATAAACATAAATAAATAGCCTATATACGTCCCACAGCTGGGCACAGGCCTTCCCTCAATCAACCGGAGACAAAATACTCCACCCCCCGCCCACCGGTACCCCCTCTGGTTGACAAAATACTTTATTAGTTACAAACTTTTTACAATAATAAAGGTGATTGGAGTCTCCTTTTAAGCGTAGTGCTTGTGTGAGGAGACTCCGCTCTTCCATAAAAGCAAGTTGTACACAATTAATAAGCCAAATAATATATAACAGAAATAACTTAAATACTAAACCAACTGAAAATTGTTTAAAAACCAGCACTGGATGGCGCCATAGCATGGCTCCATCACAAGCTGAGCCATTTCCTTTTGCCCGTATTCGTAATATTCATAATTATCTAGTTTTTATAGCAAATGTAAATTGTTACTGGCAATAAAATTTTATTCTTATTTTTATAAACATATTTTTTAAATATTATGTTATTTTTAAGTAATAGCGTATGATGTGTGTGTGTGTGTGTGTGTGTGTGTGTGTGTGTGTGTGTGTGCGTGTGTGTGTGTGTGTGTGCCATTTCCGGCAAATCTACAATAAGTCACGTCAAAAAAAAAAGAATATAATTAGAGTGCACAGGCGTTAAATCTGATTGAACAACTTACACTCAGTCTATTACTGTTAGGATTTGATTAATAATTTGCAGAGGCAGAGCTGTGAAGTCGGGATTTGAGATTCAATCAATTATGCTGTTCAGTTTCAAAGTTTAATAAATCAAATGATAAGCTGCAGACTGAATGTGCTTGTTTGAGAGGTAATGGTGAGAAGGAGTAAATTTATACAGGCTTTTAATGCCGAATACTCCTGAAAATCGAACCTGTCAAATGTTCAGGTTAGGTAAGCGGACCCTGTGAAAAAACGTTTGATGCTCTGTAGCGGAGCCAATTTATAGAATGTACTCACGCATAAAATCTTTTCACGTACACTATGTACGTAGTACGTACATTAAACTATATCGTTTTCACGTTTGCACTTATTTTGTTACTGACTTATTATCGTTATTATTTATTTATAATATTTATTTATTTATTTTATTTATTTATTTATAAAGGTACATACAACATTACAGTGTAATCCAATGCGCTGTATGACGAGAAAAAAAGACAATATAAAAACTAATATAACACAAAATAAACAATGAATGAAAAAAGAAACAAAAAGAAACATAAGACTATGAACATGAAAAACAATAAAAAATAAAAAATTACAATTTCAAAATTAAAAGGTAAACTATGGTATGGTATGGTAGGTTATGTTTACTTCTACTATTATACTCGCGTGTGTGTTAAGTAGGAATATGAATGTGTGAGTATACGAGTTTAGCGTATGCGAGTGCCAATATTTTTTGTATCCTTAAAATAAACATTTTACTTTTACTTAAAAAAAAAGACAAAAAAGTCAATATCGGACCTGTCCATGGCAAATTAGAAGTTAGGCAGCTCCAGCATTATCGACTCTAAGCAATGAGTTTATTTGCGTTCCGTGACAACATTTTATTCTTTTTATTAATTTGACACCATAAATAACAGTTACAAAATATCATCAACAAATCTTACCACTGCTTTCCCAATTTTAATGCTGTCATGAAAAAGCTACCAACTTAAAATAGCATGTAAATCATAACTGAGCGACAGGCGAAACAGGCAAGTTTGTCTCGTTAAGGTGCGTCTACAACGGAGATTATAATAAATACGTTTGGGTGCTAATGTAAAGAAACAACATAAACAGCCTATATACGTCCCACTAATGGGCACAGGCCTGTCCTCAATTAACCTGAGGGGGTATCCAGCATAGTCCACCACGCTGCTCCACTGCGGGCTGGTGGAGGTGTTTTGACGGCTAATAGCCGGGACCAACGGCCGACGTAAAGAAACATTCTTCAATTATCTGATTTTTTATTTCTTTCTTATAATTTATTAAAGATTTAAAACACAGGTAAATTTTACGAAACTTAAACAAAAAACATTCCTTCATAAATGTGTTTTCGAAAGATGCACCCACGCTATTTACTTAAATTATTTTAATTGTAATTGTAAATAAGTTAGCGTCCGTATTGCCGATTTGGAAATACACGGAAAATACAGACACTATAAGATACCTAGTGAATACCATTCTTCGAATGTAAACCATAATCGACCACCGACTCTTCTATTTTAAAAGTCGAACGAAATACTACCAACATAAGAAAACAAAACATTATCTCTCGCTTCATTGTAGGACCACCTTTACAACTGCCCGTTATTTGGCGAACTGAAAACTCCGTAAGAAGTTATTAGCGAACCCAATTTCCCGAAGCCATTAGTCATTGCTATAACTGGCACAGGCAAGACTTTCATACAGCCAGTCGCTTTACACAGCACGTGAGATGAATTTTTCACGAAGAATATCGCTGAGAGGCTAGCAGACTTACTTTGTCATCGCTGACATAGGAGCTGTTTTTAAAAAGGGATTTTACATAACAGATAACAGAATCGAGTGGTGTCAAATTTTGGTGAAGACAGTCGGTGTTGCTTATTTTATGTTGCATATTCAAATTCAAATTCAAAAATATCTTTATTCAGTAGGTAACATAGTTACACTTTGAATCGTCAATTTTCACATAACGAACGTCTCATACACTCACACACACATACACGCTATTAACTTAACTACGTATATGTATTATACTAGGTAGGTACTTAAGTTAAAAAGTACAAGTTCTTAAAGAAAATCGGAGTTATTTAAACATGTTATTTTTTTTATTCAAAGTAATAATAAACATTTTACAATCAAAAACGGCGGAAACGGAGTCTTCTAATACATGCTTAAAAGAGATACATTTAAATTACAAAAATTGAACATTTTTGTAATTTAAATTACAAAAATTGAACATTTTTGTAATTTAAATGTAGCTTTTTTTTACCTCAACGGTTACAGAGGCGGAGATGGGAGCCATCGGTACGGCAATGCAGGACGGAAGGCGCAAGTCACAGGGACAGTAACTTGGAACCTGACAGTGGGCAGCAGTAACTGTCAGCACTATTCAGAGGCGGAGGAGGATTAGTCCTAGTCATCATCATCATCATCAGCCGTACGACGCCCACTGCTGGGCATAGGCCTCCCCCAAGGATCTCCACGACGATCGGTCCTGCGCTGCCCGCATCCAGCGGCTTCCCGCGACCTTCACCAGATCGTCGGTCCACCTTGTAACGGGCCTACCCACTGAGCGTCGTCCGACACGTGGTTACCATTCTAGAACCTTTCCGCGCAATCGGCCATCGGTTCTCCTCGCTATGTGTCCTGCCCACTGCCACTTCAGCTTTGCAATTCTCCGAGCTATGTCGGTGACTTTAGTCCTAGTACAGCTTTGAAATAGACTACTCTGGGCGCCATCCCACTCGCGTCAGACAGAGTACTGCGGGGCGGAAGGCAAGAGGGAAACCACTGCCCTATTTTTCCCTAAAAAGTAGCATGGAGAATGCTTGACCGACAAGAGCGTCATGTAGCTTTTTTATACATGACTGTGACCTATGCACCCTCTCCTCGCCAGCTATGTTTATGTCCCGTGTAGGTAATAGGATGCGACCCAATTTCCACTAGACACAAATCTTGAATACCACGTGATACTATAGGTAATTATACATAACTGATATACAATAACTGATAAATTATCATGTTCCAAACATCAATAAAAGCGGTCAAACGTTGTACTCATTGTTACTCAATTCATAAATAAAATTCAAAAGTAAGTCGAAAAGTAAAATGAGATTGATTTTTGATCATCTTTGACTGGCTTCTATTTCTAGAATAGCATTTTATAATTTATTTTTGACTCTATCCTATGCAACTTGAGTAAGACCCCAGGGCTAATGCTGGTTACTGGGTTATTAGTGGTTACGGACAATTTTATTTATGAATTTTAAAGTAGTCTGAAAGTAGTACTCCCTCTCGTAATTTATAGGTAATAATATCAAGAATTCAAAATGAGAAGGAAACTTTTCAAGCCTAATACTTCTTGAAAGTTCAAAGTACAATTATCATTAGCATTAATTTTAAGGAAGAGAAAACATAAAATCCAATTATACGGACGAGTTACAGAAGAATCGTTAATGAAGAATAATGATCAGATAATTTGTCACAGACCGATCACTATAATGTCGTTTAGGCTTCGTATTAGCTGGCGAGGAGTCTGCCTACCCTTTGGCGATACACGCGCGATGTTATGTTTTTATTAGAGGAGACTTCGTATCAATAGCTGAAACATAACAAAAGCTTACGATTTCATCCCAATGGGGTAGTCAGAGGTGCATCCATCGCAAGGTGAACTAAGTATTCACACCTCAAAGAGTTAGACCCATATGATAGGTGGTGTGGTGAGCCTTATCGACAAAAACATAAAAAAAAGAAGAAAAAAGACGGATTAAGAGCATAAGCGTTAAATAAACTATTTTTGCGATTGCCGGGTTTTTCACTTCATTTCCATAGAGATGCCCGCCATATTTTATAAAAAACTTCAAATTCACAGCCCCTATCCCATAAAGCGGTTTTTTTCCTCCCATTCACCTACTTTCCAACTATAACCGCGGAAGGAATAAATTATTTCAAGCTGAAAAAGCTAAAAAAGCTGTTGAAAGTTCCAAGCTTTGCTTTTGTAAATAGTTTAGAGCAAACAGCTTAACGGAGCGCATTCAAGCGAGGTGAAAAGTTTCACGGATTAACCTCACGACCACGTGACACACTGGGGTGTACACACAAACAAAAGTGAAGAAGACAAAAGGTATGACTGTATTCTTTGTCTTCTTCAGATTTAAAAAAATATTATGTGATATTTCAGTCATGTAATGACTAATGACAATGTAATTTATTATTATTAATGCACTTAATGATTGTAATATATATATTTTTAAAATTTTATACATACATAAACTCACGCCTATTTCCCACCGGGGTAAGCGGAGACTATAGAATACAATTTGCTTCGAACCTGACATACTTCTCTTGCTTCCTCCACATTCATCAACTATAAGTGCAACTTACCAATAAATATATGCACAATAATATATACATACATACATAAACTACCTATTTACGTCCCACTGCTGGGCACAGGCCTCCCCTCAATCAACCGGAGGGGGTATGTAGCATACTCCACCATGCTGCTCCACTGCGGGTTGGTGGAGGTGTTTTTACGGCTAATAGCCGGGACCAACGGCTTAACGTGCCCTCCGAAGCACGGAATCATCTTACTTTTTCGGCCAATCAGGTGATTCAAGTCTGAAAAGTCCTTACCAAACAAATGATAGTCTAACAAAGTGATTTCGACAATGTCCCCATTGGGAATCGAACCCGGACCTCCAGATCGTGAGCCTAACGCTCTAACCACTAGACCACGGAGGCTGTTAATAAATATAAACATACAAAAATAAAATAAATAATATACTTATATAAATAGGGCACATAGGGTGGGGCGAGGTAGGGTAAGGTAGGGGTATATACCTATATACCCTAAAACATAGTTCATAGTGCAAAGAGGACACTGCGGCACAGATGTGTAGGTATAAATACAAATATACACAACGCCGATGTATCCAGTTAATCAATGTGTGGGCGGACTCAACTTACAAGAAGTCATTGGACTCTCCCCAAGAGACTTGAATCTCGTTTCCAACAGCCTGCCACTACTGATTAGTGAGACGAATGACAACCTACTTACGCATTAGCGTAAAGCGTGGTCACTAGACCAATTTACTCCGGAGGTCCCGGATTTCGGTGATTTCAAGTTCCGTAATATAGGAAGATTGGCGTGATAAGCGTAGGTGAAATTACTTCAGATGATCATCTCCCTAGCATTATCCCGTTTTTCACAGGGTCCGCTTACCTAACCTGAAGACTTGACAGGTCCGGTTTTTTACAGAAGCGACTGCCTGTCTGACCTTCCAACCCGCGAAGGGAAAACCATCCCAGTACATTTTTTTTTGACGTGACTTATTGTAGATTTGCCGCAGATGGCATTAACTACTTGGCCGGACAAATGGGGAGGGAGCGCTGAAGGCTCTCACCACCCCAGCATAGGTTAGGCCACATACCTCTGAAAATGTATTTCTCGGGAATGTGGGATTCCCCACGATGTTTTTCGTCACCGCTAAGGACGTCATAATCATTTATGATCCAAACATGAATTCGAAAACAAATTCACAATCATTGGTGTAAGTACTTCAGATAATATACAGTATAACTTTATAAAATATAAATAGCCTATATAAGTCCACGTCCAAATGGCCCTCCATTTTGGTGGACAGTAAATTGTATTAGATTTAAGGTTGTTTTTTTTATTTAATAAAAAAAAAGTCCTACTGCTGGGCATAGGTCTTCCCTCAAACAACCGGAGGGGGTATGGAGTATACCTACTCCACCACGCTGCTCCACTGCGGGTTGGTGAGGTGTTTAGGCTAATATCTTACTTTTTCGGCCAATCATGTGATTCAGCCTGCAATGTCCTAGCCAAACAAAGGGCAGTCCAAACGAGACGCCTACCAACCAAACCAACCTAAAGAACCCTGAAAAGAAACCCAACCAACCTGAAGAACCTCTGAAAGATAACCTGTCCAGGTGGGGTTTTCTCAACGGATCGGATCTGAGCTTCGTGTGTGGAGTTACGCCACAGACTATGACTCATCTAACATCTTGCCCCGCGTGCCCTGATACCTGTACGCGAGAGGAGCTGATGAATACCAGCGAAGATGCTGTCCGAGTGGCAAAATACTGCGCTGAAAAAATGTGAATGCCATCGAAACGACAAGAAGAAGAACGAGACGCAATCGTCTGTATTCTTAATTAACTGTTGGCACGGAGATGAAAGGATTCTTGTTTTGGAGTTAAATTTTAATCGTGCATCGAGTTCTGAGATTAGACGTGTAGTACACTCCACGGGAATTAACAGTATTCACAATACACATTCATGGAATTCGTATTTGTTTATATTATTACATTTTTTTACTAGTTTTACCTATATTAATAACTTTATTTTTTTTATTCTAACCTTAAGTATTTACGTATACATCTTTGCGATAATATTTGTCTATGTACACTCTAATTCTATTAAAATAATTTGGTATATATTATAATGTATATTTTGGAATTGAATTTAAATATATACACCATTAACACATGTTTATGAAATACGATGTTCGTGCGTCACCCAACAGGGTCCACATAATATCAGCGTCGTGGTTCACGCCGCGACTTGTGCTGAGTGAGGCCCTTTTATCTCAGGACGTCCACCACCAACCACCTTATGGTCATTTCGACAAACATCCGTCTTGCTTTTTTGTAATTGTTTTAGTGGAAATTTGATATGATGTTGTTGTCTTTTTTTTGTGTGTGGCGTCCTTTTATAATAAACTTTTTCTATTCTATTCTATATTCAATTTCAATTTCATTTATTCCGTAAACAATATACATTGTTGGAATGTCTACAAAATCAATAGATCACAAATAACAATTTAGGAATCACACTGTACGGATATAAATGTCAATTTAAAAATATCATAGTCATGCGAGATGTGTATTTGTATGGAGTTTTTGACAATTACTCGAAGTCGACGTTTAAGTTTTAGGTACATGATTTATTTACTAAGTTCTTTCACCTTGACTTAACTAGCTGTAAAACTACTACCACATCGGAATCTGTAACACGTCTTTCCCTCAGCGTTACAGATTCCGATGTGGTAGTAGTTTTACAGCTAGTTACATTATATGTAATTTAATTTTTTCACGTTCAAAAAGCGCTAACTTTGTAAGCCAATTTTGAAAAATAAATATTTTTGAATTTAGAGGTTTCTTTTTTTTAGTCTTTTATTTACTTAAGGGCTTTTAACAAAATTTGTTATGCCAGCCCCATCGATCAAGACTGACTAAAACTGATAAAAAAATCATATTTAATTCATGCCCCCACCCACAACAGCCTAAGATGTGACGCAGTTCTGAATGAAAGCATAATTCAAACATGATACTCTGCTCGTAGGTTTTGATAAAAAGGCCTCCAGTTGTTTAAATAAAAACAGCCTTTGTGAGGCGTTCCGAGCAATCATCACCAGCCCATTAATGTCCCCACTGCTGGGGCACGAGCCTTCCCTATGGATGGGTAGGGAGATCGGGCCTTAAACTATCACTCGGGCCCAGTGCGGATTGGTGGTTATTAACAGTCGTTAATAACAAGCAGTCGCTAATGCAGCCGGGACCAACGACTTAACGTGCCTTCCGAAGCACGAAGGAGCTCGAGATGAAAACTTTTTTTTTCTGTGGTCACCCATCCTAAGACCGGCCTTTGCGAAAGTTGCTTAACTTCAACAGCAGACCAAGCGCGTTTACCGCTGCGCCACCGAGCTCCTCAACCTTTCCAGGCTACGTTCCCCAAAAAAATATAGATGGCGTGATAATTACGTTCAGTAAATGTTTCCGATTTCTGTTTTATAGTAACAGTGTACCAGTCCGTCGCCTAAATAAATAATATTGTCTATTATTTCAAACAGGATGATTTTCTACACGATAAACATTATCATACATTCACAAGAAATCTTTTTGTCACTCTCTTCTTTGTGGCTTGATTGCGTTCAAATAATACAACACGAACAAGTTTAATTTGAATGAAATGAATCCTTTCACTACGTGTGTTTGTGTAAACTGTAAAGCAATAAATCCCACAGAAGCATTTCCGTCAAAAAGCTTTTCCGTGGTACTTTCGTGCAAATAGCAACCAGCCAGGAAATATTTGTTCAGCCTCGTACGGGAGCGAGTGTACCACATCTCTCTTAATCTCTTTGATATAACCTGGGGGCGCAATTTAAAATTAAACACCTCTTATTTGCGCCCCGTGTGCGCCCGATTTTGCGCCCCAATGCGGTTATGCCTAATTCACACGCCGAGTAAGCCGGCGAGAGAGTGCACTCGCCCGAGTAAACACTTGACAAACGCAATCAAGTGTGCATATAAGAACAAATAAGTAACTTTTTATTTAGTAATACGCACTAAGTACTCGACCGAGTGCTGTCTCGCCGATTTACTCGCTACGTGTAAACATGGCATGAATGCCAGAGCTTTGTACTGTGATGAAGTCAGTTCGTTTAAATAAACTTGAAATGCTACAGACTCACTCGTATTATACTCGCGGTCGTAAACCCTAATGGGGTAGGTACTTAGGTGTGTAGATGCTATTCGTCAGAACAAAGGCTTTTCAAGTTTATGTGTTAAAATAAACGGAATATCATCAGCGTGTGATGGTGGCAATCTGTGGAGACATTTCAGGCATTTATCATGATGTGGGAAAAGATCGGCTAAATGCGAGTCGGTTTCGCTCGCGCGGCTCCATATATCTACAGGATGTTAGTGACATCGTAACAAAAACTTTGAGGGATGGTTCAGACCATGATTCTCAGTTGATATCAAGTAGAATACTCCGTCGCAAAAGTATGGAACTGAAAATACGTAAATTAAAAAAAACACTAAAATTTTGATGAATTTTCCGACTGGAAAATACACTTGATATCAACTCAGAATCATGGTCTGAATCATCTCCCTCAATATTTGTTACGATGTCTCTAACACTCTATCTACTTGTATGTACTTGTACAGGGTGTTAGCGACATCGTAACAAATACTGCGGAATATGATACAGTTTATAATTCTGAGTTAATATCAAGTGGAATTTTCCATCGCAAAGGTATAGAATTGAAAATAATTTAAAAAATATCGTGATTTTGCAACGGAAAATTCCACTTGATATTAACTCAAAATCATAGTCTGAATCATCCCCCTCAGTATTCGTTACGATGTCACTAATACAATGTATAATCATACTTTGTTAAAACTAAATTTAAAGAATATAAATCTAGTTAAATGTACTTATGACGAATGGAAACACGAAACTTTTTTATTAACATATTTTATTATATTTATGAAAATATGCATAATAACAGCCCACAAAAGACAATTATATACAAAAATTGAAAATCTAAACTTCCCCAATCCTCAGTTCTCAGTCCGTTAACCCTGCATAATGAATAGCTTATCCCGAATTCAAATATAAAAGGTAGAGAGAGCTAATTAGACCCTTCCCCCTCGACCCCCTCATACAATATTCACAAAGAATCGTATTAATGAAACAAGGAGACTCCATAAGTTAGTTCAAAAGGTGAATGCAAAGTTAATTTGTGCACCTACGAAGTTGCTACGACGTAGCATAATGCTACGACTCGTAACACTGTTACAACTTCGTGTGTTACTTTTCATTATTAGAGTTCATTATTTGACTTCATAAATGTGCTCGCCCGTCATTTCTAGAGGGGTAGGCAGAGCCGTAAGTCGTCAAAATGTAACTATTAGGCGCATTTGGTATTTCAGTCCTACGTTGGAAACGATTATGAAAAACGATTGTGACCACTATGATTGTCACTGTCGCTTTTCGAAAGCGTTTGTAATTTGGCTAGCTCCCTGTTAATCGTACCCCCCCCTACCCCCTTCCTCCCCTCAATCGTCGTCATAGAGTAGATAGAGACAACAATATTTTTATTTATTTATTTCAAGAACGGGGGTTGGCCTATGCAGTATATGTCTTCATCATCATTGGCCTTATACGTCTGTTTCAGACGATTTATGACGTCATTGCCTCGAAGAAATGCACTAGATAAACGTATTTCAATAGAAAACATAGTTACACTTTGAATCGTCATTTTTTACATAACGAACGTCTCATCCGCCTAAAACTATTGCAGCTTCTTACAACCTCTATAAGGGAAAAGGCACAGGGCCCTTGACGTTCTTTAAAATGCCATAAAATATTGTTATACAATTTAGTAATTTGGCTGCCTAATATCAGTTCTTAGACAGTTAATCCCATGCATTCATATCTTCTTAATAATCCACTAACCTTTGTCTTGTCGCATGCGATAGCGTAACCCATGTTGGTCGGCTGACTATTCTGGGCTTCCAGCGATAACGTTAAAGTAGCGACAATAACTATTGGAGAGGCAGTTCCGAGGTTCGAGTAAATATTATTGAGTATCGGTTCGACTGTAAAATGGAGATTAATACTAATAAAATCGCAAGTAGGAAAGGACTTACGATAATATGTTGTTCCTACCCTACTCTTGACATAATATTTCTTTAAATCATTTTCATTTATATCATTATCGTTTTTATATGCATTGTTTTGTAAGAATTATTGTATTTCTTTCACGTATTTGTAGACACACTGCACACACACGTTTTTAATATAATTATGTTTTTTATAAACTACTTTATTTTGATAGTTTAATTAAATATGATTATGTATTCATTGAAGTTGTATTTGTGGGAGACACGGCTTCCGCGCCTAACTTAGCAGGGTCCACAGAATACCAGCGTCGTGGCTCGCGCCGCGGCTTATGCTGAGTGAGGCCCTTTTATAAAGGACAAAGGGAAAGGACCTTCGTTGACCAGTCCATACACTCAATTATTTGTATTTCTCGTGTAAGTTGTATTTATTATGTGTTTTGATTGTAAGTTATGTGTTACTCCGTGTTTTATATTATATATTTGTTATTTGTTTTATATTTGTTACTGTGGTGTCCCTTTATAATAAACGTTTCTTTATTTTCTTTCAAATCGGCGTCATATCGCGTTCTAAGTGGGTCGATACGACAACAACCGTGCTACTTCCCTTTTTAGTTTTAAGTCAAGATATTATTAGAACCACAATAACTTATGCTTACCTAACTTTCAAGAATAGCAGGGCATGTTGTGAAGTTTGAGCGTCTGGGCCAGATATGTTGACGACGTTATGAAGAGAATGTTGTGGCTCTGGGTTGTACCGACAACTCACTTTTTTATTTTAGGGATTTTCCCTACTACGTTTTCTAAAAAAATGTAGATGGCGCTGTACAAAGTTGCCTTCGTTTAGTCTTTTAATTTCATGGATAACAGCATATGCATCTTTTATCTTTCTTTTTGGGTATAAATGATGACCCTTGTTATTCCTTCCCAACTTTTTTGCCAGGAACAGGTCCGATTTTGATGCTTTTTTTTCTTTTGTCGGGGGCTCGGGGGCGCGGGGGGTAGTTTTTACACGTCTGCCAAAGGAGGAGGATAATGTTTTTTTAAAGTATCCGGCTACCTGGACGTACTTAATAATAAAAAAAAAAGTTTATTTATATATGTTAGTGCGACAGAGTCCTAAAGTGGGTACATTATATTGCTCATGACTGTACAACGCCATCTATATTATTTTCGGTGTATAAATGATTTCTGATTTCTGATTTAGCCTGGAAAGATCCTCGTCGTCTTTTAAGTACGAAACAGTTTTTTTGTCCTAATGCTGCGGCTAAATTGAAAACCAGCTAAAACTCAGCTACAATAAATGTATTTACCAGTCGCTTTTTATTTGTGCGCCTGCATTTAATTGTTTTAGGAGGCTACTATTAAGAATGTCTGTAATTCTGTAGTTAAGAGGATTTAAGTCTGTTCTGATTGTTCTATACTGTCTATAGGTATAAAGCCCGCCTGCAATTAATGTAGCTAGCAGACTTTTCCCAGCTGTGTGCGTGCGTTTAATTGTCTATCTTTATTGTTTTAGATGACCTCTGTGGTCCTCTGTGACCTCCGTGGCTTACGATCCGGAGGTCTTAGAATGACAGAACACTTAAAAAGGGTTAAAAATGCCATACTGAATCAATTAATCTAAATCTATTGCATTTTAGATGAATTGCTTCCATGTTATGTTTTTAACTCTCCCTTTTTTTAGTTTGTAACTTGAAAATAAATGTTGTGATATATTAATCTATTTCTATTTAAAAAAAGTAACCGTGTTTTAGTTCAGATTGAGGTGGATGTACCTACCTCTGACTACCCCATTGGGATATAATCGTAAGCTTATGTTATGTTCTAATTCCTGTCATTTTCTTATCCGCTGAAAAAGAAAGGGACGGGTTATCGACAGGCATAAAATTTATGAAACACACGTCAATTTTAGGCAGAAATGTAAAACTACTTATAATTTTATATCTTCTTGATATCATTATTTGCATGTTATAATTTTCATAACCAAAAATTTGGACCTAATGCTAAATGCTGACCGCCTGCAAACTGTACTTACCATTTTTAAAGCGAATAAATGAATTATGAAAAAATCTAATAATTTTACATCGGCCAATAACCCGACAGAATTAAGTTGACAGCACCTATTTGATTCTCTCGGGTTATTCATTCATTAAATCATTCGTTTTAAAATTAACAGTTGTCAATCATCTGTCTCTTTCCTCTTCGGCGGATAAGAAAATGACGGGTATAACTTAAAATAAAATTAGGAGGTGTTTACAGGAATCGGGGCCTTGTGTTACTTAGTTCAGCCCGAAACAAAATCCTCTTAAAAACAACTATAGGTACCTAACCAAGTTTACATTATAATAAAACTAAAAATTGGCCAGTATTTCACAGACAAAAAAGCTAAACTCACATATTTGCATAACACACTTACAGACAAATGTTGCCAGGGGAAAAACTCGACTGGATTTAATATCACACGTAGTCGGATATCAGATTTCGCATAAAATTCTGTGATTTATAATGTTGCTTGATTTATATTCTGTCCGTATTTTACTTCATCAGCGTGCTGCATAGATAGCCCGCTTCCTGTGAGTGTTGCCAATTTATTGATGACTAGTGAGGCGCTGTGACTTGGTCTACGGACATTTAATTTTATTTACGAATGAAATTGGCCGGTCAAACTTTAACAAGCTTCTTTTAAGCTTCATATATTCTTCGGTCTTTAGGTCTTTGACACACATTCTGGTCGGCTTTCTAAATTGTATGGCTTTTTTTACAATGTGGTTTTAAAAAAATAATGACAATCTCCGCGGCTGTTGCCTATAACGAACGCTACGTATGGAATTACTATTTAATTATATTTTTTAAATACGGCTTCTTTAAGGACTTTTCAAATTTCGAAATTGTAACCTTATAAAAAAGAGTTAGTGAGAAGTGGACATCTGTTATTCGAGCCGTACATCACAACAGGGGTAAAAAGGATTAGAAGAAGAAGAAGAACAGGTAAAACCTTACCTGTTCTTCACCCACCTTGTTGAACACACCATGTTCTTGTAGCGTTATTATCCCTCCAGACCCGTGGTACAACTGCAATGTCCAACTGGTTGTACTACGGAGAAGTAAATTACCCATAGTTCAACTCTTGTTTTATATTTGTGATTATTATGACCCGTGGTACAACGGTGGAATTATGTCCAACTGGTTGAACCACGGGGATAAGATGATCATCGTGAAAAACAAATGAACATCTACAAAACAAGTAACTATCAAGCGATTGGTGCAATAAAGATGCAATATTTTTTTGAGATATATTATATAATCATCATCTTTATAGATATGTGCCTAACGTAATTTGTCGATTGCATGCATCTAAACTTCCCAGTAGTACAACTAGTTGGACCAGCGAAAGAAGAACTCAGTTGAACCAGTGGTAAAGATGTTTCCCCATAGAACAACCAGTTGAACTATGGGTAACTTTACTTCTCCGTAGTACAACCAGTTGGACATTGCAGTTGTACCACGGGTCTGGAGGGGTTATTATAGTACCAATTAACGGGGCTTGGTTTAGGAAGGCTAAATTACATATACCTATGATCCAAGCAGGAGTTTTTTGCCATACGCATTAATAATATGGTATTTGACTGTGTAAAAAGATAAATTATAAAATGCTAATCTAGAAACAGAAGCCAGTCTATGATGATCAAAAATCAATCCCATTTTACTTTTCGATTTATTTTCGAAATTTATTTATGAATTAAGTAACAATGAGTACGACGTTTGACCGCTTATATTGATGACGTCACAGGACAGTACTTCCACACTAACTCCACAGAAAACTTTCGTTTTGAACTTACGTAAAAAGTACCTCATTTGACTAGATTGTCAAGTAACCTATTAGTAGTTATATAGTAAATAAATCATCATCATCATCAGCCCATTAACGTCCCCACTGCTGGGGCACGGGCCTTCCCTATGGATGGATAGGGAGATCGGGCCTTAAACCACCACGCGGGCCCAGTGCGGATTGGTGGTTATTAACGACTGCTAATGCAGCCGAGACCAACGGCTTAACGTGCCTTCCGAAGCACGGAGGAGCTCGAGATGAAAACTTTTTTTTTTTTTGTGGTCACCCATACTATGACCGGCCTCTGCGAAAGTTGCTTTACGTCAACAATCGCAGACCGAGCGCGTTTACCGCTGCGCCACCGAGCTCCTCATAGTAAATAAATAATAAATAAAAATAAGTTCATTTCTCACTCACAATTACAGTAAAACTTAACTTAGTACTACTCACAGTGAACATGTGTATATTGTGAGAGATACTGGTGTCCATACTAGACGGAATGCCTGTGTTACGGATCACCACTCTCTTCCTCCCTATTTCAATAGTACATGGCAAGGCATTGTTATAGAAATAGACTCTTTAAAATTATAGCTATAGGTGCGTGTGTGTTTTAGTCCTACGACGCGAAGTGTCTTGGGATCGGGAGCTGCCATGACGTATAGTATAGATAGTTAAAGCAAGTGCTAAGCTAATGTCTTTCATTGCTGCACTATTTCTGCGGCCATAAAATGGCCACCAATGGCCGTAATTAGCCCTCCCCGGCCGGTCACAATCAAGCCATATTACCGGTGGTTGCAATGTTTATATTGGATCCGAATCGGAAATTCAAATGATTCCGCCATTTTGGTTTGAGCGCACAAAGCAATTTAGTCAGCAGAATTAAATGTAATGTTAATGAATTTAGTGTTCCGTACATAAATTTCAATTTGAGTCCATTTGTTGCTACATCCAGTGATTAAATATTAAAGTGAATGCAGTTGTGCTGTAGCGAGCTTATTAAAATTGACTTCTAGTCTGTGTGATTCTCTGCAAAAATCGACCTTACAAGAGTGGGGGAAAAGGCCACATTGAAGCAATAAGGGACATTCCAATCGGCGTTTCCAAACCCACTTCACTTAATATTTTCACAAAATTTTCAAAAAAAAATCCGACCCGTATTAGAATACCTTTTTTTGACGTGACTCATTGTAGATTTGCCGCAGATGCCATTAACTACTTGGCCGGACAAATGGGGAGCGCTGAAGACTTTCACCCGGCACAAAGTTTAAGACAACAGGCCTGAGGGTGCCCAGTTGGGCGCGAACCTCGGCTCAGGGCGTCGTCTGAGAGGAAAAATATTGGAAAGAATGAATCGACCGTAGTGGGTCGATAGCGATAAGCGCTGATTGAGGGAAATCGTCGACCACGCCGGCGGGGTCGGCATCGGGGTCTTGAAGTAATAAGAATACTCTTATATATACATTTATTTAGTTGAGTGATAGAGTGAGAAACAGTGTGATAAGACAGAGATGTGGTGTAAAACACGATATAGTGACTAAGATTGAGAAGGGAATGTTAAGTTGGTTTGGATACGTAGAGCGGATGAAGGATAATAGAATTCCAAAAAGTTGATGGTAGGGTTGGCAGAGGAAGACCGAGAAGGACTTACATTGACCAAATTGGAGGTCCTTAGAAAAGGTTTAATACGATCTACTCTGAACCGGCGTGTATAAAGCGATTGATGAATGTTGAGGAAGCAAGCGAATTGTGTCAGAATCGCAGCAAATAGAATTCTATAGTCTCTGCTTACCCCGGTGGGAAATAGGCGTGAGTTTATGTATGTATGTTATATACAGGGTGTTAGTGACATCGTAACGAATACTCAGAGGGATGATTCTGAGTTAATATCAAGTGGAATTTTCCGTCGCAAAATTCATGTTATTTTTTTAGTTTTTTTTAATTATTTTCAATTCTATACTTTTGCGATGGAAAATTCCACTTGATATTAACTCAGAATAATCAGCTGAATCATCCCTCTCAGTATTCATTACGATGTCACTTACACCCCATACAAGTACATACAGTAGCCATACAAGTAGGTATGGGTGTTAGTGACACTGTAACGAATACTGAAGGGGATGATTCAGACCATGATTCTGAGTCGATATCAAGTGGAATTTCCTGTCGGAGAAGTCATGAAAATTTTAGAGCTTATTTAAATTATTTTCCGTTCCATACTTTTGCGACGGACAATTCCACTTGATATCAACTCAGAATCATGGCCTGAATCATCCCTCAAAGTTTTCGTTACGATGTCACTAACACCCTGTATACATTTATATATAGGTCATATAACATGCACCGCAATGCAGAACGGGTACTTGAGCATTAATCCGTGCAATCGGCTGCTTCCTCAATTGACAACAATTGATCAAATTGTTCACTCAGCTCCCTCGCCTACGGTTAACTTCAATAAATTGTTGCATGAAGGTACATTTATATTCTGTTTTCAAGACGCAAAATTCCACTCGATATTTACTTAGAATCAAGGGCTGAATCATCCCTCTCAGTATTCAGTATGATGTCACTAACCCCCTGTATTTATAACGTACAGATATGAGCAATATAATGTACCCACTTTAGGACTCTGTCGCACGAACATATTTGATATTTAGTGAGACTTACAGTTCAATTTGTCAAAAAAGTTAATGTGACATGGTACCAAAGTGTATACATATTAATGCTCGTGACCGTACTAGCGACCAGGCTCGGCTTCGCTCGGGAGATCGGGCCTTAAACCACCACGCGGGCCCAGTGCGGATTGGTGATTATTTACGACTGCTAGTGCAGCCGGGACCAACGGCTTAACGTGCCTTCCGAAGCACGGAGAAGCTCGGTGGCGCAGCGGTAAACGCGCTCGATCTGCGATTGTTGAAGTTAAGCAACTTTCGCAAAGGCCAGTCACAGGATGGGTGACCACAAAAAAAAGTTTTGATTTGCAATCAAAACGTATCTTAGTACTTAAACAGCACAAAAATAACTTTGCGATCCCAAGTTTGGTTTGAACATTACAGGCCGATCACCTGCTTGTCCGAAAGTAAGTTGATCCGTGTTTCGGAAGACACGTTAAGCCGTAGGTCCCGGTTACTACTTACTGATGTAAGTACGTAGTCGTTACATGAGTCATGTCAAGGGCCTTTGGCGGCTCAATAGTAACCCTGACACCAGGGTTGATGAGGTTGGTAATCACAACCCACACGAAAGAAGAGTAAACAGCAAAAATAAAAGGAATGTTGGAAATTATCAATTCATTTTCGGTACTCGTTTAACGGCGATGCAAGCCCAATCCATTTGGAGGACCGATCGTCCATTCTCTTAATTAAACCGTCCCGATACCGTGCGGTAGACATAGGGATGTACGGTCACGAGCGTTAATATGTATACACTTTGGTACCATGTCACATTAACTTTTTTACCCACGACGGAACGGAGCAGGTCTATGCGTTTAGGGTGAGAGATGTTTGTGTGTGCGTTTGTGCAAAGAAATGTTACTAATTATCTTCTAAACTAATAATCCGATTTTGATGCGGTTTTCAATAACGGGTTTGTGTTTGATGAGTTCATGTTATTAGACAGGTGTCATGTCTGTAACTCACTAGGGGGCGCCACAATATTAGAGTTTAGAGTCAATATTATTCGAAACGCCTCTTCAATTTATAATAGCAATTTATTTGCAATAGTTTTTATTATTAGTTAATTGTTTCTGACAGGCGTTTTTTTTTTCGGTTCCATTGATTACACGTAATTACGTCGAACACGGTGCTGTTTCATTGCAACCTAAATCCCTTAAAAATCAGTAAAAAGGCATATCAGGCATATTCATGGTCCTTCGAGCCAGATTGAACTGTAAGTCTCACTAAATGTCAAATATGTTAGTGCGACAGAGTCCTAAAGTGGGTACATTATATTACTCATGACTGTAACAGGACTAATACTATAGTTCATTTACTAATAAGGGACTGGTTAAAGGGAAACCAGTTTTATAGCTTAAGTGAGTTTTTCAGTTTATAAATCGGTCCCGGGTTCAAATCCCGGTAAAGACATATCACAAAAATCACTTTGTGATCCCTAGTTTGGTTAGGACATTACAGGCTGATTACCTGATTGTCCAAAAAGTAAGATGATCCGTGCTTCGGAAGGCACGTTAAGCCGTTGGTCCCGGTCACTACTTACTGATGGAAGTAAGTAGTCGTTACATGAGCCATGTCAGGGGCCTTTGGCAGCTCAATAGTAACCCTGACACCAGGGTTTAGCTATACTATACATTCGTACAAAGCGGTATATATACATTCAATAAAATCGTGTAACATTCAGAAAGTAGGCATCGTCTTATTACGTATATTAGCGCGTGGTGCTTCGTAACGCGGTCGGGTTATACTGCGACTCGGATTGACCGGGTGAACTTGTTTTAGTGTATTTTAAAGTAAAATAATAATTTTGGTGGGTTTTACTGCGAAAAATATTTTTTTATACTACGATAACATGCACAATTTCATTACTTATTAGAAATATGATGTTCCATCCTTCTTTTTTCGCTTTCAGCTTCTATTTTTGCAAGTTTCTACCACGCACTTCCCCGTGTTGCCAGTTCGGCGCCTAATCGCGCACTGAGGTAAAGTACTGTCGACGTCGCTATATTAACAGTAACTTTGTGTCCCACTCTTTGAGCGCTGATGTTCAATCTACAGTAGTAGTAAATCTATGCTAATAACGCTGCCACGTAGCAAGTTCAATGATTCAGTTCAGTATTCCTGTAATAATATTAGCATTGTTACATCACTAGTGCGGTTACTGGGGTCGATACAGATGTATCCGTTCTGTGTGCACTTATCCGATCGACTCCCTATCTTATTGTGAGGTTACTTCGAACTGAAATAACTTATTCAATGTCTTCTTTGCTGGATTTTAGTTACAAAATAGTTTAAGGCTTGGGGATAATAAACTTTGGGACTGCTTTTTATCCGTCTAGTGTTGTTTGTATGATTTCAACTATGACTTATTTATATAGTGAAAACGTTTTGGATAAACTTAAGAACTTCTGTTTCAATGACAGCGTAATTTATGGTGGTATTAATAGACTAATCTCAGCTTCGAGAATGCCCTATAAATTATGTCAATGTGACAGTTTTTTATATAAAAACAGGGACTTGAGCTCATGCTTAAGGTGGAGAGGAGTCTCAACTGAGATTAGTTTATTAATACCATCCTTAGACACCAATAACCTACGTCTCTTATTTTTAAAGATAAATGTATTAATAAATAATGTGATTTCTGCACAACAAATATTATCTATTATTATAAACTAGCGACGGGCGAAATTATTTACGACATCACATTGAAAACCTCAAAAATAACAGTATTTCTCCACTATTTAATGGATATTATTATAGTATATAAACCTTCCTCTTGAATCACTCTATCTATTTAAAAAAAAACATATCAAAATCCGTTGCGTAGTTTTAAATATTTAAGCGTACATAGAGATATAGGGACAGAAAAAGCGACTTTGTTTTATACTATGTAGTGATTCTAGGCCTTTGTTTGAACGTCTAATACGTCACAGCACCCCTTCCGAGTCTAGTGCAAATTACTGTGTAATATCTAGTACAGTGTACATCACATTCGCAATTCATTAGTATCGACATCAAAGCCGCATTAACTAAGCTTCATACATACAAACACATATTATATTGTGTAAGCCAGACACGTATTTGGGAACAGTTGGAACTATCGAGAATCCCACAGAATATAAATAAATATATTTTACTTGGGATCTGGTTCAAATCAAATCAAATATAATTTACTAGTGGCCCGTACTGGCTTTGCACGGGTGGATATATATTTTTTTTATATTGTGGGTTAAACTTAGAGTAACTGTATACCTCTGCCAACCATTGCCCAATGGCTCAAATTAGCTTCAAAAGATTTTTCGATTCTGCTCCGCATCACCCAAATCCCCTGGTAGTTGCGGCTTCCGAATACATCCCGCTTAGGCACGGTACTGAAAAGTATAGGCGTCCGAATGACGTAATATACGATCCCGACGACCCGATTACTCTAGCCACTTTTGCGATGAAAAATTCCACTTGATATTAACTCAGAATAATGAGCTGAAGCATACCTGTCAGTATTCGTTACGATGTCACTTTCACCCCGTACAAGTACATAGAGGTAGCCATACAAGTAGGTATGGTTGTAACAGCCTCCGTGGTCTAGTGGTTAGAGCGTTAGGCTCACGATCTGGAAGACCGGGTTCGATTCCCGATGGGGACATTGTCGAAATCACTTTGTGAGACTGTCCTTTGTTTGGTAAGGACTTTTCAGGCTTGAATCACCTGATTGTCCGAAAAAGTAAGATGATTCCGTGCTTCGGAGGGCACGTTAAGCCGTTGGTCCCGGCTATTAGCCGTAAAAACACCTCCACCAACCCGCATTGGAGCAGCGTGGTGGAGTATGCTCCATACCCCCTCCGGTTGATTGAGGGAAGGCCTGGCTGTTGATGACGAGGTATGGTTGTTAGTGACACCGTAACGAACACTGAAGGGGATGATTCAGACCATGATTCTAAGTTGATATCAAGTGGATTATTTTGTATTTCCCTGCTCGATCGAATCAGAAATGAGGAGATCCGCAGGAGAACTAAAGTCACCGACATAGCTCGGTAATGTCACATTGCAAAGCTGAAGTGGCAGTGGGCAGGACACATAGCGAGGAGAACCGATGGCCGCTGGGGCGGAAGGGTTCTGGAGTGGCGACCACGTGTCGAACGACGCTCAATGGGTAGGCCCGCTACAAGGTGGACCGACGATCTGGTGAAGGTCGCGGGAAGCCGCTGGATGCGGGCAGCGCAGGACCGATCGTCGTGGAGATCCTTGGGGGAGGCCTATGCCCAGCAGTGGGCGTCGTACGGCTGATGATGATGACACGTCTGCCTAGCCCTTCGGGGATACAGGCGTTATGCTGTGCTAATGTTATATCTGGATACAGACCTGTGTTAAGGCATATACACATGTAGGTATAAAGCCAGTCTAGACGTCCGAATTAATGTTCATATAATTGGATCCAATCCCTACTATTCACGCGAAGAGCTTTAGAATAGGCCTATCCGTTATTAATATCTACATCTGATCTAATTGTCCATATTAACCTCTTGATTTAGCATCTTGTTGAGCTTAACTTGATTCATGGATTTTGCCGATAGATGGCGGTAGTAAGACAAGAGGTCAACGCAAGGGATTTGCGATTTTTTACATTTATTATTGTGACGGATTGACAATGTCACATCGCATAAACATTTTTTTTTTTTGTTTTCCCCGAAGGGTAAGGCAAAGGGAACTATGCCCATACAACCATGTCTTACGTATTTTTTTTCTTGATGAAATGATGAAAGGTGATGATGATGAAATCTAAGCCCCCACCCTCGGAGTAGACTCCTACTCCGAACCCCAAACGAATTAACTCAAAAGTCCGCATAAACTTTCCAATTATGAAGCGGTTTCTTGGCACGAAGCGAAAATAGGCAGATACACTTTGTTCATTGAATACTCCGATATAATAACACTCGCGAATGTCTTCTGACTAACTTAATGCGATCATCAACCACAAAACACCACTTCGTATTAATTATTTAGATTACCCAATGAAAAAAGCAACTGTCCGGTCCCCTTCCCGCCAAAAAGCCCATCGCATAAACAAACACTGCAACCAGAGAGTTTTTTTTTTGTTTTGGTTTTCCCCGAAGGCAAAGGGAACTATGCCCATGCAGCGATGTCTTATGTATTTTTTTTTTGATGATGATTAATGAAATGTAGAAAGGTGATGACGATGAATGATGAAACCTAAGCCCCCACCCTGGGAGCAGACTCCTACTCCGAACCCCAAACGAATTACCTCAAAAGTCCGCATAAACTTTCGAGTTATAAAGTAGCTTACCTCCTATTTACTTACACATAGCTGGCGATGTATAATAAATACCTCTCTTTCTAACGGCCTTCGTGGTCCAGTGGTTTGACCGTTGGGCTCCGAAGGTCCCAGGTTCGAATCCCGGTGGGGGCATATCACAAAAATCACTTGTGATCCCTAGTTTGGTTACCACATTACAGGCTGATCACCTGATTGTCCGAAAGTAAGATGATCCGTGCTTCGGAAGGCATGTTAAGCCATTGGTCCCAGTTACTACTTACTGATGTAAGTAGGTGAGACATGAGCCATGTCAGGGGCCTTTTTTTACTAAATAGTAACCTTGACACCAGGGTTGATGGGATTGGCCTCTCTCTCTGTTTATTTGCATTGAGAAATGATTATAAGCAATTATTTTAAATGCAAATATGGTTTTCCTCATCAATATTCAGCATTATCATCAATGACTTCATATTGTTCAATCGCGATTGATAGTCTAAGGGCGTCTTGATTACCCTTTGACATAAGAGCTATTGTGGCTACTAACTTAAAGCCAATTAAGTGTCAGATAGCAAATTAGAGGTCCGTGGCCTATTTAGACGGGAATTAATTTGGGCCGACTATAACAGTAAATAAGTACTGCGCAATAGCTTTTACGATACAATTTTGTTTAATCGTCCGAAGCACCAATGAAGAGCCGTATTAGCTGAATGGTAAGATTTCCTAAATTAAATATTTACACAATATACAGGGTGTTAGTGACACGATACGACCGATCAAGTATAGACATCCTATATCTATAGGAAACTGAAAGCTACCTACTCATCCATCTCGTCCTATGTTTTGTAGTCATGTGAATATTACCTGTTGTGTGCTGTGAAGGTGAGCCGCAGCGGGTTGGGGGGCGGGGCGCGGGCGGGGCGCGCTGAGTCGCGGCGTCGGCGCGCGTGCAGCGGCGCGTACGCAGCCGGCTGCCAGTGCCGCACGAACGGTGTCAGCGACGACCCTGCAACGATACAACACACCATTAGCATTGGAAAAGGAAGAATACTACGCGCAGTTACTTTTATATGCGCAAATGTCAAATTGCTTCGATGTGACCATTTTAACCCCCCAGAACATGTGTACAGTAACTACATACATAGTACTACATACATTTTGGTAACCGATTGAGTCTATCTACGAGGGGAGGTCAAAAAGTTCGCGGAATGGAGGGGTTGGAGGGGGTTGGTTTGCTCGTACAGGTAGCCGCTAGTTGCATACCTCATTAACAGTATATGTACCAAGTTTGAAGCAAATCGGGTCATTAACGTTTGAACTATCGACCAGCAAACAAGTGAATCGGGAAGAACTCAGCGAATATGGAGAAAATTGAACACCGCGCCGTCATTAAGTTCCTCACCAAGCAAGGAAAATCCGCTCAGACGATTTTTCAAGAGCTGTTAGCAATTTACGCGGACTCTGCCCCTGGTAAAACCATGGTTTACAAGTGGCATAGTCTTTTCAAGCAAGGAAGAGAGTCGATTGAAGATGACCCCCGCCCCGGACGGCCCATTGAGGCCACCACACCGGAAATCATCGAAAAAGTAGAGAAACTTGTATTAGAAGATACCCGCTTGAAGAAGAAGCAGCTTGCAGCAATGGTCGGTGTATCCGAAACAAGTATTTTAAATATCCTACATCAACATCTTGGGATGACTAAGGTCAGCGCAAGATGGGTTCCAAGAATGCTCACGCCACTTCAAAAAAGCGAGCGTGTCGAGTGTTCTCGCCAGTTTTTAGAGCTCTGTGGAGAGAATAAGGAAGAAGTTATGGCCCAGATTGTTACTGGAGATGAAACCTGGGTTCACCACTATGAACCTGAGTCGAAGCAAGAGTCGATGCAGTGGCATAAAAAAGGCACACCTCCTCCAAAGAAGTTTAAGGTGTCACAATCGGCCGGAAAGATCATGGCCACTATTTTTTGGGATACAGAAGATATTTTGCTGATTGATTATAAAGATCGTGGTGTGACTATAACGGGACATTACTACGCTTCTTTACTGGATAGATTGAAAGAGGCTATCAAGGAAAAAAGAAGAGGAAAGCTGTCAAGAGGTATGCTCCTTTTGCACGACAACGCACCCGTCCACACGTGCCATGTTGCGACGGCTGCCATTCACCGATGCGGGTTCGAAAAATTAAACCACCCGCCTTACAGTCCAGACTTGGCCCCCAGCGATTATTATTTGTTCCCAAAAATGAAAAAGGAACTGCGTGGACGAAAATTTGGCGATGATGAAGAAGTCAAGTCTGCAATTTCGGCCTATTTTGACAGCAAAGAGAAATCTTTTTTTTATGATGGAATAAACAAATTATTTGATAGATCCGGAAAATGTGTTAAGGTTAAGGGAGAATATATTGAAAAGGAAAAATAGTTTCGTGTTTAATTTCGACCCCCTTCCCCCTCATTCCGCGAACTTTTTGACCTCCCCTCGTATCAACTCAGACTGTGTCTGTGTGTATAGGCCTCCTCTCTTTCACGCCATCCTTTCTGGTTACAAGTAATTCTGTATATTCTGTAAAGGTTTTCATTCCAGCCGTAGAATAAAGAACGGTAACTCTCCGCCCGCACCATCGCATGGAGCGCCGACCTCACCCCCTCTGCGGGCCTAGCACCGTAAGCACGCGACTCTTTTCGTGTAACTCTCCTCGAGTCTAAGAGCTACAAGCTTTAGGTCTTTCAAGCTCCGTGTGTCCACCGCACTCATTGCTCAGCTGATTCGTGCGGACTTTTGGCCAGAGGGAGTGGTATTCACCTTTATTGGTAGTACCACGGAAGTGGCGATCTGAAGAAGTTTCCCCTAAAATACCTAGTTTTTTTTTGACATTGATGGGTTTGCTCTTGGCCCCAGACTTGCGTGAAGGCATTGACGAGATCTAAGATGGAACGAGCTCTCCCAGAAGGGTTATATGCATTCGGAAATACAGAAGACGGCAGAGAATTCCATTCCTTAGCAGTGCGCATAATGAAGGACGATGCAAAGCGCTTTGTGCGAATGTGTTTAATGTTGCTATATATTTTATGGTCCTCAGTTTCCTGATAAATAAATAAATGAAATAAATATATTTGTTATGTTAAGTCATTTATCAAGGCTTTCTTTTATTTGTACCACCAATTAATCGTACACGGTTCAACGACTCGAGGAACTCAAGTTTTATATTCTGAAATATAAATCGGCTCAAATTCCCGAAATGAAAAAGGTTCGTTAGATCGTGATACGAATAGTGCTGGCGGGATGTGGGCAAGTGTTTATTTGCACGGGACATCTCTATTTGTCAGGGTTCTAAGACCCGTTTTCATATCATCAGGTGAAGCCGTGAGGGCTAGAAACACTTGTAAAGTTTGCTTCAATCTCGTCGATTGAGGGGACACTTTTGCCCAGTAGAACATCCCTGTCACTTTATGTATGAAGCATAGCAGTTGATGAGTCCATCAGCGTCTCCCAAGTTTCTTTGAGACAAAGATACACTTCCGTCGCCTGTCACACAGACACACTTTAACGAGATGACGTCAGCACATTCGTTTTTACCTTAGGAACTGAATAACTTAATATTCTTTAAGCCAAATCGGAGTAGACTTTCGGCGGGCTTGATTCTGGGCGAATGGGTGGCCATACTAGTCCATTAGATACGGGCTACAGCATAGAATAAGGAATAATACTACGTATAAAACGGCAACTCTCTGCTCCTCACCAGCGGCTGAGCTAGATTTACCCCTAAGGTCCTACTTCAGTCACACCCCGGATACTTCATACAAACAAAAGAAACAACCTCGTTTTACACAGGCACTACACATTGATAGTATCGTACGCGCATCTGTGTGAGTGACGTCTGACACCATACGATTCAAGTCTAAACTGTGTTCGAGGGGGGTGAGGTAAACCTAGCTCAGACGCTGGTGGGGAGCGGAGAGTTGCCGTTCTATACGTAGTATTATTACTTGCTAAATGCCAGTAGTAGGTGTGTTTATGTTGAATTTATTTATTTATTTAATATTCGGGGGATCAAAAGCTATTAACTTACTGAAGAAGAAGGAAGAAAAAGTCTCGAAGTATGCAAACTGAGCTGGGGAGTATGCTCTCCAGCGAAGCCACTTTAATTTGTTTTCTTTTTTTTTTTTTGGACGTGACTTTTTGTAGATTTGCCGCAGATGGCATTAACTACTTGGCCGGACAAATGGGGAGCGCTGAAGGCTCTCACCCGGTACAACGTTTAAGACAACAGGCCTGAGGGTGCCCAGTTGGGCGCGAACCTCGGCTCAGGGCGTCGTCTGAGAGGAAAAATATTTGAAAGAATTAATCGACCCTAGTGAGACGATAGCGATAAGCGCTGAATGAGAGAAATCGTCGACCACGCCGGCGGGGTCGGTATCGGGGGTCGTTTTCTTTCTAATTATAGCACGTTAGCAATAAGGCCGCCTATTGTACTAATTCTATTTCTCTTTTGTTTTGTATTTTGTTTTCTCCTGTTTGTGCAATAAAGTATTTGTTATGTTGTTATGTTATGTTATGTTATGTACACATAAAATCTTTTCACGTACACTATGTACATGGTACGTACATTATTCTATATCGTCTTAGACAGAAATGGAGGTGGTGGCCCCGGGACAGAGCATCACATCCGCTACTATTTGATACCTAAACTAATTCTAGTATATTTCTCATTAATTTGCTGTTTAGGGCCGTTTCCTCTCCCGTCCTTTTTACCCTTTTGTCCCGCTCTCTACTGTAACACACCTGGCAACACTAGTTACGAAAGAGGTTATTGCGATATCCGCAGCGGTCGCGGGCAGCTATGAGTGCTTCTATCTGAATCCGTGAAATGCTTTCCAATTTATTCCACAGAGTGAGTAGTATTGGATCTACAGTTGAATGTAACACTCCAATGTTTATTTGAAAACACGACCATTTGTGATGTATATCCTTTCATATGTTTTTAAATAACAACATATGTATCTTTACATTATAACTCATATACAGGTTAGTGACATCGTAACGAAAACTTTGAGGGATGTCGCGCTCACACGCACGGGCTAATATAGAAAAGTTCGTTTTACAAAATTTACCGAATCATGAATCGAACCCGCGCCCTTCGATTGAGTAGGTACTCAAAGTGCCTTATAGGTATGGTCATTAAAACATGACTTGGTGACTTGTTGTAGATTTGCCGCAGATGGCTTTAACTACTTGGCCGGACCAATGGGGAACGCTGAAGGGTCTCACCCGCCCACATAAAGCAAACAGTCAATTAAAATCATTCTACATCGGATTGACGCGCGCGACTAACAAGCCAATGAATAAAATATGAATCCACCAATTACAAGTTATGACGTAAAATCATCACGTGATAACCGAGCTATGTGATTGGCTGAAACGTGACTCTATGCGGCGTCCATTGGTAGATGTTATTAATTGGAAGCTTCAAATATATTGCTGGTTGGTAACATAAGCTTGAGGTGACAGAACGCCTTCTGTTTATTAAATTAATTAGTAAAACACCGTACCTATGTTACAACCATACAACTTAATGGATGAATATTACATAACATAGTATAACAAATACTTTATTGGACAAACAAGAAATACAAAAATAATACAATAGGCGGCCTTATTGCAAAATAGCTATCTCTTCCAGGCAACCTTTAAGAATAGGAGATACTTAATTTTATATAATGCGGCGGGATAGAGCAGCATAGGAATACATGTACATAGATATAAAAATAAAATTTAAAGATAGACACACTTACGAGGATACAAACTACTTGCGTAAAAATAATAGCAATATTGCTTTTTAGATGAATTGCTGCGATGTAGCCATTTTAACCCTCGAGTAGCTAAATTCGTGGCTGACTTTGCAAAGTGACGTATCTGCAATGTTGTGCTAAAATATTTTGTGTCTTATTGATAATAGTAAAAGGCGCAAATCAGATTTGCCAAAAATTTCAGATACGTCAGTTAGCGTCGTCAGCGACGAATTATATAACCTAATCCTTTAGGTACAATCTGTACTGTACATACCTAATACCATCTTATTTTTTTTAAACTATTGTACCGCTGACTACCTACGTAATAAAATTTATTATAAAAGATATTTAATCTAATATCTATATAACTCGTGGAGCTCGGTGGCGCAGCTGTAAACGCGCTCGGTCTGCGATTGTTGAAGTTAAGCAACTTTCGCAAAGACCGGTCATAGGATGGGTGACCACAAAAAAAAAGTTTTCATCTCGAGCTCCTCCGTGCTTCGGAAGGCACCTTAAGCCATTGGTCCCGGCTGCATTAGCAATCGTTAATAACCACCAATCCGCACTGGGCCCGCGTGGTCGTTTAAGGCCCGATCTCCCTCCCTATCCATCCATAGGGAAGGCCCGTGCCCCAGCAGTGGGGACGTTAATGGGCTGGCGATGATGATGATAATCTATATAACAATGCTCCCGCATTCCCGAGAAATGTATTTTCGGAGGTATGTGACCTAACCTGTATTGGGTTAGATTTCCCTTCGCGGGTTGGAAGGTCAGACAGGCAATCGCTTCTGTAAAAAACCAGACCTGTCAAATCTTCAGGTTAGGTAAGCAGACCCTGTGAAAAACGGGGTAACGCATCTGATGATACAATGATGTAATATCGTATTTAATAGCATTTACTGAATGTGTTTACTTAATTAAGTACCTACCGCAAAAGGGCATTCCAAGCTTTAAACTAAGCTTTAGAAATTCTAGCCTCCTTAATTTAAAAAAAATATTTCGAACGTGCCTCGGTGAAATTGATGTATTTTTATGCAAAAAAAGAGGTTCGTATTTAAAATCCTGTGGCTTATGCATCGGCACGTGTTGTGGATCAATCCAGAATAAGCATGTGGCAATATTGTTCTAAAAAAAGATTGTTTTATTATAACGAAGCGCGCAAAGCTTGCATGTACAATCGCTTTTTAAACAAAGAGGAAAATTACTTTTTAATTTTGCCGTATTATGACACAACGTCATAATTATACTTATGAAGTTTTGAATGGATCTTAGTGGTTATAGGGGTACGCTCATTAATAAAAACATAAACAAAAAAACATAAATAGCCTATATACGTCCCACTGCTGGGCACAGGCCTCCCCTCAATCAACCGGAGGGGGTATGGAGCATACTCCACCACGCTGCTCAAATGCGGGTTGGTGGCGGCTCTCATTAATAATTAATGAAATTAATAAATTAATGGCGTCTGGCGCTTTACAATGCGAGTAAGTTATACTTATAAACCAGAAGGATTAGAGAGTTGAATAGATTAAATAAATACTACTTATAGGACAAGACGGGAAGACAACAGATGGACCAAGGCTGTTACTGAATGGTGGCCAAGGGATGGTATGCGATATCGAGGCAGACCACCAGCCCGGTGGTCGGATGACATTGTGAGGTACGCCGGAAAGCAAGGGATAAGACTTGCACAGGACCGGAAAGGATGGCGTGAAGAGTGGAGGCCTATACCCAGCAGTGGGTGGATACAGGCTGAGTAGATAGACTTACAGGACCTGTACGAATATAATGTATGAATAAAAATAAGTTTACGCGGTTATTATCATAATTATAACACATAATAACGGGTTCTTACCGCGTTTAAAGCAGGGATATGAGACTCCTGAAGTGATCATGGCACTTGCAACAGTGTCGAAATATCGGGAGTCTCATATCCCTGCTTTAAACGCGGTAAGAACCCGTTATTACGGTTTTTTAATTATAAAAATGTTGTTCTTTCTAAAATATGAAATATGTGTCTCTCTATTTATTTAAGAGCTGCGCTAAAAAAAATATATGAAATAAAGTGAAATAAAAAAGAAAATAATAAATATGTAATATGTTGTAATAAGTGAATATTACATAGCGAGGGTACCAACACCCTTAACCAAGTACATTCCCTCATCAAATCTGCCCACAAATACATCTAACGCACAAACAGAAGAATATCGCTAAGTTTGTACACGTGAAACTAGTGGGATTCGCCGGATTGATCCGGGCACCCAAGTTTGCCAACTAGTTAGCCAGACTTATGCGAACAACCGAACAAGATATGGCTCGAACGTGCCGGTAATTGGAAAATCACGAGTCATATATATTTCTGGAAACTCCCCAGAGTTCAGGATTTATGCAAGTCTGAGGGAGAGATGGATATCTGAGAGGAAGCCTGAGATTCAGGGCGAGGACTCAAGTCGCAGAGAAAGCCAAACATTTAGCTAAGTTTTACGTGAAATTCAGAATATGCTTTTCTGTCTTTTTGTTTTATATATAAAATGTAAAAAGAAATTGTTTTACGTATAATACAAGATCTCCGAATAACATAAACATACAGTCGAATTGGTATCGGAATCCTTAGACAAGTTACAGTGATAAAAATATATACGATTGAATTATCATCTAATTGCATTCTATGGCAAAAAAAATACGGAAAACGACAGTGACAGTAAGTAACAGTGATGAAAATACATGCATATAGACTTATCATCTTATGCCAATTCCATACATTATTATCACTGTCAATGTCGCTTTTTAAAATCGCTGAAACTTATAAAACCCCACGGAATGTTTTTTATAAAAATTATAATCATAGTCTGGTACAAAATTCACCACATCACGTGCTGTCAATCGAAATAAGGTATTAATTTTAATTTCTTGACAAAAATAAAATCTAGTGTAAGAATCATAGATATTGTCTCAGACAAACGTAAACTCAGTAACAACTAAAAATGACAGTTACCCTAAAAATGTAACGCTGATTATGAAAGCTGTTTTCTGAATAAAATATTTTATTCACAAAAAGACGGTAAGGTACAAAAGATTCCATTTTTAAAACTGAACACAGAATATAAAGATCCACAGACTTGCAAACAGCAACCTGTGCATACCATGCTTATGCGCACAGTTGGCTCCGCTATGGTATAACTCTTTGGGGCAATAGTACGGATGCAAATGACTTATTTATACTACAAAAAAAATGTATAAGAATTCTGGCTAATATAGGACAAAGGACCAGCTGTAAACCATTTTTTATTAAATATGGAATCGAAACCTTAACGTCACTCTACATACTCCAAATGTGTATTTTCGTTAGGAATAACATGAACATGTTCCCCCAATATACTCGACCAAATCATTTAAGACCTCGCAACGCACTGGCCAAACTCCCTTCCCATCTAAAATTTGTAGACTCCGGCCCTCACTCAATGTCCGTTAGAATATATAATAAATTACCTAAATTCATAACTGAAATAGACAAAATACATCTCTTTAAATTGTCGTTAAAAAATACTTAACTGAAAAAGCATTCTATACGCTGCATGAGTTTTTTAACGAATCTATGAAATACTGATAATTGTAAATGTAGCTATCTTTTATTCTTATTTTATTTTTTTAACATGATCTTTACTATTTTTTCTTTAAATTTTAAGCTGTTGTAGTGCCCTTACAGGGTTCCTGTTTGTACTTTCTTTTATTTTTAAGACCTTTGTAAAACATCAGGAATGCAATAAATATCTTATCTTATCTTATCTTATAAAAATATAAATTCAAGATTGGAACTACTTGTACTTGATCCTCTTAAGTCCTTTTATTTTTAGTTGCAAACTAATTACCCTACAAGGGGTAGTAAATAGCTAGGACGTCTAACAAAGTGCGCTTAAGTTTGAGAAGCGCAGCAGGATTTAGCTTATTGGATGGCTGAGCAGGGATTTATTGCGCTTTGTGAGCTAACTCGCTTACTGGGTGCACCTATACCGCGCTTTCATTGATTATTATCCGACTTCAAAAAGAAGGGGGTTATTTTTGTATCTACATACATACATACATAAACACACGCCTATTTCCCACCAGGGTAAGACGACTGAAGAATTCCATTTGCTTCGATGCTCACACACTCCACTTTTCTTTCTTGTATTTCATTATCCCCCTAGCGTTATGACCTTCCAACCCGCTATGGGAAAACCAGCCCAATACAGGTTAGGTCACATACCTCCGAAAATGCATTTCTCGGGAACATTTCCGAAAAACCCACATGGGTTTTTCATTGATATATCTTTGTTGCGTAAAATATTTCAATAACAGGAGTCCACTCTTCTTCTTTTTATCGTGTGGGTTGTGAGGTGGAATACCAATCTCATCAACCCTGGTGTCAGGGTTATTATAATTATGTAACGACTACACACTTACATCAGTTAGTAGGTAGGTTTGGAGTCCATCTTGTGGCTCATAAACCGGAAACCAACCTTGGAAACTAAGTGATTATTTATGAAGCGTCAAATTATTTATGATCCAAACATGAACTGTTACAATTTTGAAAAGGAAAGTAACAATGAAGTCTTTCAAAAATGTATGGAATTTAATGCAACCAAATACTTATTAATTAACTTTTATTTTACTTGGATTTTTTTGTATTAACTTGTTGCAAGAGAAGTGTGTCAGGATCGAAGCAAATGGAATTCTATAGTCCCCGGAAGGAAATAGGCGTGAGTTTATGTATGCATGTGTAACTTGTATTTAACCCTGATTTGATTATTTTATATAAATACTGACGTAAGTACGTAGTCGTTACATGAACCTTGTCAGGGACCTTTGGCGGTTCAATAATGACCCTGACATCAGGGTTGCTGAGGTTGGTAGGTCACCTCACAACCCACACAATAGAAGAAAATATAAATAAGCAGTTATTTTGTTATTACTGAAACTGTGCACTTAGCATGTTAAATTAGCATATTTGTTACAGTAAACTATTACAACAGCCTCTGTGGTCTAGTGGTAAGAGCGTTAGTCTCACGATCTGGAGGTCCGGGTTCCATTCCCGATGGGGACATTGTCGAATCACTTTGTGAGACTGTCCTTTGTTTGTTAAGGACTTTTCAGGCTTGAATCACCTGATTGTCCGAAAAAGTAAGACGATTCCGTGCTTCGGAGGGCACGTTAAGCCGTTGGTCCCGGCTATTAGCCGTAAAAACACATCCACCAACCCGCAGTGGAGCAGCGTGGTGGAGTATGCTCCATACCCTCTCCGGTTGATTGAGAGGAGGCCTGTGCCCAGCAGTGGGACGTATATAGGCTATTTATGTTATTATGTAAACTAGTACAATATAACTCGAAGAATGGAGGACTTTCCAGGCTTCGTTCACCAAAAACAATATAGATGGCGTTGTGAAGCTTTAACGTGATAATTACCTATATTCTCATTACTCGGGTACATACATAAACTGCCTATAAACGTCCCACTGCTGGGCACAGGCCTCCCCTCAATTAACCGGAGGGGGTACGGAGCATACTCCACCACGCTGCTCCAATGCGGGTTGGTGGAGGTGTTTTTACGGCTAATAGCCGAGACCAACGGCTTAACGTGCCCTCCGAAGCACGGAATCATCTTACTTTTTCGGACAATCAGGTGATTCAAGCCTGAAAAGTTCTTACCAAACAAAGGACAGTCTCACAAAGTGATTTCGACAATGTCCCCATCGGGAATCGAACCCGGACCTCCAGATCGTGAGCCTAACGCTCTAACCACTAGAGGCTCGGGTACATAATTATTTCAAAATACAATATAATGGCAGAAGCATATTATATAAAAATAATTGTTGCTTGATATTTGGATCAGATTATGTGTAGAATTATGATACTAGCTACTTATATTGCTTATCTTTATTTTGATCAGAATAATAATTGGTAGTAGATGTAATTGTAATTGCAGTATTGTGTTGTTGTTGTTAAAAAGTAGCATGGAAATTGCTGCACCGACAAGAGCGTGGCTCTTAGATTGATGATGATGCGATGTAATTGTGCCTGGGTTTTATAAAAAGGTTCATCTTTTTTTTTTTGACGTGACTTATTGTAGATTTGCCGCAGATGGCATTAACTACTTGGCCGGACAAATGGGGAGCGCTGAAGGCTCTCACCCGGTACAACGTTTAAGACAACAGGCCTGAGGGTGCCCAGTTGGGCGCGAACCTCGGCTCAGGGCGTCGTCTGAGAGGAAAAATATTTGAAAGAATTAATCGACCCTAGTGGGTCGATAGCGATAAGCGCTGAATGAGGGAAATCGTCGACCACGCCGGCGGGGTCGCTATCGGGGTCCTGAAGTGTTTGGTGTTGCGAGCTGATTGGCTGCCTCTATGGCTAGAGTAATCGGGTCGTCGGGATCGTATATTACGTCCTTCTACGCCGATACTTTTCAGAACCGTCCCTAAGCGGGATGTATTCGGAAGCCGCAACTACCAGGGGATTTGGGTGGTGCGGAGCAGAATCGAAAAAACGTTTGGAAGCTAATTTGAGCCATTGGGCAAAAAGGTTCATCATTTATACCCAAAAACAAAGATAAAAAATGCATATGTCTGTTATCCGTGAAATTAGAAGGTTAAATGAAGGAAAATCTATACAGCGCCATCTATATTGTTTTTGAGGAACGTAGTCTGGAAAGTTCCTTATTGTAGAAGAAACCTTTATTTCAAGGGCGGGGTTACACAAGAACACAACACTTACAAAAACAATAACAAGGACATGATGGACACGTGATCGATCATAGAATAAACAGTAATACTACGTATAGGAGAGACACTCCCTTCCCCGCACCGATACGGGCTAGAAAAGGGTATTTTACAGGGTCAATACGGCCTCCGTGGTCTAGTGGTTGAGCTTTGTGCTCACGATTAGGAGGTCCCAAGTTCGAATCTCGATGGGGACAAATCACAAAAAACACTTTGTGATCCCTAGTTTGGTTAGAACATTACAGGCTGATCAGCTGATTGTCCAAAAGTAAGGTGATCTGTGCTTTGGAAGGCACGTTAAGCCGTTGGTCCCGCTTATTACTTATTATTAATTATTGATGTAAGTACGTAGTCGTTACATGAGTCATGTCAGGGGCCTATGGCGGCTCAGTAACAACCTTCACAACCCACACGATAGAATATTACATAAGGGGGGTTACATCGAAGCAATGAATATCTAAGAAGATGAATATATAATACAGCAATATTGAAATTTGACATTGGCGCATATAAAACTAAGCGTGCAATGCAAACAAATGTCAAATAGCAATAGTGCTTTTCTAGATGAATCGCTTCGATGTGGCCTAACCCCCAAGAAAGTAAATACAACATATAGGCAAGGAAAAGAATCCCGCGGAGTTAGACCCGTCCATGTCACGTATACTACGCGCACGTTCTATACCAAATGGCGCGACAAATTATATACTCTACGCTCTGTATCCACGTCCGCTGAGAATTGTAATTTACTTGCCAATGCTGCCAAGCTATAGACAATCTTTAGTTAACAGTGTTGCTAACTAAAATACCTACCGTAATGTTAGGTTAGGTTAGTAACGCCAAGTAAATAAAACCTTATTTTCCTCCACAACGGCCTCCGTGGTCTAGTGGTTGAGCGTTGCGGCACGATCCGGAGGCCCCGGGTTCGAATCCCGGTGGGGACACATCACAAAACTCACTTTATGACCCGTAGTTTGGTTAGGACATTACGGCCTGATCACCTGATTATCCGAAAGTAAGATGATCCGTGCTTCGGAAGGCACGTTAAGCCGTTGGTCCCGGTTACTAAGTGAGTAATCGTTACATGAGCCATGACAGGGGCCTTTGGCGGCTCAGTAATAACTCTGACACCAGGGTTGATGAGGTTGGTATTCCACCTCACAACCCACACGATAAGAAGAGGAGATTTCCTCCACAGAAGGTATATAGCGTGTAATATAATAATTTTCAAACTTAAACTGCTTAACCGATTTATATTAAATTTGGTACGGATATAGTTTGAAACCTAGTAAAGAACATATGAGAGTTTTGATTGCCGAAATCATACCTAAAGGGAATGAAAAGGGGTGGAAAAGAAAACGTTTCGCAATAACCAAAATCCTCGCGGATGGAAAGCCAGACTGTCATATATCCCAAAATAGACACATACACGGGATGCGTTGTATATGTGTCTAAAATCCTCTTAAAACTATTCAATTTCGAATGGAATCCTCGCGATTCCCGAGAATTACTCTCGGTAATTCAAAATTGCGATCCTTTAACAGAGCAGCGACGCGTTCTGAAGTTGCCACCTTGCGCAAACAGAATCCTTACACTGTAGCTCTGTGCACTGTGGTCCGTAACGGGATTCTTTCAGGCTTCTATTTCATTGCAGCTTTCTATTGGTTTCCGAACGTCGAGTGCTGAGGAACGAGCTCAGACATTGACGACACTACCTCTAGACTCCCAATAATGAACGGGTTCTGTCAACGCATCTGACAAATAGGTCATATTTAAAATGCCGGACAACATTCGACCAATCGCAAGCGTTTCCGTGACCTTTCGGCGTGTGTAGGCCAATCAAAACGCAGCGTCCGACTTCCCCCCACCTCCTCCTCAGCTGAAGAGAATAAATTCTATGCGAAAAATCATACACATACGTATTGTAATAAGTAAATGTTTCCTTTCCACTGGTTGCCTGGAAGAAATTGCTGCTTAGCAATAATGCCGCCAGATTTTACTATATCTATCATCCATTTGTGTAAATTTGTTTTGTATGTTGTGTGCAATAAAGTATATTTGATTTGATTTTAAACTTTAAGAAAGAAAGAAACATTTATTATTTTCTTTCTTTCTTAAAGTTTAAAATCAAATCAAATATACTTTATTGCACATTACCGCATTGCACTTTACCACTAAGATAATTTAACATAAGATGGACAACACTATTTTTAAGTTAACAACAGTAGTATTCTATACTTTGTGAGCTGTCATTATTCTTCATGTGGTTTTTTTTCCGCAATAAAACGACGTATTCCACATTGAAATACTTTTTAATCTTTTGATTTATTTTAAATAAAAAAATACATAACATGAAGTTGAGGGAGAATTATTATGACTTCGTCAAATCTGCGTGACTTATTAGTCACGTCAAAAAGAAACAATTTCATGATGATCCGTGGACTTTTCTTTCTTTGCGCGGACTGTATTTTAAACCTGGTATTATCTTTGAGGAGCTCGGTGGCGCAGCAGTTAACGCGCTCGGTCTGCGATTGTTGAAGTAAAGCAACTTTCGCAAAGGCCGGTCATAGGATGGGTGACCACAAAAAAAAAGTTTTCATCTCGAGCTCCTCCGTGTTTCGGAAGGCACGTTAAGCCGTTGGTCCCGGCTGCGTTAGCAGTCGTTAATAACCATCAATCCGCACTGGGCCCGCGTGGTGGTTTAACCTCTCATATGCCGAGATACCAGACACAATAGATTTTACATTGTGTCTGGTCGAGATCCGCGTTCCGGCGTTCGAAAGATTAAGGCCCGATCTCCCTATCCATCCATAGGGAAGGCCTGTGCCCCAGCAGTGGGGACGTTAATGGGCTGATGATGATGATTATTTATCTTTAGTCTCCGTTTTGTAAGGCGGTGGTGTCTGCTTGGTTGCATCGGCGATGAGCTTGGGTTTTCTCTCCGCTTTTACAATTCGTCTGTCTTCCAATCTATTTTGTCTGGGGCCGACTGCTTCATTAAGCTTGCAAGGGAACATTTGCAAATACAACCTTGTTATTACGAAACTGTTTGTTAGTGTTTTGTTGGTCAGTTATGAACTTATGAGTTTACATAAAATTGTTCAGACATGTTTACTGTAATGTAATAAGTTGGAACCGCACTGCTTTCGCTCTGCTTTTCGATCTTGTTCTATCGTGTGGGTTGTGTGAATACCAACCTCATCAACCCAGGTGTCAGGATTACTATTGAGCCGCCAAAGGCCCCTGACATGACTCACGTAACGACTACTTACTTACATAAGTAAGTAGTAACCGGGACCAATGGCTTAACGTGGCTTCCGAAGCAGGATCATCTTACTTTCGGACAATCAGGCTTTCCGGTTTCCAGTTGGTTGCTTTTCGGTGTCGCTTAAATACCAGGGTTTTTTGAATAAGTAGCATAAAATTAGATCACGACTATATCCAATTGGGGTAGTCAGAGCCAGGTAGTCGCAGGATGAACCTAAGTAGCCACACCTCACCGCAGTTCGTTTATGATCCAAACATGAATTCGAAAACAAATTCGTCAATCATTGGTTTAGGTCTGTGCTGGATTCGAACCTCAAAGTGCGAGGCAAGCGTTCTACCAACTGGGCTATAACGGCTCATTAAATTGACGACATATCAAACAAAAACCTCCCAATCGATGATTTGGTCAATCTCTGCTGATTTAAAGCAGCTCTGTTCAAAGGGTAAATTAAAACTACGAAACCACTATAACTCGGTCTTTCCTCTCGACTTTTAGGTCCTTAATCTTTGCTGACTTATTAAAGGCGAAGCGGGCGGGTGAAATGTCCCGTTCCTTTATAAAGTAGTGGAGGCTGAAAAGCTCAAAAGGATTCCATGGGGCCTTATTAATTGCTATCGCTGGCCAGACAAAGAGACTGTTATAGTATGCTTCTTTTGAAGCCTCGGCGGCGTTCAAACGAAATTCACCTTTATTAGGAGCCTGTCGCATAAAATTGTGAAGTAGACAGACTTTGATCAAAAAGTACGCTGATATAAACATCAACTGTATCCCTAAAAGGGTAGGCAGAGGTGTATGGTAAATATACCCACTCCTCGCCAGCTATGTTTAAGCCCTTATCTAGGGGGGCGAGTCTATGGAATCCGGGAAACAACATGATAACAATCCAAACATTAATTCAAACTCGCATAGTCGAATTCAGTGGTTTAGAGTCCAAGCTGGATTCGAACGCCTGACATTACGATTTAAGTTCGTAATGTTTTTTTTATATTTTTTTTTAAATATGAAAGATTTTTTATTTAACTAAACACATAGGTAGTTTGCAATAAAAAAAAATATAAGATATATTAACATCTACATAACTTATAATACTTACTTTAGGCATTAAGATAACAAATAATTAAAACTATACTACTAAAACTAAATTAAAAAGCTCAATTAAAGATGCTCCCTTTTATCACCTCTCGATTCTTAATTTGAAACTGGCATATTATTTCTTTTGTTTTCTTCTTTTTCGAACGGGAATATTTTCCCGCCTTTTTGAAAGGCGGTGGCGGGAATTTTGTTCGGTTGCAGGAATCTGCTATGAAGAGTAGGCTAGTTTCGAACTAGTCAAATAAGTTACTTTTTACTAAACGTCAAAACACGAAATTACTATGGAATTTGTATGAAAAAGCGCACTGTGACGTCATAGAAAAACGTGATAAAATGTCGCTTATTACGTTTTCTTCATAAATAAGTTAAAAAGAAAAAGTTTTCGTTAGTTTTAGATCTGTCTTTATTTAGTAATCAGAATTTCATAATTTATCCAGATCCTTACTAGGTTCGACTCAGTTGGAGAGTTAAAATTGTTTATGAAAATATAACATTATTCAAGAGAATTGCTGAATTGTTTGATTACGAGGAGCACCTCCCCACGTGTGGGCTTAGCACCGTAAGCGCGCGACTCTTTCTCGCCTCGACATACGTCACCCGTCACTCTCTCACAGTACTGCACAGAAAGAGACAGACGATCTCTGTCGCAGCGGGAAAGAGTCGCGTGCTTACGGTGCTAAGTCCGCTGAGAGCAAGTAGTACTATCACATAATATACCTCTTACGATCTTCTATCTGACAAAATTTTAAACATAAGCTCATTGACTGCTGGTTCCAGTACACACCGTCTAATTTTATTTTAAGTTATACCTGTCATTTTCTTATCCGCCGAAAAGGAAAGGGACGGGTAATCGACAGGCATAAAAATGGAACACACGTCCATTTTAAGGCAGAAATTTAAAAACCCTTCCAAAATTTATACTGGCCAATAACCCGACAGAATTAAGTTGACAGCACACGTCAAACGGATTGCATATGAGCGTGATGCCTATTTTATTCGCCCGGGTTATTCATTCATTTTAAAATTGACAATTGTCAATTATCCGTGCTTTTTCTTTTCGGCGAATCAAAAAATGACGGGTATAACTTAAAATAAAATTAGAAGGTGTGATTGGGGCCTATATCCCATTTGGGGTTGTCAGATGTACATCCATCGCAAGATGAACTAAGTACACACACCTCACCGAGCTTTCTGTTAGACCAACAGCGGGGATATTTTATCACCGCCTATATTTTAAACCTTGGGCCTAGATAACTTTCCCGTAGTCTTCTTCTTCTTATCCTGTGGGTTGTGAGGTAGAATACCAACCTCATCAACTCTGGTTTCAGGTTTATAGTTGAGCCGCCAAAGGCCCCTGTCATGGCTCATGTAACGATTACTCACTTACATCAGTAAATAGTAACCAAAACCAACGGCTTAACGTGCCTTCCGAAGCACGGATCATCTTACTTTCGGACAATCAGGTGATCAGCCTGTAATGTCCTAACCAAACTAGGGATCACAAAGTGATTCTTGTGATATGCCCCCACCGGGATTCGAACCCGGGACCTCCGGATCGTGAGTCCAACGCTCAACCACTGGACCACTGATGCCGATCCGTTTTCCCGTAGTATAAACATTTATCGCCTATGCACTTATCGCTCACCCTTCATTGATTTAGCATATGCAAGCAAACCCACTTCGCGCCCCTATGCAATATGAATACCATGAATTTCAACTAGCATTCGTATGGCAACACTGTACTCGGAAATACTGAAGGAGTGCAACACGTCGGGTAATATAAGGCATTCGGTTCGTTGGGTTCTTACAGGGTTGCCATTTTATAAGTGTTCTTTTATTTTGCTCTAGAAGTTTGTAATTTTAAATTGCGTCCTTCATAACTTAAGCTCACGACCATATCCCTCACCATGGATCCCCAGGCATGTTTGCCGATGCTGGAGTCGACGACTTTTACGCGGTAATTCGCAAAAAAATTGGCTCATTAGTACGCAGAGTGCGAGGGAGCACGAACAGCGTCCTTAGGATGGACTCCGCGCAGCTCTGGGCCGGTTCACCGAGCTGCACGTGTTGCGCCCGAGCGCACGGTGAGGTTGCCCATCTGCTTATTATCTGCATTACTTGTTACTAACATAGCATGTAAGTTAGTCATACTAACATATCTATGGACTGTAGTCTGAAAATAAATGTTTTTTTTTATATCCAAATGGGGTAGTCAGTGGTACACCCATCGCAAAACGAACTAAGTACCCACACTTCAGCGGGCTTTTTGTTAGACCGTGATAGGTGGTGAGCCGTATCGCCGTCTATAATGGTCGAGACAACTGTGTTAGTGAAAACTGCCCTTCAAATAAATTAATAACTCATTGCTACGGTACCGGGATCCGAACCGGCGCTCCGACTCTGCTTACCCTGCTGGGAAATAGGCGTGAGTACCTACCTCATCATCTCCCTAACATTATCCCGTTTTTCCCAGGGTCCGCTTAATTAACTTGAAGATTTGAAGGACGGGTTTTTTACAGAAGCGACTACCTGTCTGACCTTCCAATCCGCGATGGGAAAACAAGCCCAATACAGGTTAGGTCACATACCTCCGAAAATGCGTTTCTCGGGAATGTGGGTTTCCTCACGATGTTTCCCTTCACCGCTGAGCACGTGATAATCATTTGTAATCCAAAATTGAATTCGAAAACAAATTCGACAATCTGTGGTTTAGGCCTGTGCTGTGTGATTCGAACCTGCGACCTCAAAGTGAGAGGCAAGCGTTCTACCAACTGGGCTACCACGGCTAATTTAAATAAGTAGGTAGTATTCGTTCGTGCGTGGTTGTATTTCTAAATCAATCTTGACAACCCTAACATAAGGTAGACATTTTTTTTATGCATTCAATTTTATACCGTGTGGGTTGTGGATTACCAACACATCAGCTCGGGTGTCAGGGTTATTTGACCCGCCTAAGGCCCCTAACATGAGTCACGTAACGACTATGTGCTTACATCAGTAACATCATTATAATGTATTTACACTAAACCATACCCTTCAAAACCTCATTTTATCAGTTGGCAACCCTAATATTTCCCCAAGCCAAGAGAGACCTTATTAAAGTAGCGGCAGTGTACGATTCGACCGACAGAAATGGATTTTCCATTAGCTGTAGCGCGAAGTCCTACCGAGGGTCCGACAGTTGGATTTATTTTACATTTATCTCCCTTGTTTCGGCAATGCAGGATGGAAGGGGCAAGCCACAGGGACTGTAACCTGGAACCTGACAGAGGGCAGCAGTAACTGTCAGTACTATTCAGAGGCGGAGGACAGGAGTCCTAGTAAGGCTTTGTATTAGACTACTCAGAGCGCTATCCCACTTGCATCAGACAGAGTACTGCGGGGCGGAAGGCAAGAGGGAAACAACTGCCCTATTTTTCCCTAAAAAAGTAGCATGGAAAATGCTGCACCGACAAGAGCGTGGCTCTTAAATTGATGATGATCCTTTGTTTACAACTAAAATCCCTAATAACCCTGTTCGGAGAACACGGGACTGCGTTGTTGTGTCACGGGTTTGAATCCCGGCTCAGGCCAAAAACCAATGAATTCGACTTGAGTTTGATAGTGACGTCACTGCTAGTTTTCTTTTTAGAATTGTAGGAGCCTCGCCATAGTAAATATTTATTTGCAGTGTTTAATTCATATTTGGATAGATAATGATAGATAACTTTTCTATTAGTTATCTCTCTCTATTACTACTAAATTAATCGACTATTCGCATTTTTATTACACCACATAGCATGGACGCCGCCTACATTAACGATATGGCCAAACGTTGATTGAAATATCATTAAACGTTGACGTTTTCAAACATGGTCAACTTAAGTTGGCTATTTCATGAAATATGACCATTTCACGAAATAATCGAACACATCGATCAATTCAAAGATCAGGAGGGTTAAAATGGCCACATCGAAGCAATTCATCTAAGAAAGCAATATTGCAATTTGACATTTGCGCATATAAAAGTAAGTGCGCAATGCGAACAAATGTTACTTAAATAGCAATATTGCTTCCTTAGATGAATTGCTTCGATGTGGCCATTTTAATCCCCTTGGCCACGACATAATAATATACTGCTACATATACCGCAGGAGAACTACAGTCACCGACATAGCTCGGAGAATTGCCAAGCTGAAGTGGCAGTGGGCAGGACACATAGCGAGGAGAACCGATGGCCGCTGGGGCGGAAAGGTTCTTGAATGGCAACCACGTGTTGGACGACGCTCAGTGGGTAGGCCCGCTACAAGGTGAACCGACGGGAAGCCGAAGGATGCGGGCAGCGCAGGACCGATTGTCGTGGAGATCCTTGGGGGAGGCCTATGCCCAGCAGTGGGCGTCGTACGGCTGATTATGATGATGATGGCCACGACATATACATAACCAGTACTTACGCAAACAACCCTCCCCTTAATATGTATACGAATACAACATTGTAAGGCAGGGTGTGCGGTGATTCTTAGTCCTCATTAGCATTCACGGATGCTCTATATTCTCTTGGCTAATCCAATTATGCTGAGGGCCAGTGACATGTAGGGCCCTAACCACCCTCACTAAGGGGACACAAGCAAGTATACATACCCACCTCAAGTGCTTTCGTATCTTAGTAAAGTATCTACTTGGGAGTACAGGAATACATGTTTAACTTAAGGTCACAAGCTTTTTGTTATCATGGACGGTGAAATGGCTTGCCACCGAATTAAAAAAGCGCAGAACTATCTCCTTGTCTTGAACTACGCGGAGACTGAATATTTACTGACCATTTCCCACACAGAGATTCTTTTACCGTGAATTCCACGCACTTGTGGAATGATTTGCCTTTTAATATCAGGCATTCAAAGTCATTGGCTATCTTCAAAACTAAACTTCACTATTATTTATTGCCCAAATCATCGTCTTGCAACTTATTTTTTATTTTTACTTGTATGTATCATTGTGTGTATATATTTGTAGTATGTATTATATATAAAATGTGCGTATTATTTTTTGTTTTATTTTACTTTTTTGCGCGCTACACTGCAGCTGTACAAGTGTAATTTATCCTCTGCCGAAGGTTGTCTGGAAGAATCGCTCTTAGTGATAAGGCCGCCTTCAAATGTCTTGTAAATTTGTATGCAAGAAAATGTTTTATTGTTATTTATTATTATTAATTACCAATGAAGTCTAATTTGCTCAATCTTCTCTAATTTGTCTTATGGTGGTCTCCTAACATCTCATTGGATACTACGGCAAGGCTCACTACCTGGCACGTTGGTGTTTCACTTGACTACCCCGATGGATGTACCTCTGACTACTCCAATTGACATATAGTCGTGAACTTGTGTTTGTATGTTTGTGGGGTAATATCATGTACCCCCTTTAGAACCCTATCGCACTATCATATTTGACATTTAATGAGACTTACGGTTTAATTTGTCAAAATAGTTAATGTGACATGGTTTCAAAGTGTATACATATTAGTACTCGTAACCGTACATCCATCGCAAGGTGAACTAAGTACCCACACCTCACCGAGCTTTCTGTGAGACCATCGTGTTAGGTGGTGAGCCGTATCGCCGTCTATAATGGTTGGTTAATTAATCCATATAAAAATAAACATCTAATATTTCTATAACAATAAAAAGTAGGTTAATGAACAAGTAGATAAAAGGGGAAATTTGCTTGATTTTCCACCAAGTTAATAACCTAATTACCAAGAAACAAAACTTTTCGTGTTGTTTCTTAATTATTAATCTTTATGCGAAAATTTTACGGTAAATAGGATATTAGGATATCTTAACGCCTAAGTAAAAAAGTTTTTTTATTTATGCTCTTTAAAAGAGGTATTTTGTTTCTAGGGTTTAGAGCGTGTTTCACCTTTACATTGACCAAATTGGATATGTCCTTAGTAAAGGTTTAGTACGATCTACTCTGAACCGGCGTGCGAGTATGAAACGATTGATGAATGTGGAGGAAGCAAAAGAAGTGTGTCAAGATCGAAGTAAATGTAATTCCATAGTCTCTGCTTACCCCGGTGGGAAATAGGCGTGAGTTTATGTATGTATTTTTCATCCGAACGTGTCATCTACCTAAGACTACTGCAGCTGCTTAACTTGTATAGCCGAGGAAAAGTAGCTGCAAGAAAAACGTAGGCACAGGACCCTAGAATACAATTCCAGTCATTTGGCAGCCCAATATTGGTTCCCAAACAGTTACTCACAAGCATTATTTTCTTCTAAAATAGTCTGCTCGAAGGTTAAGTCATCATTTTGGTGTTTGTGGAGATCTGTTATTAGTTTATGTATGTACAGTCATGAGCAATATACCCACTTTAGGACTCTGTCGCACTAACATATTTGACATTTAGTGAGACTTACAGTTCAATTTGTCGAAAAAGTTAATGTGACATGGTACCAAAGTGTATACATATTAATTCTCGTGACCGTATGTTCACCTTTACAGATCATTGATTGTAATCTCTGTGGTCATTTGTTTCACCAGCTTGCTTCTCAAACATATTTTTTCTTAAAAATAAAATAGTTCCAAAAGTTTCATCCATGAAAAAAAAGAAAAGACGGTCAATTTGCTTGAGGTCGATCTGAGGCTTTCCATGTCGCCATCTATAATAGAACCTATGTAAATATAACAGAAATTGATTATTTATAAGCGACCCATGCCAGTTCGAGATGTGACACAAACATTTGTTGTATATTCATCGAGCCGAGTAGTGACGAGACCATGTATTGATTTTGTAAACTGAGTGAGTTGACTCAGTTGAACGGGGAATAGTATTGTAAATAGGTCAGAACTCAAGTAATAGATTGTTTTAAGTTTACGCGGTTATTATCATAATTAAAGCACATAATAACGGGTTCTTACCGCGTTTAAATGGGGATATGAGACTCCCGATATTCCGATATGCTTCAAGTAATAGATGTTGGCGAAAAATCCGCTAAACTGAAGTTTGGTTAGGACATTACTGGATGATCACCAGATTGTCCAAAAGTAAGATGTTCCGTGCTTCGGAAAGCACGTTAAGCCGTTGGTCCCGGTTACTACTTACTGATGGAAATAAGTGGTCGTTACATGAGCCATGTCAGGGGCTTTTGGCGGCTCAGTAATAACCCTGACACCAGGGTTGATGAGGTTTGTACTCCACCTCACAACCCACACGATAGAAGAAGAAGACTGAAGTGGGAATGGGCGGGACATGTCTGCCGTATGCATCGGGAAAAGTGGGCCAAAATTACTTCTGATTGGTCCCCACAAGGTCGTCGACGTCAAGGCAGAGGCGACGCCAGAGGGACGAACTAGGTGTTCGTAAGTTACTTAATGTATATTAGAAATAGTTTTTCTTACTCTTATCTAATCTACTTGATCCCACTGCTGGGCAAAGGCCTAATACATAATACAGTTTGAAATGACAGTAGGTATACTTGAGTTACAGACACTTCACCTCCTTAGCGTTATCCTGTTTTCACATGGGTGGCCGCTTACCTAACCTAAAGATTTTAGATCCTTAAGACATTTCTTAATTTCAAATTAACCAATTGAACAAATTTATGAGCAAATTTTGATAATTATGACCCTTTTTCTACATAATTTCACACTCGTCATTGCGTAAAATCTGTTTTCAATATTATTTTTTATTATTATTATTGTTTTCTTGTTTTGTTTATTCTTTTTGTGTTTTGTTTTTATGTTAGTGTTGTTGTTTTGTATTTAAAAATTACGTTCGAATTTAAATCACATTCATAATCCGATATTGTGGTTCTAAATGTTCTTTTAAAAGATAAAACATTATTACTTTATTGTAAACGTAATCCGCGACGACTTATGAACTCATGCACTCACTGAATCACCAGACCCGTCTCTACGGACACGTTGCTACAATTTTCCCTCCCTTTTACTTGCGTTTCCGCGAAGGAGACGGTTCGTTTAGAGATTTTCGTCCCAAACAATAAGCAAAAAGAATTCCCCTTTTGTATTGGTAAACTGTATTAGCAGGAGAAAGCCTTTGAAGATAAACTTGTGTGATACTGTTCGATATAATCGAATTGGGCATCTATTTACAAGGGAAAACAGTTTCTTTATAGTATAAACAGATGCGTTGGTAACCTGTCGCTATGCTGTTTGTCATGTCTATTCAAAAACACATACAAAAAAGTGTAACAAAAAACGGAAAAGTTTGTACGTGTACAACTAGATGTGACCTATTGGTTGTCCACATTACCGACTTGGCCGGGGAATGGATCTACTGAGATTGAAGGACAAATGCATGCACTTCTTTTTCTGTCGTGTGGGTTATGAGATAGATTAGCAACCTCATCAACCCTGGGTCGGTATTATTGAACCGCCAAAGGCCACGGCTCATGTAACGACTACTTACTTTGCCTTCCGAGGGACGGATCTTCTTACTTTCGGACAATCAAGCGGGTGAGACCCTTCAACGCTCCCTATTTGTCCGGCCAAGTAGTTAATGCCATCTGCATCAAATCTTCAATAAGTCGCGTCAAAAAAAAGGACAATCAGGCGATCAGAATGTGATGTCCTAACCGAAATAGGGATCACAAAGTAATATTTGTGGTATATCCCTACTATGTAGTACACACTATTTGTTTTATATTGTGGCAACACCGCGTTTAACTTTCTTTCTACCATTCTAACATCACGGCGATGGGGTGTTGCCTTTTTCATTTTTGTTAATTTAAATTATACAGTCCATTTCTAAAGTCAAGCATGTGTTTTTTATTTATATTTAACACCAGCGACGTACACCTACCAGGTTTCGAATTCAGGACCTTCGGATAGTGAGCCTTACGCTCAACCACTGGACCACGGAGGTCGTTACTGTACTGATCACCAGTCGTCACACAGTTCATGACTCATGGCAACCCAAAAGTGGCTGCAAGTTGTCTTGCTTTTACTCTACAGACGACGCCCTGAGCCGGGGTTCGCGCCGAACTGGGCACCCTCAGACCTGTTGTCTTAAACGTTGTACCGGGTGAGAGCCTTCAGCGCTCCCCATTTGTCCGGCCAAGTAGTTCCATCTGCGGCAAATCTACAATAAGTCACGTCAAAAAAATAAAAAAATCTTGTGTTTACATGTGGCTCTGCCCACCCCGTATTGTACATAAGCGTATGTTTTCCGCTCTCACATACATTTCTAACGATTTCGAATGTCATCGCTCTCAGTTATCAGCGAACCGTGAAATAGAGCCCTAACGCACGTCACAGAACTAGATAGGCACTCTAAATTCAGGATCGTGTTCAGTGACGTGCCGTCCCCGAGAATTTTCCCACTTTGAGGAATGTTCCCGTCAGTTAAAAGGCGCAAAACTTATGTAAAAAGACCTTTATTACCTCACCTTTAGACAGATAAGTTAGCCATAGAGGCAGCCAATCAGCTCGCGACACCAAACACTTCAGGACCCCGGTACCGACCCCGCCGGCGTGGTCGACGATTTCCCTCATTCAGCGCTTATCGCTATCGACCCACTAGGGTCGATTAATTCTTTCAAATATTTTTCCTCTCAGACGACGCCCTGAGCCGAGGTTCGCGCCCAACTGGGCACCCTCAGGCTGTCTTAAACGTTGTACCGGGTGAGAGCCTTCAGCGCTCCCCATTTGTCCGGCTAAGTAGTTAATGCCATCTGCGGCAAATCTACAATAAGTCACGTCAAAAAAAAAGACAGATAAGACCAGAGCACAAGAAAGAACAATTTGAAAAAGAAAAGCAGCCAGTGTCCTTACTAAAGAGTTTTTACAACGGGTACATTCCCACTTTGGGAACATTCTTGGGGACAGCGCTTCACTGAACGTTGCCATGGCAACGCTTTTGAAGTTTATTGGATACGAATATCCAACACAATGCGGAATGGTGGAAATGTCGCGTTCCTTTGATATTTGAAAACTGAATTCCTTCCCTATTCGGTTTCTATTTGCGCAAGTAAACATACTTCACTATCTTTTTCATCTTTTGTAAGGGTTGTAACTTGTAAGGTCAATGACCGACTTCACCAACCTTGGTGTCAGGGTTAATTTGCACCGCTAAAGACTCTTGACAATCTTGACATGACCTTTCTAAGGACTACATACTTACTCTAGAATATTTTAATGTAAGTACATTCTTTACGTACCTAATTAAAAGTAGTGACGATATTTTTATTAATTTCATATGATAGAATACAAATCTGTCTTACATTGTTTTAAGTTTACGCGGTTATTATCATAATTAAAGCACATAATAACGGGTTCTTACCGCGTTTAAATGGGGATACGAGGCTCCCGATATTCTCATATCCCCATTTAAACGCGGTCTTACTATGGTTTGACAATCGCCTTATAATAAAACGAAGAATAGGCTAGTTTCTAACTAGTCAAATCAGTTACTTTTTATTAAACGTCAAAATACGAAAGTACTATGGAATTTGTATGAAAAAGCACACTGTGACGTCATAGAAAAACGTGATAAAATGACGGACTTATTATTATGTTTTTCTTGATTAAAATTCTCAAATAAGTTAAATATAAAAAAGATAATGTTTTTCCTTAGTTTTAGATCTGTCTTTATTTAATAATCAGAATTTCATAATTTATCTTGAACCTAGTACACGACCCAATTTAAAGTAAGTAATATAAGAAGATTCAGTTAAAAATATTGGGTAATTTCCTAGTTCGAAGATAAATTATGAAATTCTGATTTTACTGAATAAAGACAGATCTAAAGGTGACAAAAAACGTTTTCATTTTTCAATTTAACGTATTTACGATTTTTAATAAAGAAAAATGTAATAATAAGTGCGACATTTTGACACGTTTTTCTATGACGTCACAGATTGTCTTTTCATACAAATTAGATAGTAATTTCGTGTTTGGACGTTTAGTAAAAAGTAACTGATTTGACTAGTTGGAAACTAGCCTACTGTAAGAGCAAAAAACTAAGTTAACTAAGTGAGTAAACTAAGTTTTTAGTTGTTTTAAGTTTACGCGGTTATTATCATAATTAAAGCACATAAGAGTCTCATATCCCCATTTAAACGCGGTAAGAACCCGTTATTATGTGCTTTAATTAAGTTTTTATTGGTGTTTACTTTATTGGCGGACGCCAACCGCCGGTAACAATTTGAAAAAGCTCAAAATTCTAAATGTCCAAAATCTCCAACAGAGTGACTAAATAATTTGGCATAAGTATTCATTTTCTTTTAATATTACAAAGCTAAAACACGTTTGTTCTCTTTACCTGTAATTAGGCTGAGACGCCCAGTAATCCAGCGACTTAAGGGACGACGACAGTAAAAGCTTTTTCGCACTAAAAAAAAGCGTCAAAAAGCGAAAAGGCGGAGGTTTCCGCTAATGCAAAACAGAGGTAAACAACGGATTAATGATTCAGATTAAGAAGTTAAAATATGCATAAAAGACGACAGCGCGACAAAGCTTTCGTGACATATTGCTGGTTGCTTCTGCCAGCGAGAATGGGAAGGTAGAAAGCGAAATGAAAGGGAAGATAAGCAACATTATTTATATTCCGAAACAATTTAGGAGACTGTCTTACACACCGAATCATACAAAAACCTCTACTACAAATTGACGTTTTCGTACACGCGCATCTGTGTGTGTGACGTCTTGACGCCCATACGATTGAAGAATAAAGGAATAATAGTCGAGTATATGTTTGTTCTCTGTTCTGTGGTTACGGGAGGGTTGTGGGGAAACTGGTTGTTTGAAGGTCATGGCATTGGGGGACGTCCAAATGGGAAAAAGTCTGATATCAGAAAGAAGTGGAGTCATTGGTAACATACAACGCAGTGCGGCTCTTTGTAAAGATGCGTATTGATTTGGTTAGAGAAAATACTTACAAACATAAAAAAAAACAAAGTTACCGTTATTGTTTATTCACTTGTTCTTATTATGATAGCATGGAATAAGGAATAATACTACGTATAGAACGGGAACTCTCCGCTCCCCACCAGCGGCTGAGCTAGGCTTACCTCGACCCCCTCGGACATAGTTTAGTCTTGAATCGTATGGCGTCAGACGTCACACACACAGACGCGCGTGTACGATAACGTCAAAGTGTGGTGTCTGAGTAAAACGAGGTTGTTTCAGTTGTTTGTATGAAGTGTCCGGGGTGTGACTAAAGTAAGACAGGGGTAAACCTAGCTCAGCCTCTGGTGGGGAGCGGAGAGTTGCCGTTCTGTACGTAGTATCATTCCTTATTCTATGCTGTAAGCCCGTATCTAATGGACTAGTATAGCCACCCATTCGCCCAGTCAAGCCGACCGAAAGCCTACTCCGATTTGGCTTAAAGAAGAAGTTAAAAACTGCTGACGTCATCTCGCCAAAGTGTGTCGGTGTGACAGGCGAACAAGATTACCTTTGTCTCAAAGAAACCTGGGAGGTGCTGATGGACTCATCAACTGCTATATATACACAATTTATACCTAAATTACCGGAGTTTTTTTTACAGATAAGCGAAGATTGGACAGAAACCGACATAGAATGAAGTATAATACGTAGTTATAATTAGTAGTGTGCCTTCTGTACCCAACAAATTACTATTGTGTTGCCATAAAGATGGACTTTCCAATAGGCGTTCCCCAAAAACACGATAGATGGCATTGTTAAGTTTTTTCTTCGTTTAAACTTCTATTTTCGTGGATAACAAACATACATAAACAGCCTATCCATGCATTCATATCTTCTAAATAATCACTAACTTTATAATCATTAATATTGTAAAACTTTCACTAACGACTTTTTCCAATTATAACCGCTCCAATTGTAATCTATAGATAACCTTAGTTTATAACGATACAATGCAAGAAAGCCTATTCTCTAACAAATTACTATTCTTAGTAATCTCTACAATGCAACAACTGTGAATGGAATACTCGTGGCTCGTCCCAAGTCATCTCGCAGTTGGATACGCAAACATAATCTTTTATTCACAGACATAAGGCAGTTGTAACCGCATCTGTTTACCGTGTAAATGGCATTCACGCACTAAAAGTTATGTATACAATTTTGTAGGTAACCGGGTCGTGTTATATAAACGGAATTTTGTTGTGAACATTAGAACTTTCACTGAATAGGCTACTTGGCAATTTAGTCAAATGAGATACTTTTTACGAAACGTCAAAACGAAAGTTTTCTTTGGAGGTTGTATTGAAATACTGTCCTGTGACGTCATCAATAAAAGCGGTCAAACGTCGTACTCATTGTTACTTAATTCATAAATAAAATTCGAAAATAAGTCGGAAAATAAAATGACATTAATTTTTGATCTTCGTAGATTAGATTAGCTTCTATTTCTAGATTAGCATTTTATAATTTATCTTTGACACAGTCAAATACCCTATTGTTTGGTTTTGGAATATTAAGCGTGGGATGCTATATTGGCGTTTGAAATTGGACGAGTTTTGTTCTAGAATGTAAGAAGATTACGACTTTTTAATTCTGTAGTTGTTGCCAGTCTAGATGCAAAAATTGTCACGCTATGAACCTATGAATTATTTTAAACAACCTCCGTGGTTAGAAGCTTGAGCTCACAATCTAGAGGTCCAAGTTCGTTTCCCGATGGGGACAATGTTGAAATTACTATGTTATGCTGTCCATGATTTTGTTCAGTTATTGTCTTGAATCACCTTTTTTGTTTTGATTGATCAAGAAAGTAAGGTTCGGAATTTAAAAGGCACGTTAAGCCGTATAATAGCCAAACGTCTCCACCAACCTAGTAGGACATACGTATACTATATGCTATTTTGTGCTATGGACTACGAAACCAGGGTTCGATTCTCAATTGGGTTAATTTAGTAACCGAACTTTTCTGGTCTCTAGTGAAAGAATGTCGTCACTAGAGATTTTGGATGTGTTAATTGTTCTATGACCTACTAATTTACAATGGTAATTATTGTCCCGTTAAGTAACATACTTTTCACAAAAAGTCTGATAGTGAAAGTTTTGACAATAAAATTGACTCATAGTACAATGACACTAAGGTTAATAAAAATATGTTTTGACGTTTGTGAGTAAAAAGTTTGGGTATAGTTTGTTCGTGTGGTACATTTAGAGAGAAAAAGCTTTTTTTTTCTACTGATCTGTATAGGAGTACAGATCTATCCACACCCCGGACACTTCATACAAAAACACCTTATTTTACACAGACACTACACATTGACGTTTTTGTGAAGTCTGACGCCATACGATTGAAGACTAAAGTAAGACCGAAGGGGGGTGAGGTAAACCTAGCTCAGCCGCTGGTGGGGGGCGGAGTTGCTGTTCTATACGTAGTTTTATTCCATATTCCAAGCTATCATAATAATAAACAAGTGAATAAACAATAATGGTATCTTTGTTTTTTTTTTATAATTAAAGCACATAATAACGGGTTCTTACCGCGTTTAAATGGGGATATGAGACTCCCGATATTTCGACACTGTTGCAAGTGCCATGATCACGGGATGACTGATGAGATTGGAGTGGAGTAGGTAGATCCATAATTTGCATGTGCTTTAATTATGATAATAACCGCGTAAACTTAAAACAATTGTTTTTTTATGTTTGTAAATATTCTCTTTAACCAAATGAATACGCATCTTTACAAAGAACCGCACTGCGTTGTATGTAACCAATAACTCCACTCCTTTCTGATATCAGACACTTTCCCATTTGGACGTCTCCCAATGCCATGACCTTCAAACCACCAGTTTCCCCACAACCCTCCCGAAACCACACAACAGAGAACAAACATATACTCGACTCGTTTTCACGCAAAGATTTGCGCTAAGAGCGAACGGGACGGGTAAACGAAAAGCTTTTTAAGAGGGTTCTGTATAAGTTGGCTTGGTTTTCACAATCGCGGGACGTGGTTGAGAATGAAATGAGATTAATCTGGGCAATATCGTAGTTTTTATACGGGGTTGATGTGTTCTGTCTGGGGGATGAAAACCTTGCAGTTTTTGGGTAATTAATGAGTAACGAGAAATGAGAACGGTTGGTAATTTCAAGTGAGGATCTAATTTGTTTTTATAGCCGTGGTAGTCCAGGCTCCAGCTTCAGACCAAATCAATGATTTTAATTTTTTTTACGAGTTTATATCTAATATGTAAGCACGTGCTCAAAAAAAACATCGTGAGGAAACTCACATTTCCGAGAAATGTTTTTCGGAACTCCGAACTCCTAATCCGAACGTCACATAACCATGTAACCTAACTAGTATTGTGCTGGTTTCACTACGGCGTAAGTCATGCGTGCTACAAACAGGGGCTTCAAGGGTATCGGAACCCTGCAGTGGATTAAAGGGCACAGTGGATCGCTGGGTAATGATGCCGGCGACGAACTGGCAAGGAGAGGATCAGACACCAGGGTATATGGACCCGAACCAATCCTGCCGATACCTTTCAGTCAGTTACGCTCGTGGGTACGGGACCATACCCAGCAACTACACAACGACAGATGGGCACAGCTGCCCACATGCAGACAGTCGAAGGATATCATGCCTATGATATCCAAGAGCTTCACTCGCCGACTGCTTCGTCACATGAGAGCACACGAACGACGCTCTCATTAGTTGCCGAGTCGCTGTGGCCGAATACGGTCAGGAAGGATTGATTGATTGATTAAACCGCAATGACCTTCGAATAGTAGTGGGCAGTATTACGGGTCACTGTCCACTCAACAAGCACCTATTTAACTTAGGGATAACGGACAGCCCGCTTTGCAGAGGCTGTCTGGACGCAGAAGAAACTGCCCCCCATGTAATCCTGGAATGCATGGGAGTGTCAGCACAACGGGTTAAAATCCTCAAAGGAATGGGGTCGCTCCGCGAAGCCTGTGAAAACCCCAGGAGGCTTCTGAGCTTCTGGAAGGAGATAGGTTGGCTTACGTAGTCAACAATTTCACGCATAATGGGCCATCTTAGCAAGTCTAAATGCGGAAAACAGAGCCCACTAACATAACATAACATAACATAAGGGTATCGGAGATATTTTACGACAATTGAAAAAGGGATGACAGATCTCACTCTGGTAAACCCTCCAATATATTCCATCTCTTGATGTGACAAGCGAAAATTTCCTAATAAAACACATTCCTCGGTGACACCGCCATTTTGCAGGAGACAGATTGATAGTTTCCTGCAGGGCTCACATGCGCAGCGTGATAAAATTATCGATCGATTCAATACATTTCGTCGAAATCGATAAGTTTGATTTTTACGTCGTCGTCGTGGCTATCAAATTTTGAATAAGGAAAAAGGTTATACATAACATAAACTGCCTATATACGTCCCACTGCTGGGCACAGGCCTCCCCTCGATCAACCGGAGGCGGTATGGAGCATACTCCACCACGCTGCTCCACTGCGGGTTGGTGGAGGTGTTTTAACGGCTAATATCCGGGACCAACGGCTTAACGTGCCCTCCGAAGCACGGAATCATCTTACTTTTTCGGACAATCAGGTGATTCAAGCCTGAAAAGTCCTTACCAAACAAAGGACAGTCTCACAAAGTGATTTCGACAATGTCCCCATCGGGAATCGAACCCGGACCTCCAGATCGTGAGCCTGACGCTCTAACTACTAGACCACGGAGGCTGTTCTGGAAGGAAAAAGGTTATATTTCTCCAATTTACGGTAAAGAATATATGCGTAGAAAGATGCGTATGCGCATTTTAGTATTTTATAGTAAATAAAAAGGGAGTTAATAGTAACGGAGGGAAGGGATACTAACGGAGAATAAAAAGGGAGCTAATTGATTTAAAAGATGTGTTGCTGTTGCAGTTTCTTGTCATTTCTTCTCCTCAGCCATAACACCTTGCGAAATGACGTAAATTCAAAAATGTTACATTGACCTTCAACAAGTTTACCCATGATAATTACGTTGAATAAATGATTCTGATTTCTAATTTTTGAAGGTGTAAGGTACAACTTGCCTGAACCCCCTCTTCCAGAATGGCTTCTCCAAGCTTCATGCCGGAACGTGTTATCATCATCATCAGCCCATTAACGTCCCCACAGCTGGGGCACGGGCCTTACCTATGGATGGACAGGGAGATCGGGCCTTAAACCATCACGCCGGCCCAGTGCGGATTGATGGTTATTAACGACTACTAATGCAGCCGGGACCAACGGGTTAACGTGCCTTCCGAAACACGGAGGAGCTCGAGATGAAAACTTTTTTTGTGGTCACCCATCTTATGACCGGCCTTTGCGAAAGTTGCTTAACTTCAAAAATCGCAGACCGACGCGTTTACCGCTGCGCCAACGAGCTCTTCCTAATATTGAAGAAGAACGTTTTATACATTGGTATATTGGATATATTACGCAAAAATGTAATCTTTAAGAAAAATAATAGCTTATTTTTGTCTAATCGCGACAATATTTTACTGTTTTTTTAACGCAATTACCATTCTCGACGAGTTTTTAAAGGTTAAGTTGCGTCACTGGTGAATCATGAATATTAATCGACTCACGAGTCGATTTAAATTTAAAAGTAGCATTACTTGAATGAGATTTCGTGTTTTTCTTGCCGCTCGCACTTTTCCTTCCCAATTATACGTTTTACCTGGAACAATAACAAGAACTAATTAGTAAGATTCATTTACCAAAGAAATTTTGTATTTTCAAATATTGAATTGGAAAAATGTGGTGTAAATGATATAAATGATAATTATTGGAAATGTTTATGTAACAATATTTGCATGCTATTGTTGATAGCTGATAAGGAGAGACTTTCGTTAAGCGACAGTGCAAATGGGCGGCCTTATCGCTCTGAAGCAAATTCTTCCAGGCAGCGACATGTGTTTTGTGTTAGGCAGTAGCTCCGGGCTATTATTTACTTAAGTAAGTATGTAGTCGTTAGTTTGGTTAGAACATTACAGGTTGAGCACGCGACCGTCCGAAAGTATGTAGATCCGGGCTTTGGGAGGCGCGTTAAGCCGTTGGTCCTGGTTACTACTTACTAATGTAAGTAAGTAGTCGTTACGTAGTGTCAGGGGTCTTTGGTGGCAACCCTGACATCATGATTGATGAGGTAGATCATCCACACACAACCCACAGGTTATTTTTTTTTGACGTGACTTATTGTAGATTTATCGCAAATGGCATTAACTACTTGGCCGGACAAATGGGGAGCGCTGAAAGCTCTCACCCGGTAGAACGTTTAAGACAACAGGCCTGAGGGTGCCCAGTTGGGCACGCACCTCGGCTCAGGGCGTTGTCTGAGAGGGAAAATATTTGAAAGAATTAATCGACCCTAGTGGGTCGATAGCGATAAGCGCTGATTGAGGGAAATCGTCCACGCCGGCGGAGTCGGGGTCCTGAAATGTTTGGTGTCCCGAGCTGATTGGCCGCCTCTATGACTAGAGTAATCGTACCGTCCCTAAACGGGATGTATTCGGAATCCACAGGTTATCGTCAGAAGGAGTTCTTAAGACAAATAATGGTTTGTCATTTTGTCATAGGTACCTATTAGGGAATGCAATCCCGATTCGAGATCGCAAATTCGAGATCCCGCGGGATTGGAAAATGTAAAGTTATGATGTCTGAAAACGATGAAAAGTGCTTGTTTGTGATAGTGAGGTTGAACGAAATGAAATGAAATGGAAATAAATTTATTCTGCGCATGGTATTTAGGTTACAAACAGCTGTTATAGGTATTTCATTAAGTATCACAAAATACTACCTTTTCAGACATACACACAGATTATTTAAAAACAATAACAAATAATAATATCTATTTTACAAATATTCTACACACTTAATAGGTACATGCTTTCAATTATACACTTAAACCTTAATTTGTAGTCTAATATTCTTTAATTAAAACAAAATATTTTTAAAGGAAACAAAATCCTATATTCTACAATATAACTAAATAATTAAGTTTTCATTCGAAATCAGCATAATCAAAACAAAAAGTATAACTCAAGGAGATTAGAAAGTAGTTACGAGTGATTTTGAAAGTAGCTACGTAAAAAACAAAGCTAAAAGCTAAGTCCCCCAATCCCGTCAATCTCGAACAGGATCTCGTCGTATTTTGCTTCGGGATTGATCTCGAAAAATTATACGAGATTTTGCGAGATCGGGATCCCGCGAGATCGGGATTGCAGTACCTATAGAAAATTCACAACTATTTTTTAATATAATAAAAGATTTTATTTTTGCAAATCTATTTGATGTGAACTTGTAATAACATTTGAAATTGTTTTACTACTCTCCTGAAGACGGTTCAAAGGATGCCTGATGCTGTTTTGTTTTATTTGAGATGAATGAAGCGTATTTCAAAGACTTGAGCCAGACTTTTATTTTGCTCTGAAAGTACTCAGTCGGAAAATTCGTTCTTACCTATCGTTTAGCCGTAGAACGTAAGTGAAGTCGCTATGAAAAGAAAGTAAATAAAACTCAAAGGTATTGAAATAAAATGAAAGTAAATAAATGAAGACCAAATAAATAAATAAGGTTCTTGAGTTGCGTATTATGTATGTATTTACTTAAGTATACTGAGTATATCGACGCTGATTCTAGTACGGTCATGAGTACTAATATGTATACACTTTGAAACCATGTCTTATTAACTTTATTGAGAAATTAAACCGCAAGTCTCGTTAAATGTCAAATATGATAGTGCGACAGGGTTCTAAAGTGGGCTCATGACTGTATACACCATCTAATTTTATTTTAAGTTATACCTGTCATTTTATTTTCCACTAAAAAGGAAAGGGACAGTCATGAAATTTATGGAACACACGTAAATTTTAGGTAGTAATTTGAAAAGCCCTCACTACCTCTTAACTTAGTTTGCACCCGCAATCTTTTAATTTTTCCATATTACCTCGCCTCATGGTTGTCTGGAAGAAATCGCTTTAAGCGATAAGGCCGCCATTTGTCACGTACCTAGTTAAGTCTCTTTCATAAGTTTTTTTATTTTGGTGCAATAAAGAATATTTGTATTGTACGAGCTTAGAGATAGACTGAAGTAACCCCCATCGGAGAGGTGAGGTAAATCAACCTCTAAACTAGTATCGAGTGTCCCTTCTACGTGTAGTATTATCGTGTACTCTATGGTCGGAGGCAAAATTTTAGGGTCTTCACAGAGGCCGTAATCCTGGAGTAATTTTTGCAAGGGCCGCGTTCTTGCGTTTACGACGCCGCCGCCGCATGTGTTTACTGCCTTCGTAAATGCCACTTTACGCCCGCTACAACTGTCTCCGTAAACACTCTTAGACGGGCGGTTTTCGGAAAAGTTATCGCGGGTCTTTTAATGAAGTCTTGCAAAATATATACTTTTAGATTTTTTGCGGTTTGGGCTATTGACGAATGCTAAGAAATCCCGATATTACACATAAGGGCGTTTTGTTTCAAGGAGCCTTAGCCAAGATACAAAAGATAACGACAATCGACAGTGACAGTGATGTGTGGGATAAAAACTCAAACTCAAAAATGACCTTATTTAGTGGTTAACATACTTAAAGAAAGAAACGTTTATTATACAGAGACACCACAGAACAGACCACACTACACACACACACACACGCACACACACACTTAGAATCGTAATATTTTACATATTTATGTTTGTGTATGTAAGAATATATTTATATTCTTTGTAGAACGTCGTCTAAAACTACTGCAGGTTTTCCTAAACTTGTGTAGCATAGATTGACATGGTGACATATCAATCCCATATATTTTTATCACTGTCGATTTTCGTAATCGTTTGCAACTTGACTAAGGCCTCAGATATTGCGACCGCCCGGTGGTATTACTAGTTCTACACCTACAAGGACTTCAAGCCTCAAAGAAGGTCGTTAAAAGAAGCTTTTTATGTCCGTATTTGGTCATAAACGCCTAATTAATCCAGCATGATGACTTAAGTTGGGGTTTGTTCGCCTTTATAGGTGTAAAGGATAACACTGGTACGCACTTGCCCCATATGTAAGTTTTTATACGTTTTTAAGTTCTCTCGTTTTAATGAGTACCAGAACATCATAAAATTGTATCAAATTGGGTCTTCGGGACTTATAAATCGACATTAAGATATAAACCACTGAACTCGACTTTATAAGTTTGATTGAAGTCATGTTTGGAACATAGATAATTGATATCACGTGGTTTCCAGGATTTGCGTCCGGTTAATGGAAATAGCCCCACCCCTAATTATATGGGACTTAAATATAGCTGGCGAGGAGCGGGTGTATATACTTAACACCTCTGCGTACCCCTTCGGGGATACCGGCGTGATGGTAAGTCCGTTTTGCTTACCTAACCTGAAGATTTGACAGGTCCGGTTTTTTTTTCAGGAGCGACTGCCTGTCTGAACTTCCAACCCGTGAAAGGAAAACCAGTCCAATACAGATTAAGTCATATTTAATGCCTCCGAAACGCATTGCGTTGCATAGGCGTGATGCTAAGTATATTAAGAAAGATAAACAGCATTGAACTGGGGTGTCCTTGGGCATGTCGTTCAAACCGACAGTTTCTAACATTATGGACTATTGAGCGATAGGTTGACTACTTGTCAAGAAGAAGAACCATACGTTTCCTCATATCTATCTTAGGACTTCGTATCAAAATTGGCTGTAGATTCCCTCCTGATCACATATGGTTCTGTTAGTTTATGTATGTATACTCGGATGTAAGAGGCTAAGCTGCGAATTCCAGCCTGCCCTTGGAATTCAGCTGTCTGGAATCCAGATTTGTGCAATGCTGGAATCTTGCCAACACGGCTTTGACCTAGTGAGCCAAAATCCTTGCAATATCAAGAGAATTAATTTCCTTGTAAATATATGAGATTGGGGGCATTGTTATGGTAATATGAGACATACACAGGCGGTATACACGAGGGTCTTTGTTGCGAAACTGGGACGTGTATAATCATACGTACCCAAAGCGGTCGATGAGAGAAGATCTGTGCTCAATAGTACACCCCGAGCACTTTATACAAAAATCTCATTCTTACGAGCACAGTCCGCGCTAGGGAATACAATCCCGACTCGAGATCGCAAATTCGAGATCCCGCGGGATTGGAAATATCAATCCCACGAGATCTCGTATTTTTCGAGATCTCGTCTAGTTCATAACAAATAATATAGTTAGGATGGCTGAAAACGATGAAAACTGCTTGTTTGTGATAGTGAGGTTAATTCAAACAAAATATTTTTCGAAAGAAAACAAAAACTTTTATTTTTCAATATTACTAACTAAACAATTAAGTTTTCTTTGGAAATCAGCATAATCTTAACAAAAAGTATAACTCGAGGACATTCGCCCAATCCCGTCAATCTCGAATGGGATCTCGTCATATTATGCATCGGGATTGATCCCGAAAACTTAAGCGAGATTGGGATTGCATTCCTTAGTCCACGCGTTCTCTCTTACGTCTTGGCTTACGGCCATTTAAGACTAAAGTAAGACCCAGAGGGGGTGAGGTAGGCGTCCGATAATGATTGGTGCGGGGGGAGAGTTATCGTTCTATACATAGTATTATCATTATTAGCATAAATAATTATACAATTATGCCAATAGCGAGATTCATACAGGCTTTACTTTACTTTTATAGATTATACTACCGGCAGAGAGCCTTCAGCGCTCCCCATTTGTACGGCCAAGTAGTTAATGCCATCTGCGGAAAATCTACAATAAGTCACGTAAAAAAAACTGAGATAACGGACATTAAAAAAGGGTCTTTTTTCTTATTTTTTTATAACAGCTTTGTATAAGTAGGTAGTTTTGAGGCAAACCTACGATATTGCTCGAGTTGGAGATCTTTTTAACACCAAAACTTAGGTAAATACTTAAATAGATTTTTAGAATTTCGTGGTGTCTTTTTATATTCCGCAATTTATTTCTTTTTCCAAGTACATGACAAAAACAAATGTTACAGCTAAAATAACAAGTTTACAAATTAAAAAATAAATGTTATAAATAACAGGCGTGAATTTTTATGTGTGTATAGGAAGCTACAGGGTCATCTGGTCAAGGAGTCGCTAAAATCTGTTAGTAGAGCAAGGGTAGTCTGAAACTTGGCGAATTATCAACGAGAACAAGAAACGGCCAAGGTCGATGGTTTTAACTTAGACGCGCGCGGTGACAAGTTGCCAAGTTGTGGTGTGGTAATCGGATCATAGTTTTAAGTAACCATGGGTAATGCTAAGTTTTGACTACTTAGCCGGATAAATGGAGAGCGCTGAAGGCTCTCACTGGGTACAAAGTTTAAGACAACAGGCCTGAGGGTGCCCAGTTGGGCGCGAACCTCGGCTTAGGGCGTCGTCTGAGAGGAAAAATATTTGAAAGAATTAATCAACCCTAGGTCGATAGTGATAAGTGCTGATTGAGGGAAATCGTCAACCACGCCGTCGGAGTCGGTATCGGTATCCTGAAGTGTGTGGTGTCGCGAGCTGATTGGCTGCCTCTATGGCTAGAGTAATCGGGTCGTCGGAGTCGTCGACTTTTTAGTACCGTCCCTAAGCGGAATGTATTCGGAAGCCGCAACTACTAGGGGAAGGCAAGCGTTCTACCAACTGGGATACCCCGGGTCGTCATCTGTTCGGTAATAGTGTTTATAATTCATGTGTAATCGAAAGTTATATATTACCCATTACCCACTAGGGTCGATTAATTCTTTCAAATTCGCGCCCAACTGGGCACCCTCAGGCCTGTTGCCTTAAACGTTGTACCGAGTGAGAGCCTTTAACGCTCCCCATTTGTCCGGCCAAGTAGTTAATGCCATCTGCGGAAAATCTACAATTAGTCACGTCAAAAAGAACGCTTCCCTCTCACTTTGAGGTCGCAATACGAACAAGTGTGTTTGTGACACCGAACCGAATACTGATGGGGGTGATTCAGCTCATAATTCAGAATTAATATCAAGCGAGTTAACTCAGAATCAGCCTCTTTGGTTTAGTGGTTAGAGCGTTAGGCTCACGATCTGGAGGTCCGGGTTCGATTCCCGATGGGGACATTGTTGAAATCACTTTGTGAAACTGTCCTTTGTTTGGTAAGGACTTTTCAGGCTTGAATCACCTGATTGTCCGAAAAAGTAAGATGATTCCGTGCTTCGGAGGGCACGTTAAGCCGTTGGTCCCGGCTATTAGCCGTAAAAATACCTCCACCAACCCGCAGTGGAGCAGCGTGGTGGAGTATGCTCCATACCCCCTCTGGTTGATTGAGGGGAGGCCTGTGCCCAGCAGTGGGACGTATATAGGCAGTTTATATATTATATATATATATATATAACTCAGAATCATGAGCTGAACCACCTTCCTCAACATTCAGAACGGTGTCACTCATACGTGTCATATACAGCCACAAACATTAATTACTATACACTTTGATACCATGTCACATTAACTTTTCTGACAAATCGAAGTCTCACAAAATGTCCAATATGTTAGTGCGAGAGGGTTCTAAAGCTCATGACTGTGTGTACCTTCTACGTAATGTCGACCTATATTTATCCTCGCAGATAAGCCTAACAAATCTCCCATCAAGGCCAAATCCTTATTCCAATTCCACACTTGGCAGGGCACCAATAACGTGTCAAATGCCCGAAAAAAAAATGGACGTGCGAGTCCAAGGTCGGGGAAAGGTCAGGTCGGGTTATTGTGTCAACCCCGCACTGCGACGGCTGAAAAAAGAGTAATAAATAGCTTTAATAAGCGCTTTGGTCTATTTCCGTCGTGATGCAAACATTGCTTTTGCCACAAAATCTTGTGTACTACAAGCATCATAATAATAATAATCATCATCATCATCACCACACAACTTCCCCACTGCTGGGGCACGGGTCTTCCCTATGGATGGATAGATCGGGCCTTAAACCATCACGCGAGCCCAGTGCAGATTGATGGTTATTAACGACTGCTAATGCAGCCAGGACCAACAGTGCGTGCCTTCCGAAGCACGGAGGACCGTGCTTCTCCATGCTCCGAGCTCCTGGTCAAGATGAAAACTTTTTTGTGGTCACCCATCCTATGACCCGCCTTTACGGCTAATAGCCGGGACCAACGGCTTAACGTGCCCTCCGAAGCACGGAATAATCTTACTTTTACGGACAATCATTTGATTCAAGCCTGAAAAGTCCTTACCAAACAAAGGGCAGTCTCACAAAGTGATTTCGACAATGTCCCCATCGGGAATCGAGCCTAGACCTCCAGATCGTGAGCCTAGCGCTCTAACCACTAGACCATGGAGGCTGTTACGGTCATTGTCCTTTAATTATACAGTGACGAGGTTCATCAGCGCGCTTAAGATCCGCGCTCACCGCCGGCGCTCAGATCAGTGTGGCTGTGAAGCTAGACTTTGTAAAGAGGAAAAACGCGGGTAGAATTTATAAAGGCAACGCTTGGAGTTTTAATGAAACAGTGTGTCTGCTGCGTTACTTTACGGATTCAACCATACGTAAGCTTTCTAGTCAGACCTAAAAGGTACGGTATGTGACGTGAATTTTCGGAGTAATTTATGAATGTCTCGACTGTATTTTAAAAACGGCAGGTTTTTTTTTAAAAAAAAAACGACCTCCTTTGTCCAGTTGTATCTCGGTGGGGACATATCACAAAAATCACTTTGAGATCCCTAGTTTGGTTAGGACATTACAGGCTGATCACCCGATTGTCCGAAAATAAGATGATTCGGGAGGCACGTTAAGCAGTCGCTCCCGTCTACTATTTGCTTATGCAAGTATGTAGTCGTCATAGTCAGTCGCCCTTTGGCGACTTAATAGTAACCTTGGCACCAAGGTTGATGAGGTAATTTATTGACCTAACAATTCACACAGGAGAAGACGAAGAATCAAAAAAACTTGCAAACTTTACCTTTTTGCACAAAGAATGTTAAATTCTCACCACCTAATTTATCATATAGAATAGAATAGAATAGAAATTGTTTATTATAAACGGACGCCACACACAAAGACACGACAATAACATCACAATTATTTTTTTTTACAAAACTATTAAAAGCATAGGAGGATGTTAATTACAATGATCATAAGGTGGTGGTGGCCGTCCTGAGATAAAAGGGCCTCACTCAGCACAAGTCGCGGCGTGAACCACGACGCTGGTATTATGTGGACCCTGTTGGGTGAGGCACGAACGTCGTGTTTCATAAATATACGTTAATATCCGTACATAGATTAAATATTACCAAATTACTTAAAAATAGAATGTATCATATGATGAATGTATCAATGTACCATATCAAGTAGGTATCTAAAATATTTGGAGGTCCATCAATAATTTTCAAATCTTATTATGGCTTGAAGCAATAGGCTACTTGACAACCTAGTCAAATGAAATACTTTTTACGAAATGTCAAAACGAAAGTTTTCTTTGGAGTTTGTATGGAAATACTGTCCTGTGACGTCATCAATAAAAGCGGTCAAACGTCGTACTCATTGTTACTTAATTCATAAATAAAATTCTAAAATGAGTCGAAAAGTAAAATGAGATTGATTTTTGATCATTTTAGACTGGCTTCTATTTCTAGATTAGCATTCTACATTTTATCTTTGACCTAGTCAAATACCCTATTGGTATATACCATCGGACAAATAAAGGTTGAAGTCTAGACTGAGATATAAATCTAGAAATGTTTAATAAAAGTGAATAATTTGACCCAATTGTGATAAATATTTTAGATTTGCAAAAGGAAAGTAAATTTAAGTCGCGTCCATATTTGTCTTCTAATAAAAACGATATTAAGATTAGATTTTACGGCTAATAGCCGGGACCAACGGCTTAACGTGCCCTCCGAAGCACGGAATCAACATAGTTTTTCAGACAATCAGGTGATACAATTAGAAAAAAAAAACGTCCACCAACCCGCAGTGGAGCAGCGTGGTGGAGTATGCTCCATACCCCCTCCGGTTGACTGAGGGGAAGCCTGTGCCCAGTAGTGGGACATTACATAGGCTATTTATGTTATGTTAAGATTAGGTTTTACATTGTCGAGCAAATAATGTTTTATCATATAAATATTACTTCCTAAACTATATAGAGACATTATCGAAATCACTTTGTGAAATTGTCTTTTGTTTAGCTAGGAGCAGTCAGAAACGTAAAGAAACGTTACCACAGTAACAAATATAAAACAAAACATGGAGTAACGCAACTTACACGATAGAGTACAAATAAATAGAGAGTAAACATTAAGGCAAATTGTTATCTTGTTTATGGACTGGTCAATAATGGTGGTGGTGTACTTAAAAAAGGGCCTCACTCAGCAGTAGCGGTGTTAGGGTAGGGCGCGGTTGGGCGATCGACCAGGGCGCCGGATAAAAGGGGCGCCGCAGCCTGCAAAAAGATGCTAAAAAGTACCTAAAAAATTAGTTTCTAATAAGTGGTTATTTTTCATAATAAATAATTATGTATTTTTTTTTTTCATTATATTCTTTCTCTATTTTCGTATGAGTTTGAATTGCAGTTGGAGGGCGCTGTAGAAATCTCGCTCAGGGTGCTGGTAGAGTTAAAACCGGCACTGTCACTCAGTATATAATGCCGCGGCGCGAGCCTTGACGCTGGTATTCTGTGGACCCTGTGTGAGTTACTAACTCAAACACTGAAATAGTGTGGTGGAGTATGCTCCATACCCCCTCCTGTTGGTTGGCGGGACGCCTGTGCCAAGCCGTGACGTGTATATAGGCTTTTTATTTTATATTCTTTTTGAATTTAGGAACAGCAAATTCAAATTGTATGTATCTGTTTTAAGCCCTGGTAGCCCAGTTGGTAGAACGCTTGCCTCTCACTTTGAGGTCGCAGGTTCGAATCCAGCACAGGCCTGAACCAATGATTGTCGAATTTGTTTTCGAATTCATGTTTGGATCATAAATTATTATCACGTACTCAGCGGTGAAGGAATACATCGTGAGGAAACCCACACTCCTGAGAAATGCATTTTCAGATTTTCATTTTCATTTTCATTTTCAGTATGTGACTAAACTAAACTGTACTGGGCTGGTTTTCCCTTCGCGGGTTGGAAGGTCAGATAGGCAGTCGCTTCAGTAAAAAACCGGACCTGTCAAATCTTCAGGTTGGGTAATAGGACCCTGTGAAAAACGGGATGAAGCTAGGGAGATGACTGGTGTATCTGTTTTAAATTTCCATAACAATTCTATTTACGATTTCTACTACCGAATATAAATAGAGGTAGGTACATCCGAAACAAAACCGAGCGAACGATCCACATTTAATTACCTGCGTAATTCCGTTCAATCGATCGAAATCAAATCAAACTGGATTACAGCCAGGATTGTTTGTTATATTACCGCGGTTTTCCTTGTAACGTTCATTACTGAAGCTATCTTGACAATTTTCGGATAAATATTTAAAAAAATACAAACGCTTATTTTATTCCTCTTAAAATATTTTATTTTCTCGAAAAAGTTTATATACTTAATAGAAAAAAACATATCTTTCTTCACTAATTTCAAATTTCGAGCGAAAACGATTGGTCACGTGACATTTTGCCCAGTGACGTCACATTTCAATAAGCATAGAAACTGCAGTACAACTTGAAACCTCACAGATAGTTTATTTTGTGAAATGTGACGTCACACGAAGCTCAATCATGGCCGCCTGTGTGTATAAAAATATTAGTGTATAGTGTATACGCATTTTTATTTTATAAAAATAAAATATTAAAAAATGATCTATATAAAACCGACTATTGGATCATCATCATCGCCAGCCCATTAACGTCCCCACTGCTGGGGCACGGGCCTTCCCTATGGATGGATAGGGAGATCGAGCCTTAAACCACCAGGAGGGCCCAGTGCAGATTGGTGGTTATTAACGACTGCTAATGCAGCCGGGACCAACGGCTTAACTTGCCTTCCGAAGCACGGAGGAGCTCGAGATGAAAACTTTTTTTTGTGGTCAACCATCCTATGACCGGCCTTTGCGAAAGTTGCTTAACTTCAACAATCGCAGACCGAGCGCGTTTACCGCTGCGCCAACGAGCTCTTTTGGATAATTATCGTTAAATGGTAAACTACCATTTCCGACATATTTTACTGTTACAAGTGTCAAGTCGCCAATTACATAAATACTTTTCTAAATGGCCGCTTTTCCGTGTCCCGAGGTGTAATAGGCGCAGGTGCCTCCTTGCCGACTTCACCCGAAGGTGTCACCATTCCAATTTCCTGTCCCCCCCTCTCCGAACCCCCAACCCCCGAATCAGGATATTATTGGATTTTTTCTCAATGCTCATTGCGTACGTCGCCAAATAAAGGTTTTACTCACAGCGGACGACCCGATCCCATCGACTTTAAAAAAAATGTCGACGTAACATAAACTAAAGTATATATAAGTATACAAGAATAAATACACCTTATCGAGCTTTCTGTTACGTCCTCTTTTTGTTACACATAAACCTTTACAAAACTTTTTTATATGTAATTTCTAATGATGAATAATAAAAATAACATTTAAATATGAATTTCAATTTCAGACCCTGTGACATGCAACAAATAAATAAATAAACCTGAAGAAAATAGGAAGGGTTTATAATATTATTTATTGTTTGTAGATTCTCTAGACGTTAGGTACTAAGATTCTAGGTGTGGCTACACTTACGCCATCTATTGTCGCCGAGATGGGCTCCCAACTTTAAATTGATTCGGGCGTAGTGAAGTGAAGACCACACCACCCGCGCCTTTGATTGCAATACCTCTTTGGCAAGGTGAAGCCCTGGTACTTTCGATCTCTTATTTTCGTATCATCATCACCAACCCATTAACGTCCCCACTACTGGGGCACGGGCCTTCCCTACGGATGGATGGATAGGGAGATCGGGCCTTAAACCACCACGCGGGCCCAGTGCGGATTGGTGGTTATTAAGGACTGCTAATGCAGCCGGGACCAACGGCATAACGTGCCTTCCGAAGCACGGAGGAGCTCGAGATGAAAACTTTTTTTGTGGTCACCCATCCTATGACCGGCCTTTGCGAAAGTTCCTTAACTTCTACAATCGCAGACCGAGCGCGTTTACCGCTGCTTATTTTCGTATAATGGTATGTAAAAGAACTGATAACATTTTATGGACCATTTTTTTGTTTTGACAAGATAATGGGACATTACGAGGCTTCGATAAAAGGACTCCGTTTAAAACTTTCTTAGACTTATGTAGTAGTGTAAGGCGGATGAGACATTCGATATATAAAAAAATACGATTCAGCGACTAACTATGTTACCTACTGAATAAAGATATTTTTGAATTTGAATATATTTTTGAAGTCGATTTTAAAAGAGCCTTTCAGATATATTTGAATAAAAAAGAATTCAAATTTCAAAAATATTTATTTTTCAAATTGGCTTACGTAGTCACCGCTTTTAGGACGTCAAAAATTAAATTACATATTATGTAACTAGCTGTAAAACTACTACCACATCGGAATCTGTAACGCTGAGGGAAAGACGTGGCCTGAATACCTCCCAGCACAGGGAGGCACAAGGCACAATATGACACAATATGTCTGAAAGGCTCCAAAATCGACTATTGGTGAACGATAGTGAAATCAAAATCAAACATATAGTAATAAATTATTTTCCTGATAGAAGTCACTGAACGTAGTCTTGTAGTTGTACTTTAAAAGAATAATCGTAAGTACGGTCACGAGTACTAACATGTATATATCGTGGCCATATCATAGAATTGATCATTTCATGAAATTCCATTATGCAAAACATAGACAAAGCGACACCAGCGCCACTACCGGTGGATAATGTTACTATTTTACGATATGATCGCTAACGTTTGGCCATATCATGAAGTAATCATGCATTTAGTTGGTCATATCGTTAAACGTTTTGTGTTCATTGATCTGGCCAAACCACATCATGATGTGGCCAACGAATGTTGTTCCATTTCATGAAATACGACCATTTCATGAAATGGTCGATCATTTCATGAAATGGTCAATTCTATGATCTGGCCACGACATATACACTTTGAAACCATGTCATATTAACTTTTTTGACAAATTAAACCGTAAGTCTCATTAAATGTCAAATATGATAGTGCGACAGGGTTCTAAAGTGGGTACATGATATTGCTCATGACTGTACTTGTTTATGTGGCAAATATATTACTTTCTGTTTTAAACATGCAATTCAGTTTCAAAACAAGCAATTTTAGGAGGGTATATTATACAGGGTGTTAGTGACATCGTAACGAGTACTGAAGGGGATGATTCAGACTACGATTTTGATTTCATATCACGTGGAATTTTCTGTCATGATTTCTTTTGTTTTTTTTTTTTATTATTTTCAATTCTATACTTATGCGATGGAAAATTCTACTTGATATTAACTCAGAATAATGAACTGAATCATCCCCCTCAGTATTCGTTACGATGTCACTTACACCCCGTACATGTACGTACGAGTACGTGTGGGTGTTAGTGGCATCGTAACAAATTTTGAGAATGATTCATACCATGATTCTGATTTAATATCAAGTGGAATTTTCTGTCATAAAATTCATGAAAATAGTGTTTCTTTTTTAATTATTTTCAGTTCCATACTTTTGCGACGGAAATATCCGCTTGATATTAACTTAAAATCATGGTCTGAATTTTATTACCCCCCAAAGTTTTCGTTACGATGTCACCAGCACCCTGTCAGATATAAAATGTAATTGCATTATCGACAGCTCGGTAAATCGTGAACGCTGAAGTCTTAAAGGCCCTCCTTATCTTTGTAGGTACTTAATTTTAGAGTCTATTAACGTAAAGGCTTTATTTTCACGTCTCCATTTGCATTAGAGTCTTTGATACAAGTGCCTCGTAAATCTTAATGTTTATTAAGATACCGTTGGTCCAAAGCCCGACGCGTTTAGACGCGATATCGCGAGAGATGCTGCATAGAATAAGGTATAAATACTACGTATAGAACGGCAACTCTCTGCTCCCCACCAGCGGCTGAGCTAGGTTTACCTCACCCCCTCCTCGGTCTTACTTTAGTCTTTAATCATATGGGCGTCAGACCTCACACATAGATGCGCGTGTACGATAACGTCAATGTGTAGTGTCTGTGTAAAACGAGGTGTTTTGAATGAAGTGTCCTATGTGTGGTTGCGAACAGGAGATTGGGAGTTTGCGTGACTGCGGTCTGTGGTTTTCTGTGTGAGTGCGTTGTTTATTTTTTCTTTTCATCAATTTACCCACTGGTGGTCACTCGAGGAGCACCCGTTCGAAGTTATTAATTTATCTTAGTGCAGTTTTCACTAACACAGTTGGCTCGACCATTATAGACGGCGATACTGTAACGAAGCATTTCGGACCAACGAGCCTTGTAGCGACATCTTGTGGTTTCTTGCGATATAACGTTGTTTTTATATTTTACCCGCAGGAAATCACAGATGGCGCTGCAGGGTTATCGATGGGCCCGAATATTTTTTGATTATTTTATTTTCTTCTAAATTATTATATTAAAATTATCTGCAACATTTATTTTTGATATATTATAATTATATTGTTTAAATTTTGGGATCAAACAAGTCGATCGATTGTTGTCGTTGATTCGGCGAATTTATGGTTTGGTAGATTTTTTCTAGTTTGGCAACTTTGTTCGTGGTTCTTGTGTCAGACTGACAGCTGGCTGAGCTGAGAGACAGGTTATGGAAAGTGGGGACGTCGCGAGAGCGCCGGAGACTCCACTGCCGTAACAATAATGTGGGCAAATTAAAAGCCACGATTTATCGGCGACATCAAGAGCCGATGTCTCGATTTAAATAAATAGCTTAACCGAGATGGTGAGTCCTCGCAATTCTTCGTGCATATTTTTGCACCAACTTTGAGATAACCTCGAGGTCCTTGTTTTCAGCAACATCACTGAAATCCCATCGCCTAAGGTCCAGTGGGTGGGTTTAGGTTTCATCCGAGCGATGCCCAACTATCCCGGATGAACCTGTAAGTTATTTTCTTTGTTTTACACTCGTGAGTTGCCTTGCCACGCTGTCAGCTGAACCACATGCTAATCATTGCCATTCCTTGTTGCAGATGGGGTTTTTGTTTTTTCTTTAAGTTTTTAACGTTTTGAAGTTTTAACGTTTTTGCAAGTTTTTAACGTCGAACGTTTTGCAAGTTTTAATCTAAGAAGAAGTTTATGATTGGATCAGACTATTTCAACAAATTTTGTGAATGAAGATTGCTACTGTTTTCTTCTGCGTTTGCAAGTTATTTCAAGCTTCTTTACGGCGGAGCTTGCCTTGGTTGTTTGCACGTGGAAGCTTTTCTTTGTGCGGCGCGCATGTGGATGTGCCGCGCCTCTCCTTTTGTCAACACACCGGATAAGGCCCGGTGAAGGCCCGGTGAGGTTGACCGGTGGACGTGCAGCCCGCCAGCTGCGTAACAGTTGGCCCGCTGCGCCGCCATCGTCCAGCACGCCCTGGCCTGAGCCGGCCTCAACTCATCACCTGAACGGTATTCCGGGACGCCTCAGGTAGGCCTGATAGTCACGAGGTCCTCGAGTAAGTGAGGTGCCTACAGGTGTACGGACAGTGTTTTTAAACATAGTGATATCCCATGGTTGTTACGGAGTGACAATTAACCTGACGGACCAAAGCGCGACCTGTCTCCCTCCATAGGGTTTTTGACCTACCTATGGTTAATGAAATTTGTAGATTTAAAAAATATACATTGTACAAATTCAAGGGAGTTTTCTTTGTCTCATGCTCACCGGTCTATAACATCTAGCTAGCTAGTCTGGACTGCCGGAGGCTCAATTCTGTGACGAAAGGCGATGCTTATGCCATTCCCTACATACCCCAGATATTGGATAGCCTCAAGAATGCCAAGTACATCAGTTCTGTGGATTTTAAATCGAGCTTTTGGCAAATTCCACTCGACCCTAGCTCACAGGAGAAGACTAGTTTCACAGTGCCTGGTAGGGGGTTGTTTAAATTTAAAGTTATGCCATTCGGCCTATGCGGAGCTCCTGCTCGCCAACAACGGCTCATGGACATGTTGTTTGGACACCCTTTCTGCAGTGACGTAACTAAAGGCATGATTTTCGTGTACATCGACGACATTATAGTAGTTGCTGAAGATCTAGAAACGCACATACTTCTTTTAAAAAGGCTTCACGAAAGAATACAGAGCGCCAATTTAACGATTAACTTTGAAAAGAGCAAATTCTTCCGAAGCTCCTTAAAATATCTGGGTTATGTAGTGGATGAGTTTGGCCTTAGAACGGATCCCGATAAGGTTCGTGCTGTTCTGGAGTTCCCGGTACCCAAAAATCCGAAAGAACTAAAAACCTTTCTAGGTGTCTGTTCTTGGTACCGTAGGTTTATTAGGAATTTCTCCACCATTGCAGCACCCTTACACGCTCTTACCAGCTCAAAAACCAAATATATCTGGAACCAAGACGCAGAAAACGCTTTTGATACATTAAAAACCAGTTTAGTTTCAGCTCCAATTTTAGCCTGCCCTGATTTTAGTAAACCATTTTCAGTTCACTGCGATGCATCGAATTTTGGCGTAGGAGGTGTGTTAGCGCAGAATATTGATGGCCATGACCGCCCTATCGCTTATATCAGCAGATCCCTTAATAAAAACGAACGTAACTATAGTGCTACCGAAAGGGAGGCGTTAGCAGTTGTGTACGCGGTTGAGAAATTTGAACCATATTTGGGTAGTAGACCATTCACCGTCGTAACCGATCACGCTTCACTTAGGTGGTTCATGAATTTGGAGAATCCTACGGGACGCTTAGCTCGTTGGGGTTGTAGGTTATCCCAATTTAATTTTAAAATCGAGCATAGGAAAGGGAAGGATAATGTCGTCCCTGATGCCCTCTCACGATTGCTGCATGTGGATGCCATCGATGCTCCAAATGCAGGAACCGGTGATGAGTGGTATAATAAGGTTTACTCTGGATGTACGGCTTATCCCAAAAATTATCCCAATTATCGCGTCGAAAATGGTACTCTTCTACGATACAGCAAGGGTAAGTATGCCTTGACTCAGGAGTTTGATTGGAAGATTGTTGTGCCAAAGTCAAACCGTCTGCAGGTCATGTCCGAAAACCACGAACCACCGACCTCGGCACACCTCGGAGTGTTTAAAACGCACCGTAGGTTGTGTTTGAGGTATTTCTGGCCAGGAATGTACCGCGACGTGCTTGATTTTGTCAACAAATGCCGTATTTGTTCCGCTTATAAGCACAGGACCAAACTCACTCCTGGGATCATGGGTCAGCCTAAGCAGTGCTATAGGCCATTTCAAGCTGTATCCGTAGATTTGGTAGGACCTCTTCCACGATCACGTTCGGGTTACATGCACCTTTTAGTAGTAACATGCTGTTTTTCAAAGTACACCATGTTATTTCCACTTCGTCGAGCGACTAGTGCTGCAGTAGCTAAAAACTTTGAGAATTATGTGCTTCTAGCTCACGGGATTCCTGAAACCGTAATTACCGACAATGGGGTTCAATTCACGGGATCAGAATTCAGTGGCCTTCTCAAGAAGTACAATATTCCACGAGTTCACTACGGGCCTAGGTACACGCCACAGATTAACATGGTGGAAAGGTACAACAAAACAGTCATGACAGCTGTTTCGTCTTATGTAGCTGACGATCATAGGACATGGGATCTAAATTTATTTAAGGTGCAGTTTGCATTAAATAGTGCGGTGAACGAAACCACTGGGTTTAGTCCATTCTTTTTAGTCCATGGCCGGGAACCGATTATTAACGGTTCCTTTTATAAAAATGATGATAGGGAATACGAGGTCTCTATGCCAAGGGACGAGTATGCGGGTGAATTTGGGGTCCTTCGGGATATTTTTAATAAGGTTCGAGTTAATATAGAGAAGGCTCACGCGACGAACGCGAAGTACTACAACCTGCGACGCCGTAACGTCAATACTTTGCGCGAAGGTCAAGTAGTGTGGCGGAAAACGTACGTACAGAGTGACGCCGCTAATTTTAAAGCCTCGAAACTAGCCCCAAAATACGAGCAGTGCGTAGTTAAAAAGGTCTTGTCACCCTTAGTATACGAATTGGTTTCATTTAGTGGCAAGAACTTAGGTTCTTGGCATATAAAGGATTTAAAAATTTAATTTTCAAATTGCCCCGTGTTCCCCTAGTCATACTTTTAAAAAACAAAAATTTTTCCGGCTTGGATCTTTGTTTTGGCTCAATTTCTAAATTTACGTTTATAAAGAAAGTTACATTATTTTTCTTTTTTCATATGGTTAGCTTCATAACATTTTATTTGTTTAGAAATATAAAACTTTGGTGTGTTTACTTGTGTCATATAGACCTAGTAACAACCTATTTATGACAATCAAGTTTTTTTTTGTAGTCTTTTGATTTTTAAAATCACTACATTTACCAATAAATGTTTTTATGTATAATGTTTTTTTTTTTTAGTGTGCTTATGTGTGCACAGACAAGGCCCATACACACTAGCGTCTGCAACGCAGCGATTTTAAGAACACTCAACTTAGCGTTTCATATTTTTATGTTTTTTTTGTTTAGGCGGTTATAGCCAAATATTTAGTATAGTTTTTTATTATTCATGTTGCTCGTGTCAACATTTTTTTTTTTTTTTTTTTTAGGAATTATGGTAGCCATTTGTTAGGTATTAATTTTTAAAATAGGAAACCTCATTAGGTTAACCAAATTTTTCCTTTTCGACGGAGCGGGTAGTGACTCCTTAAATAAGCCTCTAACAACTGTTGTTTTGTTTTTTGTCTTTGTCTTTAGAATTGGGGTATCGAGTGACACTAAGAGAGTTGTCAGCTCAACAGGGGTATGATTGTGGGTGACACCCAGTGAAATGGATACTGGGTGCTACTTTATGAAAGAAGTGAAAGGTGAGCAATGAATGGTGATGAATAACAGGTCGGGGTAATTGTTGTGCTTAGGGTTGTGCTGTTTAGATGTTGGTGTTTGTGCTTCGTTACGTTTTTTTTATGATTTGTTTTGTCGTCTCGTCTTTAGAGACAGTTTTTTTTTAAATTTAGACTGGTTGTGCGCTCCAGGCTCTATGGCTGAGGGCAGCCGTGTTTCTCACCCAGTTCGAAACCTCTCGTGGGTAGGGGGGTATTGTAACGAAGCATTTCGGACCAACGAGCCTTGTAGCGACATCTTGTGGTTTCTTGCGATATAACGTTGTTTTTATATTTTACCCGCAGGAAATCACAGATGGCGCTGCAGGGTTATCGATGGGCCCGAATATTTTTTGATTATTTTATTTTCTTCTAAATTATTATATTAAAATTATCTGCAACATTTATTTTTGATATATTATAATTATATTGTTTAAATTTTGGGATCAAACAAGTCGATCGATTGTTGTCGTTGATTCGGCGAATTTATGGTTTGGTAGATTTTTTCTAGTTTGGCAACTTTGTTCGTGGTTCTTGTGTCAGACTGACAGCTGGCTGAGCTGAGAGACAGGTTATGGAAAGTGGGGACGTCGCGAGAGCGCCGGAGACTCCACTGCCGTAACAATAATGTGGGCAAATTAAAAGCCACGATTTATCGGCGACATCAAGAGCCGATGTCTCGATTTAAATAAATAGCTTAACCGAGATGGTGAGTCCTCGCAATTCTTCGTGCATATTTTTGCACCAACTTTGTGATAACCTCGAGGTCCTTGTTTTCAGCAACATCACTGAAATCCCATCGCCTAAGGTCCAGTGGGTGGGTTTAGGTTTTATCCGAGCGATGCCCAACTATCCCGGATGAACCTGTAAGTTATTTTCTTTGTTTTACACTCGTGAGTTGCCTTGCCACGCTGTCAGCTGAACCACATGCTAATCATTGCCATTCCTTGTTGCAGATGGGGTTTTTGTTTTTTCTTTAAGTTTTTAACGTTTTGAAGTTTTAACGTTTTTGCAAGTTTTTAACGTCGAACGTTTTGCAAGTTTTAATCTAAGAAGAAGTTTATGATTGGATCAGACTATTTCAACAAATTTTGTGAATGAAGATTGCTACTGTTTTCTTCTGCGTTTGCAAGTTATTTCAAGCTTCTTTACGGCGGAGCTTGCCTTGGTTGTTTGCACGTGGAAGCTTTTCTTTGTGCGGCGCGCATGTGGATGTGCCGCGCCTCTCCTTTTGTCAACACACCGGATAAGGCCCGGTGAAGGCCCGGTGAGGTTGACCGGTGGACGTGCAGCCCGCCAGCTGCGTAACAGTTGGCCCGCTGCGCCGCCATCGTCCAGCACGCCCTGGCCTGAGCCGGCCTCAACTCATCACCTGAACGGTATTCCGGGACGCCTCAGGTAGGCCTGATAGTCACGAGGTCCTCGAGTAAGTGAGGTGCCTACAGGTGTACGGACAGTGTTTTTAAACATAGTGATATCCCATGGTTGTTACGGAGTGACAATTAACCTGACGGACCAAAGCGCGACCTGTCTCCCTCCATAGGGTTTTTGACCTACCTATGGTTAATGAAATTTGTAGATTTAAAAAATATACATTGTACAAATTCAAGGGAGTTTTCTTTGTCTCATGCTCACCGGTCTATAACATCTAGCTGTGCCCTTCAGGTAAACACCACTTAATAAATTTTCTGAAACATATCAGTATTTTAACACCATTTCCTATTTACCTACCTTCCTATAAGGTAAGCAAAAATCTAGTGTTTCAATACAGCTCACCACCGTTGCTCCAACAGAAAGCTAGGAGAGGTGTGGGTACTTAGTTCACCTTGCGATGGATGTACCTCTGACTACCCCAATTGGGATATAGTCGCATGCTTATGTATGTTAATTTATCCACGTGAATATGCTGAAGATATCTGTTTTTTTTTGTTAATATCTTATCTAAAGGCTGCTTAGAATGTTACAGAATGAATTGAGAATTCGCCTTTTTTCCTGAAACAGAAAGGAAATTGTAACTGGGTCGTTCTTCTTTTTTATCGACAATAAAAAGACATTTTCTCGATTTATCGGATTTAACATCTTTAAAATTATAACGGCAATAAATATTTTAAAACATCATATAAAGATGTGTCTGTAGAGGACTATTTAGTGGTTCTCTTTATCTTGGTAACATACTTTTCTTTGCAGGCGCATTCCAAAAAATATTGTGACAGAGTGGCCCTTTTCATCGGAGACAGCATTTCAATTTACCACTCTGTCACATAATTTTGTGAAAAACGATCAAGCTACGTTAATAACTAATTGAGGAACCGATTAGTATTTTGCTTGTATTTTGAGTATAATAAGATAACTATATTTTTGGACAATCAAAACATGAAATAAAATTCTAAAACATAACTTATCAGAAGCAGAACGAAGGACAGATCATTGTCGATAAAAAACAAGAACAACCCAACTACGTTTTCTACTCTAAGTTACGGCAGAGTTAATATCTCGAGACTAGGCGTCGCTAAGTGAGATGCAAACGAACTTGTTTAATTACTTCCTAGAATGCAATTAAATATGACTGACCATCGTAAAAAAGACTATTACAAAGGAAGTCCATTTTACAAAAGAAGTACCTCGAATAATTTTGAAATCAAACCGTTCATAATTCATAATTATTTATTCGCAATAAAATGGTATTACAGATTGCAGATGGTCAGCATTTCACAGCATTTTGTTTATTCATTGTTTTAAGTTTACGCGGTTATTATCATAATTAAAGCACATAATGGCCCGATTCCTGCAGACACCGCCCAATTTTATTTTAAGTTATATCCGTCATTTTCATATCCGTCGAAAAGGAAAGGGACGGATGATTCACAGCTCTTAATTTTAGGAAGAATGAGTAAATGAATGAATGACCCGGGCGAATCAAACGTCGCTGGTATGCAATCCGTTTGACGTGCTGTCTACTTAACTGTGTCGGGTTATTGACGGATGTAAAATTTTTAGACGGTTGGTTTAGATTTGTGCTTAAAATTGACGTGTGTTCCATAAATTTTATGCTTGTCGATTACCCGTCCCTTTCCTTTTCGGCGGATAAGAAAATGACAGATATAACTTAAAATAAAATTAGATGGTATTTACAGGAATTAGCACCATTAACTGGTTCTTATCAGTCATCCCGTGATCATGGCACTTGCAACAGTGTCGAAATATCGGGAGTCTCATATCCCCATTTAAACGCGGTAAGAACCCGTTATTATGTGCTTTAATTATTTTGTTTATTGTCAGATGAACAAAATCATCATCTGAAGAAATATGAAGAAATTAGAATGTAGATTGGTATAACTTTGTTGATGATATGAATATCAGGAGCGGGAAAATAAATCGGCGTCGTTCTTGTTACTTCATTTTGTATTTTTTTTTTAATTTAAAGATGGCGCTTGTCTATGACATCAATTCAAATATTATAATAATAATAAAGATTTATTTTCAGACATTATACAATCCATTGGTGTTAGTAATTACAATCTTATTCTATTGTTAGTAAACATACAGCATTTTAAGATACAATTAAAAATAATAATAACTCAGAATATACTTTATTGCACCAAAATCAAAGAAAATAGTTACAAAACACACTTCCTAGTGTTATCCCGTTCTCACAGCATCCGCTTACCTAACCTGAAGATTTTACAGTTCTGGTTTTTACAGAAACAACTGCCTGACTTTTCAACTCGAAGAGAAAGCCAGCAGTTAGGGTCACATACTTCCGAAAACACACTTCTCAGAATATTGGAGTAGTCCTTAGAAAAGGTTCAGTACGATCTACTCCAAACCGGCGCGGCGTGCGTGTATGAAACGATTGATGAATGTGGAGGCGTGGGTTTTTGCAGAAGCGACTGCCTGTCTAACCTTCTAACCGCGTAGGGAAAACTAGCAGAATACAGGTTAGGTCATATACCTGCGAAAATGCATTTCTCGGAAATATGGGTTTTCAAACATGAATTAAAAAACAGATTGGACAATCATGTGTACTGGAATCAGCACCCAGTGCCTGGCGAAGGTATTTAGTTCTAGCCAAGATATGGATCCACCTTAGCCTTTAGCTTTATACCTCAACTATAAAATGAAGCCTGCGGAAGGTGTCTACTATGTAAATTCTCCTTCCCCCGGCAACCAGCCATATTGCAACATTACACCCGTTAGAATGTATATTACTCTTTAAAGTTTTATAGGAGCCCGATTTCCATACCTAAAAGGACGTTAACATTCTAGAAGGTAGGTACGGTCACGAGCATTAATACGTATACATTTTGGTACTATGTCACATTAACTTTTTTTGACAAATTGAACTGTAAGCCTCACTAAATGTCAAATATGTTACTGCAACAGAGTTCTTAAGTGGGTACATTATATTGCTCATGACTGTACTTGTACTTATGTACATAACACAATACATAAACTGCCTATATACGTCCCACTGCTGGGCACAGGCCTCCCCTCAATCAACCGGAGGGGGTATGGAGCATACTCCACCACGCTGCTCCACTGCGGGTTGGTGGAGGTGTTTTTTTTACGGCTAATAGCCGGGACCAACGGCTTAACGTGCCCTCCGAAGCACGGAATCATCTTACTTTTTCAGACAATCAGGTGATTCAAGCCTGAAAAGTCCTTACCAAACAAAGGACAGTCTCACAAAGTGATTTCGACAATGTCCCCACCGGGAATCGAACCCGGACCTCCAGATCGTGAGCCTAACGCTCTAACCACTAGACCACGGAGGCTGTTGTACTTATGTACTTCATCTTTTTTTTAAGGTACTATGGCGTGGGCCAGTCACTTTGGTGTGATCCTCGTTTGCTTCTCAAGCGGGAAGCGCCGGTTCGAACTTGCACAACATGGTGAAATTATCGATCGATTCAATTTTGTCGAAATCGATAAGTTTTTTTCCCTAACATGCGTGCCACGTGATTTTTTTCGTATTTTAACGGAAGGACATGACTTATTTGGGTTCAAATATTAGCACAAACATAATTATATTGTCAGAATCGATAAAATGACACCCCATGTTACATAGCATGCATGTTAGCCCTAATGGAGCTGCAATGAGTTATTCATTTATCTTAAATGCAGTTTTCACTAACACAGTTGACTCAACAACTATAAATGGCGATACGGCTCACCACCTATCACGTTGGTCTAACAGAATGCTCGGTAAAGTATGGGTACTTAGTTCATCTTGCGATAGATTTACCCCTGACTACCCCACTGAGATAAGGGCGTAAGCTTAAGTGATAACGTTACTAAGATTTTTAGGACACAAAACAGCAGAAGGTCGAACATGATGGATCATCTGTAAGAGCGATAGGCTGATCCCCTATCATCATACGGTTTATCATTTTGTCCACCTTAGGACTATGTATCAAAAGTGGCTGGAAATAGTTTCTTATTTGTAGTTCTGCCCACCCCTTCGGGGAATACGGGCGTGAGTTTATGTATGTATGTAAGATTTTTAGGATGTATTTCTTACCTTGCAGATAAACCATCTGATGGCTTATCAGCCGGATAAGTTCACATGCGCATAGTACGCATTTCAAAATTTGAAACCTAGAAAATTGAGAAACGGGATAATGCTAGGAAGATGATAACTATGCCTATATGTGTGTATGTTTATACTTGTTTGTAAACGTATACCTCTCAAGGCTTCATTTGCGATGGTAATAGGAGAGATCGAAACATGATTCGGCAGGTGCCTACTGCTTAGGGGCACCGTAGAATTGAATTCGAGGAATATTCATTTATTCTTCCTCATGAATAAGCCTGATGAATTACGCACTTAAGGTTACTTCCTCGCTTCCTCATTCGATGTTCTGTGGAATCGATAGACGAAATAAATTACTTATCTTGGTCTTGGAGCAAGGATTGCGTTCAGCTGCTTATCATAGAGATTATTCACTCGTTGGGAGATAAATGAACCAAGTCAGGGTGGTCAACCTGGTGGTTACTGCTTACTGATGTAAGTATGTAGTCATTAGCCATGTCAGGGGCCTTTGGCGGCTCAGTAATAACCCTGACACCGGGGTTGATGAGGTTGGTATTCCACCTCACAACCGACACGATAAGAAGAAGATAAGTAGTCAAAATTTGATCGACACATTTTTGAACTGAATTACGTAAAGGCTCAGGCATTTACTACATGGCCAGACAGTTTGTCGCCCCTTCACACCGCGGTACACCGAAGGGGCGGTGCAGCCAAATAGGCCCAAATATCTCGTATAATGCCGCCCCTGCGATAATTTATCGCCCCCATTCGCGGCGAGAGCAATCTTAAACAAGCTATTTATACTTCACATGTGTTATGTTATGTTTACCATGGTCGTACTCTTCGTAGATATAGGTAGAACACCAGGGTTGTTGTCAGAGCGTACCGAAGATTGGAAGATTCCGCAGAAGAAATTATGTGGGATTTTTTTGTTAATGGAGTTTTTCCTGTTTATTTTATTCCCCTTTCTTCTGAGGTCAGGTTACTTGACAAGAAATCGTTTTTTTTATAGAACAGATTGACACCTAACATTGAATGGAATACCAATGTGATTTACTTATCTGACAGCATAGCAATTAGCATGTAATTAAAACACACAATACCGAGTTCTTACCGCCTTAAAACCAGAGATGTAAGATCGCAAAGAGTCTCAAGAAAAAACTCTTTAAAAAAAGAAAAGAAAGGAGATTCTTTGGGAGCATCATAAAAGTCTAAACTATGTTCGAGGTGGTTCACACCAGATTAGCATACGACCACGTTAAATTCTGATAAGTGGTACTGACGTACATGCATAGCGGTCAAAAACATAACCCTCCTTTCTGCTACTCCGCAACCGGGTAAATATATGTTGGACTGCCGTTCCAATCCGATCAACCAGTGACGACGATTAGCGCGAGTGGAAACCCGTGTTTACGTGGCACGGCTTTTCCATATCGCGATTCAAAATATACTATCCCACATAAATAATAAAGTATATGATAGATTGGAAGACAGGAGTTCTAGCATAGAATAAGGAATAATTATAATACTAGAAAGAAAGAAAGAAAGTAAGCATAGAACGGCCACTCTCCGCTCCCCGCCAGCGTCTGGGCTAGGTTTACCTCATGTGTAGTGTTTTTTTTTTGGACTACAGAATCTGATTGCCAACTGTTTCGTACGGCACCCAAATTGCGAGTCTTGACTTGTTCTTGACAGTTTTTTCCCTCTTTCCCGTAACAAGTTGTAAATATGTAATTACAACTTTCAACTCCATAGCGGTTAGGTATTTCGGGATTTTCGTGAATGGTAAGCGCTGGAGATGAAAGCACCTTGTACATATATTACAGGTATACATATATAACTCACGCTGCATATCGCTAATGGGCTGAGCAAAGCTATAAGTAGATAACAGCCTCTGTGGTCTAGTGGTTATAGCGTTAGGCTCACGATCTGGAGGACCGAGTTCGATTCCCAATGGAGACATTTTCGAAATCACTTTGTGAGACTGTCCTTTGTTTGGTAAGGACTTTACAGGCTTGAATCACTTGATTGTCTGAAAAAATAAGATAATTCTTTACTTCGGAGGGCACGTTAGGCTGTTGGTCCCAGGTATTAGCCGTAAAAAAACGCCTCCACCTACCCGCAGTGGAGCAGCGTGGTGGAGTATGCTCCATACCACCTCCTGATTGAGGGGAGGCCAGTGCCTAGCAGTGGGACGTATACGTATATGCTATTTATGTATATGGCCTAGGATGGATTTTTATACGGAGTGTCCGGGGTGTAACAAATAATGAACCATCATGTCTATGAAATAATATTCACAATCCCTCGTTTAGTTTTATAACATGCGAAAAAGCACAGAAAAATAAAAGTTAACACTACTCGTTCGGGGAACACACGATAGACGACTAAAAAGTTTCTAATAGGCTAGTTTCCAACTACTCAAACCAGTTACTTTTTACTCAACGTCAAAATACGAAATTACTATGGAATATGTATGAAAAAGCAACCTGTGACGTCATAGGAAAACGTAATAAAATGAAAATATTTTCATTACTTTTAATGTTAATAAAATATATAACATAGTCAAATTAAAAGCCTACACTAAAATACGTCAAAATACACAAATATATAAAAAAAAACCATATCAGGCGTCAAAAAGCCCTTCGGAAAGCGAGCCCCGCCCGAACGTACCCATTATGCTTGCTCTGGACCGCAAGTTACTTTTAGATCTGTCTTTATTTAGTTATCAGAATTTCATAATTTATCTTGAACCTAGTACACGACTCACTTATATATATTTTTTTAATGTAATGAGTCTTTTTAGTATTTCGCTTGGGTAGGTAAGCTTATTAACAGAAATACGAGAAGATTGACCAAGTGGCAACATCATCCCCATCATCCCCAAAGATAAGTAGCTGAACGTGTTCTATGTAATTTGTTCGCATCCAGACCAACCCAGAAGGATACAGTATTATAGAAGGTGAAACTTTCAGGTAAGCCCCGGGAATCGACATCGAATATTCATGAAATTAAATGGGAATCGGTGTCTAAGGATGGGAAGTTATGAGAAAGTTTTAGGCATTAAAATCCTTCCTATTCCCTATGGAAGGACCCAGATAAAGATGTGTAACTGAGGGAACTTCCCAATTAATAAGGGATTTCGCAGTAACTCAAATTTGTTTTCGGAATACTTAATGGGCTATTAGGCTGTACATTTCCCGCAAAGTACCCACTTTACGGTTAGATAGGCAGCTTTAGACGAAATTCCATTGTCACGTCTTTGTTTTCCCTAGTCAAGAGAAATATGTTGCCTGGAAAATAGAGGTATTTAATTATTTAGTAGGTATCATAACTCCAACAGGACTCCAACGATATTTCTCAGTATTACAATTCCGTGTCAAACAACCATTCGAAATTTCAAAATGATTCGACATTCTTTTGTCTTTTCGCGCCACTACAATCTTTTATTTTTTAAATCCTTTTGCCTCGCTGTTGTTCCAGCCAGTGTTTGCAGCGAGAATAGAATTAAAGTCTCCTTCCTTTAAATCTAGCCTTTCTTGTTCTAAGGATAAAATACGACGGTTTATACTCTGTGGCGGAGATTCTCGCGGATGATTTATGAGGTCGACGTATCAGCGGCACTAAATTAAACAATGTAGCGTTAATAAACGGGAGTTCTCCTTGAATTATAATAGACTGGGATATTAAAGGTAAAGAAAGACGAAACGTTTGGCTAAATAAGCAATTTATCGTAGGCTTTTTGGCTCGTGATTTTGGACAGAGTTCGTTTTATTAAGAACGGGTCGAGTGGGGAGAATATGAACACTTTGATGTTCGCTAGTTGTAAGTATGAATGAACTTGAAAGCTATTTAGTGATGTTCTAAGTACCTAGTGAGTGAAATCCTACCTAAGAGCAACGGTGAAGAAAACTATCGTTGAATTACAACAGAGATTACGGAATTGCACTTACAACGATCCTAACACACCCCTTTCGCCTCTTCCACATACACGACTTATAAGGTACATTTAACCGGAGGGACTATGAAGCTTACTCCACCACGCTGCTCCACTGCTGGTTGAATTGGTAGTCAAGTGCATAAAACACTTAAAACAAGCGTAGGTAAGATACCTACCTACATTAATATAACGTTTCATTAACAAAGCAAATAATAACAAAACACAACTTTGTTACAACAAAGGCAAAACAACTGTTGAACTGTTACGAAAACTAATTTTGGGGAAACAAAAACTTTGTATTCATTTTCGTCCCACGCTAGCATTCTACATTTTACTTGAAGGGGTTAAGTTCAAACTCATTCTAGAACACTGACTGACTCGCCTTTAAAGCTGCTGTAAGGGTCACATCAATCCATTTTAATTTCGATGGGACATTTTCAACGAAACATGTCAAATATACACAATCACATCACACCACAAGGACACAAAGGCAATCAGGTTGAGTAGATGAACTAAGTACCCACACCTCACCGAGCTACCTCTGTGTGTTACATCTGTGTGTTACCTCTGTGTGTTACCTCTGTGTGTTACCTCTGTGTGTTACCTCTGTGTGTTACCTCTGTGTGTTACCTCTGTGTGTTACCTCTGTGTGTTACCTCTGTGTGTTACATCTGTGTGTTACCTATGTGTGTTACTTCTGTGTGTCACCTCTGTGTCTTTTCTGTCTTCTTTCTATGTGATTGACATGTCACTTCTATACAAAGCCCCAGCTATGTTTTAATGTGACACTAATAACTATTTCAGGCGGGGTTTGGGCCTTGTTTGTTTGGTGGCATTGTTACCAGCACGATACTAGTTCAGAACAACAGGTAGACAAACAGGTCGCGGCCTGTTTTGTGTGACATTGGTGCCTAAACTACACTCGAGTTGAAGGGACGGTGGTATATTATTAACAACGTTGGTGTGCATCGCATTTGGTCTAGTCAAATCAAGGACGAATTAGCAAAAGATCTCCATAGCGTTATCCCGTTCTCACAAGGCCCGCTCAAATCCCGCTGGGGACATATCACAAAATTCACTAATCGAATTCAATAGTGTACGTATAGAATAGAATAGAATAGAATAACTTTATTCCCAAAACAGTGCAGTACAATAGTAGAGAAGATAAAGATAAGTATACAAATCAAAAATACACTGCCAGGGAAAAGGGACTGACTCAGCATGTTGTTGCGAAGGATAGTAGAAATACCACTCTTAGCAACACTGATATTCTGCCAGTACCTAAGTTACGCTTATAAATACTTTGAACTATCGTGCCAACAAAAAGTGTCGGGATTTACTTACAATAAATAAGAAAATAAGCAATATATGAATTAAGGGATTACGAAAAATATGAAAGTATTAGTCAAAGGTAGATAGTATGCCAAGGGGTTAAAGTATACATAATAGATACGACAAATAAACGTGTAAAATAAAAGCCACAGATAAACAGATAACGAGAGAGATTCATAAACAATGTCTACTTACCCCGGTAGGAAATAATATGTACGTAAATAATATGCCAACAACGCATCCTTTCTTATTTCGGCCACAGGATGCGCAGAGGTGATGACAGTTTAGAGAAACTGATTGTGGTTGGGAACACTGAAGGCAAAAGATCGCGTGGTCGTTCACCGACTAGATGGACTGATCAAGTGAAAGACTCGTCGTCATCCAAGGTCTACACAGTAGTAAGGGAAGCGCTGGACAGGAACCGGTGGAGGCAGATCATCCGCTCCAGGTGCAGCCCTGATGCTAACCACGATCCTCAGATATGAGGGACCGACCAAGAGAGAGAGATGTAAATTAAGGTGTCTTATCGTATATGGGATGTAAGTGACATCGTAAGGAATACTGAGGGGGGTAATTCAGCTCATTATTCAGAGTTAATATCAAGTAGAATTTTCCATCGCAAAAGTATAGAATTCTTCTTCTTGTCGTTTCGATGGCATTCAGATTTTTTCAGCCCAGAGATTTTTTCAGTATAGAATTGACAATAATTTAAAAAAAAATACATTAACATTTCACTTGATATCAACTCACAATCATGGCCTGAATCATCCCCGTCAATATTCGTTACGATGTCACTAACACCCTGTATATCGGCCTCCTTACCGGAAATCAATCAGTTGATACATAAACGAGTAAATTTGCGCAGTACATTGACATGTATACCCCAAAGGGGTAAACGATCCTGCTTATCTCAAGCTTTCAACGCCTTACCCGACCCAAAATCGCGACCCGACTCAATACTTGAATGGGACTCACCAGGAGCTGACTATTAAGTGGTTCTCACACGGTGGGCTGCTTGTTTCATTCTTTCATTTATACATTTATTGTTACAAAACATTGTTACAAATATTATTTATATGACGTCCGAAACGACGACGTATGACGTTCGTATTGTCCGAAAGTAAGATGTTCCGTGCTTCGGAAGGCACGTTAAGCCGTTGGTACCGGTTATTACTTACTGATGTAAGTACGTAGTCATTACATGAGTAATGTCAGGGGCCTATGGCGGCTCAGTAATAACCCTGACACCAAGGTTCGGTCGGTTGGGTTGGGTTTCTTTTTCATATTGTTCTTTCTTATACTCTAGTCTTATCTGCTTAAAGGTTAGAGCTTTATTACCTAACCTTAAGGCAGGTTGACGTTCTTCCCGGGAACGGGACATCAATGCGTGTGATCACAGCCTTAATTAACTTACGACACATGTCAATAGATAGTTCTCACTCATGAGTTCTCAAGCGGTAAGTAATATGATTGCGGTGTGGAACTAAAATAGAGTTCTGTAGACTTGATAGAGTTCTGTAGTGATCCTGTATTGAAACTAATCGATGTGGATAACTAACTTTTGACGTTCAGCCCGCTATGTTTCGCGGAAAACACCAAATCAAATACACTTATATTACACATACATACAGTGTAGAACATACTGTGTGTGGTTGATTGAGGGGAGGCCTGTGCCCAGCAGTGGGACGTATATAGGCAGTTTATGTTATGTTACAGTGTAGAACATTCAAAGCATATACAATTATTACTTACTGATGTAAGTATGTAGTCGTTAGATGAGCCATGGCAGCATTCTATCATGTGGGTTGTGACGTGGATTACAAACCTCATCAACCCTGGTGTCTGGGATGCTATTGAGCCGCCAAAGGACCCTGACATGACTCATGTAACGACTACGTACTTACATTTGTAAGTAGTAACCGGGACCAACGGCTTAACGTGCCTTCCGAAGCACGGATCGTCTTACTTTCTGACTATCAGGTGATCAGCCTGTAATGTCCTAACCAAACTAGGGATCACAGAGTGATTTTAGTGATATGTCCCCACTGGGATTGGAACCCGGGACCTCCGCATCGTGAGCCCAACGCTAAACCACTGGACCACAGAGGCCGTTCAAAGAATACAAAGAACGAAAAATATACGAAGAATATTCAAATAGCTACTCCTAAATATAATGTTTTTCATGACATATCCCACTGTGGTTAGGTGTCCCACTATCACGCAAAGAAAACTTTGTTCTTTTGACAACTTAAATCTTTCTTCTTTGTTTGAACAAGATTTGCATTGGCGCATAATAATGTTACTACTTAAAGTTCTCTAAGAGCGTCAGTGTAGTTACTTTTTATTAACGGCCTCCGTGGTCTAGTGGTTGAGCGTTCTGCTCACGATCCGGTGGTCCTGGGTTCGAATCCCGGTAGGGACATATCACAAAAATCACTGTGTGATCCCTAGTTTGGTTGGGACATTGCGGGCGGATCACCTGATTGTCAGAAAGTAAGACGATCCATGTTTCGGATGGCACTTACTGATGTCAGTACGTAATCGTTACTTGAGTCACGTCAAGGGCCTATGCCGGGTCAATAATAACCCTGACAGCAGAGTTGCTGAGGTTGCTCAACCATATCACAACCGACACGATAGAAGAAGCGTTTTACATAAACCTATTTCCAGTAGATGTAATATGTGCATAGTGTGTATTTGTAAGGGTGTCCTTCCACCAGAGATGTGCTATTCAGCTATGCTGTGAAGATGTATATGTTGCGCTACGAAACTATGTGACCCTTTCCACCAATACTAAGCTATGTAGCTGTGCGAGTAAGATGCGCTGCGAAGATGCGCCTCCGCAAAGTAGCTGTAATACGAGCTATGCTACGTATCGATAGTAGGGAAGCGCTAAAGCACGCAACCACAGCACGCATCCATAGCACGCATCCACAGCACACATCTATAGCACACATACTTCCATATAAAAAACATATCTTGGTTGAATCCATTTCCACCGGTGCTATGCTATGTGCACCAATGAATATGATTGGTAGATATCAAACGTATCCGTAGCATCGTAGCATAGCACATCTCTGGTAGAAAGACATCCTTAATCTCACACCAGCCATAACGCAATACACCATTAATGAAACACAAACTCAATGTAGGTATAATTACCTTCATTATAATCGCCAAAATTGCCCTAATAACTATACATAAATAACATATTCCACTCCCATATTTAGGTATTATGTATATATCGGAGGGACGGTTCTCCCTAGAGGTATTTAGAGGTTCAGAGGATAATTTAAAAGTACCCTCCCGTTTGTCAAACAGCGCTGGGTATACAACCGTGTATTCCTTCGAGATCCCTGGGGAGATGCCGGGCCTCCAGGGATAATGGAATCTTGGGCCGCTAAGACTTCTCACTTGTCCGAGGGGTAATTTATTTATGGACCTGGTTTATTGCTTCAATGCTGGTAAAGATAAAAATACATCGTCATCAGCCCATTAACGTCCCCACTGCTGGGGCACGGGCCTTCCCTATGGATGAATAGGGAGATCGGACCTTAAACCATCACGCGGGCCCAGTGCGGATTGATGGTTATAAACGACTGCTAATGCAGCCGGGACCAACGGCTTAACGTGCCTTCCGAAGCACGGAGGAGCTTGAGATGAAAACTTTTTTTTTGTGGTCACCCATCCTATGACTGGCCTTTGCGAAAGTTGCTTTACTTCAACAATCGCAGACCGAGCGCGTTAACCGCTGCGCCACCGCGCTCTTCATAAAAATACATATTGTGTATAAATTTAGATACAGTTACAAATAAATCAGAAAAAAATTATCAGGGATAAAATTGTTGAATAGTACTGACAGTTACTGCTGCCCTCTGTCAGTACCTGTTAGTACTATTCAGAGGCGAAGGATAGGAGTCCTAGTACGGCTTTGTAATAATAGACTACTCTGGGCGCCATCCCACTTGCGTCAGATAGAGTACTGCGGGGCGGAAGGCAAGAGGGAAACCACTGCCCTATTTTTCGCAAAAAAAAGTAGCATTGAGAAAGCACCGACAAGAGCGTGGCTTTTAAATTAGTGATGATGATGAAAATTGTTGAAGGCCAATGTAACATTTTTGAATTTAAGTCATTTTGCAAGGTGTTATGTCCGAGGAGAATATGTTACATTTATAGTTGGAAATTACGTTTTATTCGCATACTTTTTCTTTTGCAGGTATATACACACAGCCTATGATATAACATAAGAAAGAAAGATAGAAAAAATAGTTATAAAATAATATGTACAATGGATAAGTAGGTGTTTGCACAGCTTGTCAAAAACTGTCAAAGTGACACCGTGATTCCGGATCGTCAAAATTTTGATCAGCGTTCATGTTTCACTTGCTTTTCAGTCGACATTTTTCCTACTGCAATCGAGACCCAGTGTTGCGACAAACAAGATAATATTAAAATTGTGAGTATACCTACCTATAAGTTCGTAAAGTATACCTACCATACAGTATTGTATTGTGACATACCTATATTTATTATAAAGGAAGAGCTGCGTCTCCAAACAGTCTATATGGCTTAAATGGAGACCCCAATCCACCAGAAGTTAAGACTTCATTGTAGAAGAAAAGAATCATTTTTCATAATCATTTTTCAAGTTGTTCTTCTATCTTGTGGGTTGTGAGGTGGATTACCAACCTGATCAACCCTGGTGTCAGGGTTATTATTGAGCCGCCAAAGGCCCCTGACATGGCTCATGTAACGATTACATACTTACATCAGTAAGTAGTAACTGAAACCAACGGTTTTATGTGCCTTCCGAAGTACGGGTCATCATACTTTCGGACAATCATGTGATCAGCCTGTAATATCCTAACCGAACTAGGGATCACAAAGTAATATTTTGTCCCCACCGGGATTCGAACCCGGCACCGTTAAGTTGTTCATGTATCTGCATACCGCACACAAGGTTTGCAAACTTGTAAAAAGTTAAAGCTACCTTTTCAAACTTGTCAAGCGTCATTTTAGCGGTCCCTTTTAGTTTACTTAGGTCTATGAAACATTCTAAATATCGAAGGCGTAATTTGCGAGGGCTGAACCTATTGTGTACACAAGTCTTTAAGGAAAGAGTAAATACTCTTCACGTGGCGAGATCGGCCGTCCCGGGATCAAACTTGAATTGTTTGAGTTCCGTGCGTTCCGTGCTAATAAATAGCTAAGGATCTGCTTCAAAATTGTGCGTCAAACATGACATGGGACCTTATTTTTAATCGCTTGGCTCCGGCCTCCGTGGTCCAGTGGTTGAGCGTTGGGCTCACGATCCGGAGGTGCCTGGTTCGAATCCCGGTGGGGAAACATCACAAAAATCTCTTTGTGATCCCTAGTTTGGTAAGTACATTACAGGTTGATCACCTGATTGTCTTACGAAGCACGGATCATCTTACTTTTTGGACAATCAGGTGATCAGCCTGTAATGTCCTAACCAAACCAGTGACTTTTGTGATTTGTCCCTACCGGGGTTCGAACCCGGGACCTCCGGATCGTGAGCACAACGCTCGACCACTGGACCACGGAGGCCGTTCAATCAATCAATAATTCTTTACAAATACATAAACACAGAACATGTACAGACGAATAAAATAAGCACAATAGGCTATCCTATGTATTATAATTGTTGACCTATGTGTGTATGAAATGTATGATGTATAGTCATGAGCAATACAATGTACCCTCTTTAGGACTCTGTCGCACTAACATATTTGACATTTAGTGAGACTTACAGGTCAATTTGTCAAAAAAGTTAATGTGACATGATATGTCATATTGAGAAGCTCGGTGGCGCAGCGGTCAACGCGCTCGATCTGCGATTGTTGAAGTAAAGCAACTTTCGCGAAGGCCGGTCATAGGATGGGTGACCACAAAAAAAAGAAAAAAGTTTTCATCTCGAGCTCCTCCGTGCTTCGGAAGGCACGTTAAGCCGTTGGTCCCGGCTGCATTAGCAGTCGTTAATAACCATCAATCCGCACTGGGCCCGCGTGATGGTTTAAGGCCCGAACTCCCTATCCATCCATAGGGAAGGCCCGTGCCCCAGCAGTGGGGACGTTAATGGGCTGATGATGATGATGACATGATATGCATTAATATGTATACCAAAGTGTATACATATTAATGCTCGTGACCGTATGTTTACAAAAAACATACCGTTCAAACATAAAATCAGAATAAAGTTCAAGAGTACATTCACCCGCGAAGAACAAGTAAATAATAGCAGGTACAGTACAATAATCACGGAGTTTCGCACGAAATGACATATGCTGCGCGTGATCACCGGCGCTGACAATTAAACGAGGCGAATGCGCACCGAGAACCTGTTCCCAGATGCAGAAACCGTTGCGTAATGTGCGCATAACTCGATTTGCTGTGCTTATAACATATTTGTGTTTAATGTAGAGTTTATAGTCAACGAGTAAGTGTCAATGTACTAAGGCTTAAAATTACTTTTTTTTATCAGTTTATACAAGTTACTCATCATCTCGCTATTGACAATCAACATATTGACAATTACATGAGCCATGTCAGGGGCCTTTGGCGGCTCAATAATAACCCTGACACCAGGGTTGATGGGGTTGGTAATCCACCTCACAACCCACACGATAGAAGAAGACAACAGCTAGAGACGACAGTCTTCGAACGATAAATTAATCGTTACGACATTGTGGGAACGCGCACTTACTTCTTAGCGGCTGGCCATACACTAAAGTAAGATCCAGAGAGGGGGAGGTGTAAAGCGATTCTCACACTGCCCCACATCATGCTGCATGTTGCAAGTCGACGCACCTACGCGCGTGCCTGCGGTAGTGCAGATCTGCATCATAGTGCGGGTTTTTTACGCACTCACGCGCGTAGAGGCGTTTTGTAGATTAACGCACGGCGGCTCTCATTTCATTCAAAGCCGTTCTGAAATCACACGCGGCACTGCGGGATTCGGTATGCCATATCTTGCGTCTCGCCCCGCACCTACGCGCGGGGGTGCATGTTTCTCCACGTGTTAGACCGTGCGTGTTTTCTATTCAAACGGAGTTACTTACAAGCAACGAAAGAACACGCATCCACGCACTACGCTGCATCATGCGGGGCAGTGTGAGAATCGCCTAAGTAAATCTAGCTCGGCGCCCGATTCGAATTAGTGCGGGGAGGAGAGTGCCCGTTCTATACGCAGTATTATTCTTTATTCAAGTAATACATTTCTCCATAAGAAAGACACACGGACCATTGAATGAATTCGATCCTAAACAAATAAGACTTCGTATCAATTGGACGAGTTTGCAAAGATTGCGAAGTCCTTATAAATGAGGACCTTAATATCCCTTCGAGTAAATATTGGTAGAGTTGGCAGGGACATTATAAAATAATATAAAAATATTTTTATTTATTTATAAAGGTACATACAAAATTACAGCGTAATCTAATGCGCTGTATGACGAGAGAACAATATAAAAACTAATATACAAAATAAACTTATCATTATCTCCCTACTATTGACCGGTTTTTACATAAAACAAACGACACAAAAAAAAATACAATTATAAAATTAAAAGGTCACAAAAAAATGATATTTGCTCACTTTACGCTTATAATTTTTACTTCAGGTGCTCTCAGGAATTAATAGAATTGCTTGTTGGTACTTCGTTGGGACGGCCTCGATACTTCCTAGATTAACAATAAAATCGAGCAAAGCTTTTAATTTATTGGTTTGGTTCAATAAATTTTGTCGAATTTGGTAAGTTTCTTCTTTCCCTAAAAGGCGTGTCACGTGATTTTGTTCGTAATTTGGCAGAATGCCATGACTTATTTGGGTTCACATATTAGTACCGATCGACAAAACGACATAATTATGTCGTCAGAATCGATAAAATGACCGTGACAAAATTTTATCATGTTGCGTTCCCTTACTAGTGGTTTGTGGTTAGAAAAGCGTGAAAATGTATTATTCTGTATCCCATCTCTAAAGACACAGCACATACTATACAAAGCACATGACTAGTACTTACAAGAAAATAAAAAACCTACGACACACCCTGGGACGCGTAAATCCGGGACGTAATATGTAAAAAACCTTTTTCAATGAATTATGTAGATTTAATTTAAATAACTGACTTCGCATAATTGCTGGGGCAACTCGCGTTCGGGAGTGGCATATACAGGCATATACCGACATACACAGGCATATAGCATATAGGTGGCATGTGTGGAATCAACCGGTTTATGCACGCGATGCTTTTTGCCCCGATAAGACCGCCATTATTCGATTATTACGTCATCGCGACGTTTTTTTGCAAAGTTGCGTTGTTAGTTTTTGATGTTAGTTTTCAATGCTGTGTTTACTTCAAAGCATGAAAAATTTCAAAAGGAGGGGGGGTACCTAAAAAGACCAAATTGAAGCAATTCATCTAAAAACGTAATATCACTATAGAATAATTATAAATAACGTAAATATCCAGAAGTCAATCCCGAAGCACTTAGCGAAAAGCCGTATACTAAACTAGTTACAACAGAGCAGTGTTTTCATGGACGAACGCTCGTTTAGAGTGGAAGTGACATGCATAAACACGCGCTTGTAATCCCTATAAAAGTGAGCAGGGCCACAAATTGTAGGGAGATTTATTTACAAACACTTCTAATTAGTTGTTTTTAAGTACTTTATCGACACTAATGCACATCCAGACTAAAATTAAAAATTGATTTTGGCGGCGAAGGTGTGCTGCGCCAAAGGATGTTATCGGGGTACCGAACTGAGCATAGTACCCCGCTAGCCACAAGTTTTGCGACATTAGTCGGTGTTAGTGACATCGTAACGAATACTAAGGGAGGTGATTCAGACCATGATTCTGAAAGTCAAGTGGAATTTTCCGTCGCAAAATTCATGACGTTTCATACTTTAGCGACGGAAAATTCCACTTGATATCATCTCAGAATCATGGCCTGAATCATCCCTCAAAGTTTTCGTTACGATGTCACTAACATCCTGTATAAGACGTCGGGTTACTTGTGACTCTGCCTATCTCATTAAGGATTACGAGCGTGAATTGGTGTATGTATGACAAAAGAATACAAGAATGTGTTTTGTTACTTATCATGTCGAGTAGCCATGACACCAGGGTTGATGAGGCTGGTCACAAGTCTCACAACCCACACGAGAGAAGACTAAGCATGCCTCATCATCGTCTCCTTAGCATTATCCCGTTTTTCACGGGGTCCAAACGGACCCCGTGGATAGGTAAACACCTATCCTGAAGATTTGACAGGTCCGGTTTTCTACAGAAGCGACTGCCTGTCTAACATTCCAACCGCGTAGGGAAAACCAGCCCAATACCGGTTAGGTCATATACCTCCGAAAATGCATTTCTCGGGAATATGGATTTTCAAACATGAATTCGAAAACAAATTCGACAATCATTGCTTTAGGCCTGTGCTGGATTTAAAGCGAGAAATTAAATATTTATGAGAATTGTCGATTCTACTCTGAACCGGCGTGCGCGTATGAAGCAATTGATCAATGTGGAGGAAGCAAGAGAAGTGTGTCAAGATCGAAGCAAATGGAATTCTATAGTCTCTGCTTACCCCGGTGGAAAATAGACGTGGGTTTATGTATGTATGTAATTTTATGTCAGATCGACATACTTGTATAATAAAATTAATAAAGAAGTGTATATATATAATAAAATATATTATGAATGTAAAATCATTATTTCTAAATGACTTAAATCTAAAAATTACGAACAGTTAGAGGCTTAAAGGGTAGGATTATTGCAAGCACATATACACACACACACACACACACACACACACACACACACACAATTACCTATATTTTTTTCACGCATTTGTAGTAGGTATGTAAGTTACTTTTTGTTGTTTATTTTACATATTTGTAGTACAATGTGTTTTCTCGGGAAGAGCGGAGTCTCCTGATACAGGCGCTACGCTTAAAAGGAGGCTCCAATCACCTATAATAGTGTATTGGTTTTCTACAAATAAAGTAGTGGTCTAGTGGTTAGAGCGTTAGGTGCACGATCTGGAGGTCCGGGTTCGATTCCCGATGGGGACATTGTCGAAATCACTTTGTGAGACTGTCCTTTGTTTGGTAAGAACTTTTCAGGCTTGAATCACCTTGATTGTCCGAAAAAGTAAGTTGATTCCGTGCTTCGGAGGGCACGTTAAGCCGTTGGTCCCGGCTATTAGCCGTAAAAGCACCTCCATTAACCCGCAGTGGAGCAGCGTGGTGGAGTATGCTCCATACCCTCTCCGGTTGATTGAGAGGAGGCCTGTGCCTGGCAGTGGGACGTATATAGGCTGTTTATGTATGTATGTAGTACAATGTGGAAGAGCGGAGTCTCCTCCAATCACCTATAATACACCTATAGTGTATTGGTTTTCTACAAATAAAGTATTATGTATTTTATATGAGAATTGTTTACTCATTTTATTGACGCTGGTATTCTGTGAAACCTACTGAGGTTCGGATATCACGCCACTATAGGTAGCGCACATGCTTCGCTAGCTCTATGATTACTATGCTTATGTCCCCGCGTTTTGCTCACGTGTAATTACAGTTGTTTGTCAACGTCGCGCGAACAAATGTGTCTGTTTGAAGAACAGCTTACCAGCGCGCCTAAATTAACTGAATTAACTGAAATGCCAACTTAATGTGCTAACAAATTGGTTTTCAAAAATATAATTCGACAGAACATCTATCGCGTTGATCTAACAGAAAGCGCAGCCTCTTCTACCGTGTGGGTCGTGGGGTGGAGTGCCAACCTCGTCAACCCTGGTGTCAGGGTTATTATTGAGCTGCCAAAGGCCCCTGACCATGACTCATGTTATCCTATATAATCGAATTGAGCTTGTCTGTTTTGTGAGCCAAATAAGTAAAATAAAATAAATAAATCTTATCTAGCCTACAAGGTCCCACTGCTGGGCAAAGGCCTCCCCTTCCTCTTTCCATTTTTTGCGGTCCTGTGCGTACTCTGGCCAGTCCCTCCGGCAAGCGTCCAAGTCGGTTGCTATATATACGTATTTATATTTTAATAACAAAATAACATAAGCTGTTAACTTTAGGCTTTGGGTCGTCAACCTTTCTAGTCTAGGGTACAAACTAAACATAATTGAAATTGGTCGGTACAAAGAAAAGCAAAACCGCTGAACCGAAAAATAAGCAAATTTTGTTTAAAAGATTAAATTTAATATCGATCGAAGCCAAAAAATAATTTAGTTAATTTGCAAAAGAAAACCAAATTATGTGTCAGCCGCAAAAAACTTTGTTAAAATATAATTGAAACACAAATCATTTTTTATTTTTATTTTGATAATCTTTAGTAAAGGTCACTCAAGACGAAAGTCTTTGACCAGTGCGTGTTGCCAGTGATGACCTACGGCAGTGAGACGTGGCCGCTTACTATGGGTCTCGTGAGGAGGCTCGGTGTCGCTCAGCGGGCAATGGAGAGAGCTATGCTCGGTATTTCCCTGCTGGATCGAATCAGAAATGAGGAGATCCGCAGGAGAACTAAAGTCACCGACATAGCTCGGAGAATTGCAAAGCTGAAGTGGCAGTGGGCAGGACACATAGCGAGGAGAACCGATGGCCGCTGGGGCGGAAGGGTTCTGGAATGGCGACCACGTGTCGGACGACGCTCAGTGGGTAGGCCCGCTACAAGGTGGACCGACGATCTGGTGAAGGTCGCGGGAAGCCGTTGGATGCGGGCAGCGCGGGACCGATCGTCGTGGAGATCCTTGGGGGAGGCCTATGCCCAGCAGTGGGCGTCGTACGGCTGATGATGAGTAAAGGTCGAAGAGTTTATAAAGATCACAAGCAGTGATGTGCCGTTTACGGGAATGTTCCCAAAATGGAAATGTTCTCGTTGCAATAGTAAGGACGGATACATTTTAAAATTAACAGCCGTCAATCATCCGTCCCTTTCCTTTTCGGCGGATAAGAAAATGACAGGTATAACTTAAAATAAAATTAGATCGCGTGTACTGGAATCCGCACCATTGGCTAGCCAAGGAAATATTATACATGGTATATATTTATATACACCACACGCACATTATATATACGTACACGGTTTGAGTTTACTCAAACCTATTTCCCACCACGACAATCAGAGACTATAGAATTTAATTTCCTTCGATGAACATAACAAATACGATTTTTTTTTTCAAATATTATTCTTAGACTTCGCAATAGATAAATAAAAATTATAATGAAACTATTAGTACGTAAGTAAGCTTAAGTCAAAGCTCAGTTAAAAAATAATATACACTTCTCATCAAAAAAATCGAAACACTTCCGTTTTCATTGTTTCTGTCCGAATTTAACACAAAAAAGAATTCATACGATGAAAAAAAATACATAAATGTATAGCTGGCAGTTTGGCCATTACAGTAATAAGCGAAAATTCTAAATTCAAAATTAGAATTTCATTTGTTTATCTTATAAACGAAATGAATCACTGTTTTGAGACAAATGTGTGTTTAGGGTTGGAGTACATTTAGCGTTTAAAAACTAAAAATTGGCGCCTATCCTTAAACTTTTTGTTTTTTATTTCAATACTGTGACTTTGGGACGTCTGAAAAAAGGTTTTTTTTCTAAAACGTATGGATACTTCGCCCACAGAAGCCGCCCAAGTTGTGGCATTGCTGGATTCTGGCCTTAGTCAGCGTGTTGTGGCTGCAAGACTGCATCTAAGCCTGTCATCTGTTCATAGAGTCTATAAACGTTATCGGGAGACTGGTTTGTTCACGCGCCGTTCAGGATCTGGCAGGAATCGGGTCACTTCTGAGCGAGATGATCGATTTATTGTAACAACTTCTTTAAGAAATCGACGCCTTAACGCTTTTCAACTGCAGCAGCGGCTTCGTGTTGTACGAAGGGTGGCTGTAAGTGACTCTACAATTAGAAGAAGGTTGAAGGATCGTGGACTGGTACCGCATAAGCCAGCAAATGGGCCGAAATTAACTGCAGACCATCGAAGAGCGCGCCTTAACTTTGCACGTGAGCACCTAAATTGGTCATACCTACAGTGGAGCAAAGTTCTCTTTTCTGATGAGTGTAAAATTATGCTGTATGGTAACGACGGAAGGAACAAGGTCTACAGAAGAGACGGAGAACGCTATGCACAATGCTGCATTGAAGAAAAGGTCAGCTATGGTGGCGGTTCTGTAGGTATGACCAATTTAGGTGCTCACGTGCAAAGTTAAGGCGCGCTCTTCGATGGTCTGCAGTTAATTTCGGCCCATTTGCTGGCTTATGCGGTACCAGTCCACGATCCTTCAACCTTCTTCTAATTGTAGAGTCACTTACAGCTACCCTTCGTACAACACGAAGCCGCTGCTGCAGTTGAAAAGCGTTAAGGCGTCGATTTCTTAAAGAAGTTGTTACAATAAATCGATCATCTCGCTCAGAAGTGACCCGATTCCTGCCAGATCCTGAACGGCGCGTGAACAAACCAGTCTCCCGATAACGTTTATAGACTCTATGAACAGATGACAGGCTTAGATGCAGTCTTGCAGCCACAACACGCTGACTAAGGCCAGAATCCAGCAATGCCACAACTTGGGCGGCTTCTGTGGGCGAAGTATCCATACGTTTTAGAAAAAAAACCTTTTTTCAGACGTCCCAAAGTCACAGTATTGAAATAAAAAACAAAAAGTTTAAGGATAGGCGCCAATTTTTAGTTTTTAAACGCTAAATGTACTCCAACCCTAAACACACATTTGTCTCAAAACAGTGATTCATTTCGTTTATAAGATAAACAAATGAAATTCTAATTTTGAATTTAGAATTTTCGCTTATTACTGTAATGGCCAAACTGCCAGCTATACATTTATGTATTTTTTTTTTCATCGTATGAATTCTTTTTTGTGTTAAATTCGGACAGAAACAATGAAAACGGAAGTGTTTCGATTTTTTTGATGAGAAGTGTATAAGAAACAGGCTACTTGAAACTTAGTCAAATGACATACTTCTTACGAAACGTCAAAATGAAAGTTTACTTTGTAGATTGTATGAAAATACTGTCCTGTGACGTCATCAATAAAAGCAGTCGTATTGTTACTTAATTCATAATTAAAATTCGAAAATAAGACATAAAATAAAATGAGATTGATTTTTGATCATCTTAGATTGGCGTCTATTTCTAGATTATCATTTTATGATTTATCTTTGATACAGTCAAATGCTCTGTTTCCGCGAAGTGTGTTAGACGACAGATAAACGTCAAAATAAAACCTACTACCTACCTACCTACCTAACCCCCCGGTTGTTAATTATCCGTCTCTTTCCTTTTAAGCGGATAAGAAAGTGACAGGTATAACTTAAAATAAAATTACGATGTGTCTGCAGGAATCGGGGCCAATATGGAGAATTGTCAAAATTTAGGAACACTCAAAAGAGCTGCCGACTACTTAAAATTTGAGCTTCTAGTTTTTATCCTCAATTTTGTTGGTGGAGCAACCATGGTGTACGGTCACGAGCATTAATATGTATAGACTTTGGTACCATGTCACATTTACTTTTTTGACAAATTGAACTGTAAGTCTCACTAAATGTCAAATATGTTAGTGCGACAGGGTCCTAAAGTGGGTATATTATATTGCTCATGACTGTACGTAGGTACATACCATTGGTACAGGTAGCTGTATCAGTAAGATAGGGCCCCTATACACTTGTAAATTAATAGAACAGAGAAGACGTGGGAAATCGATGTGGAAGTCACATGGGGGAACGTAAGATGTGATAACTGTGATTACAACGATAGCTTCCTGTAGCTATCCAGCTAGGAAATTAGTTTGTTATATCTAATAACAGCTTCCGTGGTCTAGTGGTTAGAGCGTTAGGCCCACGATCTGGAGGTCCGGGTTCGATTCCCGATGGGGACATTGTCGAAATCCCTTTGTGAGACTGTCCATTATTTTGGTAATTTGGTGGCTGGAATCACTTGATTGTCAGAAAAAGTAACATGTTTCCGGGCTTCGGAGGGCACGTTAAGCCACACACATTGTCACGAAATACTGATATTTAAATTTTAATTGTAATTGCTCCAAATATAGGCTAAGATTTTGTCGTTACTAACAAAATAGACTTGCAATCATGTAACTGAATAAAAATATAATTCATTATATGTATCTTTTTTACCTGTCAGGGAGTTAATTTGCGTGCGGATTAAAATATGTTATTCTGGTTAAATTAAAAACTAATGGGATGCCCTGAGTGGCGTGACAGGAGCAATTAATCTGGGTGCTACAAGCCAGGACACAAGTCGGAGAAGAAATCTAGAACTTTGGAGATCCGCTTGAGGCGGAGCTAAACGTTAATTATAAAGTTTACCAGAGTCTGAAATTACAAGCTGAAATGTTACTCAAGAAGTATGACACTTGTATATTACAAGCAATAGTATTTTAACGTTGTTATAATTACCAACTTGCACCAGTGTAGTTTTGACTAACACAGTTGCCTCGACCATTATAGACGGCCATCACCTATCACGTTGGTCTAACAGAAAACTCGGTAAGGTGAACCGTTCTATAATATGTCGTCATCATCATCATCAGCCGTACGACGCCCACTGCTGGGCATAGGCCTCCCCCAAGGATCTCCACGACGATCGGTCCCGCGCCGCCCGCATCCAGCGACTTCCCGCGACCTTCACCAGATCGTCGGTCCACCTCGTAGCGGGCCTACACACTGAGCGTCGTCCGACACGTGGTCGCCATTCCAGAACCCTTCCGCCCCAGCGGCCATCGGTTCTCCTCGCTATATGTCCTGTCCACTGCCACTTCAGCTATTATTATTATTATATTTATTATTATATTTGTTTATGTACACTAGCAGCTCAGAGCTGATGCGTGTACTTCACTGCACTTGTTTTTAAGATTGTTATTTTCTATTATCAATGTTCATGTGGTAAATGTCTAGTCTGTGTTTAAAGGAGTTCACTGATGGTGCACTAATTATTGATTCTGGGAACTTATTCCAAGAGTCCACAACGCGATTTGGCAGGAAATTATGTTATACGTTGTATTATTCTTTATTTCCATACCATCTACGGACCCCTCTGGACACTCCATCGGGCTCACTTGTCGAGTGGCTTAGCCAGCCGTTGTCTGTGATTAAACGACACAATATAAATGATGGACCCGGCAATTACGCCCGCCCGCTGGCCACATCAATCACCTAAGAGATACCTACAGCTACTCCACAGATTTTTGCTCTTCCATTTCTCTTCTGTGTGGTTAGTAGGTAGACTGTTGTGAGCACTGTTTCAGAACTGCATATACTGTATACTATTACCATACCGTGCTAAAAGGATTTGTCAATCTTGGCGGAGGATATTTTTACGGATTCCGAAATAGTTGTACCAACTACTTCGGTGACAGAACACTCCGCAAACGAATACATTATCTGTACAACATGCTGCCTGTCGACATACGACAAGATTGCAATACAAGTAAATTTACTAATCTTTATTTAAACATACAGTCATGAGCAATATCATGTACCCACTTTAGAACCCTTTCGCATTATCATAATTGACATTTAATGAGACTTACGGTTTAATTTGTCAAAAAAGTTAATGTGACATGGTTTCAAACTGTATTATACATATTAGTACTCGTGACCGTACATATATAAACAGTTTATATACGTCTTATACGGATTTATCTCAGTAAGAACCGGGTATTATGTGATTTAATAGTTAAGTACTTATAATCTAAAGAGATTACTTACTTATTAAAATAAAATCTGGACACCTGTAGCGTTCCGATATGATGACAATCGCAATTGTGATTCATTATTACCTGTAACAAAGTACATTTATGTTAGAAAACGCGGTCAAATATTAAACGTCTACTGAGGAAAATCTACAACTAGGTAACGTCAAAAAAAATGTAAACAAAAGAAATTGTAACGAAAAATGAATAACGGAAATTAAAGTTAATTCATTTCTCATACAACTTCAGGGACAAAAGAAATAACCCTTTAAATACAAATTAAAAAATAATTTGAAATTCAAATTGTACAAAAAATTAAATACTGGCCATAATGCGCGTAGTCTTTATTTCACACAGCCATTAAAACAAAAAAAATATTTAAAAAGGTCTTTCAACTGTTTCCACAATTTCAAACTTGGAATTGCCATTCGAAATGGCGTAATAAAACAGTCCTGTTCCGTTCGTACTTTGCACAGCCATAAGCATTTTATTGACTTGTTTCATTGTGGATTAAGACTTTATATTCTCTCCTATAAACGTTGCTTTTAAGGCTATTTAGTTCTGGAAGTGCCATATAGTAAATAGACGAGTATTTGTTCGCTCAAGCGTTAAAAGCGGAATGGGAGATCATAGGTATTGTAAAAGGCCTTTAGGGACCGTGATCCCATCTGATATTGGTGCTGATTCCAGTACCCACCATCTAATTTTATTTTAAGTTATATCTATCATTTTCTTATCCGCAGAAAAGGAAAGGGACGAGTAACCGACGGGCATAGAAATTATGTATCACACGTCAATTTTAAGCAGAAAAAAGAGCCCTCCCAAAATTGTATATTGGCCAATAATCTGACATAATTAAGTTGACAGCTCACGTCAGTCGGCTTGCATATCAGCGAGATGCCTATTTTATTCGCCCGGGTTATTTATTCATTTTAAAATTAACAACTGTCAATCATCCATCCCTTTCTTCTAGGCGGAAAAGGAAATGACGTGTATAACTTAAAATAAAATTAGGAGGTGTTTGCAGGAATCGGGGTCATTACCTAGTTACTTATAAATGGATCTATTTCCTATCAGTTTATTCATATTTGATCATTATGAAAAACACTCACTTATTCATCACTTTGTGATCCCTAGTTTGGTTAGGACATTACAGGCTGATCACCTGATTGTTCGGAGGGCACGGTAAGCCGTTGGTCCCGGTTACTACTTACTGATGTAAGTATGTAGTTGTTACATGAGCCACGTTAGAGGCCTTTGGCGGCTCAGTAATAATTTTGGTATTCCACCTCTCAACCCACACGATACGAAGAAGATCATGGAAAACAAAATTCTTACTAGACCTAACCCAGGATTCGAACCAGCAACTTAAGGAGTGAGTTTTGATTAGACCTCATCACAGTTTCGCGTTGAACGAAAACATTGTGAGGTAAACTGCGTGGCTAATGACATTTATTTATTTAAAATAAAGGTACACCAACAGCTTATATAATAAAACATTAAATAAAATAAAAGTTGCATCAGGAATTAGACTGTTACATAAGTCAATTATAACTTTTAATGACAGTCTTGTAATAATCCTATATTGAAAAGAAACTATTAAGATTTTTGAATAGTTTTATATTGGACTAGCTTTAAATTTGGGGTAACACAGTTCCCCTTTTCTAATGTAGGTACCAATTTTTAACTTTCTACCTTGAAAAATGCGAAAATTCTCATAAGAAATCTCACCCCCTCTTTGGAGGGGTTGGGGGCAGATTTACAAAAAAAATGCTGCACGTTTTTTTGTGTTAAAATAATAGTAAAAAAAAAATAATTAAAGGGATTCAACCAGGGACACTACGATGACGCTTTTTCCGAACAGTTTTGTCACGGACTCTTACCCTAACGTAGAAAAGTAATATGATTCTATATTTAAATTTCAATCGAAACTCAATCAACAGTGATTCGAGGCACAATACCCCGCAGCCGCTAGTAACGCTTGAAAAAAGTAAACCGTTTAACGGAACTAAAAGTATTCATTTACGCGTATTCGATTTAACGCTGCCGATACTTCCCATTGCCGGCGATAAAGCGCATTTTAAAAAAGTCCTTTTTTAAACCGTCCATGTGTATCAATTGATTACTTGACAGTTTTCGGGGAAGTATTTTAAAAATAACAAACGCTTATTTTGTACCTCTTAAAATATTTTATTTTCTCAAAAAATATTATTTTCTCTTTATACAATAGGAAAAAACATATTTTTCTTAATTAATTTCACACGCGAAAACGACTGGTCCGTGACATTTTGCCCAGTGACGTCACATTTCAATTTAGTGTGACGTCACATAGCCTATAACCGGCGCGCAATAAAGACTCTTTTAGTGACACCTCATTGGTTAAATTCTGATAAGTAGTTCAGAAGGTAGGAGGGCACAGGCGTACATACAGACATAGTTGTCAAACACATAACCCTCCTTTTTGTTTCGCCGCAGTCGGGTAAAAAGTTTTTTTCTAAATAATTACGAGCCATATGTCACGTCATGTAGGCTGTCACCTACACGTAGGACGAATTAAGATCTGTCTCTTCTCATGCGGAATTACGGCGTGCGATGTTTCCGCACGCGTACCTACAAATCACAAATACTTATATGTAAGAGATATCCAGGGCTTCAAAACGCAATTAAAACCGTTGGCATAGAATAAAGAATAAAGTAATTCTCCACCCCGCACTAAATTGTACCGGGCACCGACCTCACCCCTTCTGTTATAAGTAATTATAGCTTTGAACAGCAAATTCAAATAAATATCTTTATTCAGTAGGTAACATAGTTACACTTTGAATCGTCAATTATTACATAACGAACGTCTCATCCGCCTAAAACTTCTCCAGCTTCTCACAACCTGTATAACCGGGGAAAAGAAGCTGCAAGAAAAACCTCGGCCCTGGGCCTTTGACGTTCTTTAAAAAAAAACATAATAAAGGACTCTAAAGGACAGCAAATAATTATGACAACATTAAAGTTTTCAAAACTAGAGTGAATTGGCATTTACTAGGTAAGCATGTTCACAGATATCAACAGGTGAGATTATAGGCAAACGCGGGTTCTTGAATACGTTGCTACACATAAATAAAATGGTCTATGAAAAAGAACGGAGCTCTACCGGTCGTAAAGTTACCTAATAGTTCCCGAACTCGCTACGAGCAGTGCCTTAGGCGCGCCCATTAAATAAATATGGGATGGAAACCCCCCGTCTGACAGTGGCGAACTCAAAACAAACCCACCGGTGATTAATTGCCGGCTAGCCCAACCGGATTTTTCCGGTGTTTTTTACTTCTTTTCTATTTCGGGAGTTGATGATGTTCCTGCGTTTGGAGAGGCCAGTAATAACTAAGCTAGGCGAGTTCATTCGTGGAATATTGTGAATGGGGAAGCTTTTTGGAGGACGTTCGAATTTTGAAATTTGAAATTCGTTGATTTCTATTCTATGACGTAATAGGCCAGCACTCGAAATTCAGGGTGACATGTAAACTTCGATCATATTATTTACGTATATTCAAGCACGCGCCTATTCCCACCAGGGTAAGCAGAGACTACGTTTATATATTTATCTACACGTACTTTTGTAGGATTCGTTGTAGGTAATCTTTTAACTATCTATTTATCGTGCGGATTGTGAGGTGGATTACCAACCCCAACAACCCTGGTGTCAGGGTTAATACTACGCTGACATAGGCCCCTGACATGACACCTCAAGCACTGGACTACGGAGGCCGTTGGAAAAAAAAACAAGTTAAAACTGTCAATGAATTACCATCGACTACCCTACGGAACTTCACTAGCTATCGAAAGTTCACCTTGAGTAAGACTCTCCAATAAAAACAATAAACTTACAAGATTGCCGTGATCGTATCGCCTCCCGTGGGGCATCGTCACGTCAAAACGTCATCCATCACCAGCCGTAGACGTCCCGACGCCTCTTACGTCATGACGTCAATAAAGCCACGGTGAGAGATATCGCAAACAATAAATCGCAGGGGCTTGTCCCATTGATATTACACCCATAGATATTTTTTTGGTTGGTGTTCCCCGAAGGGCAAGTCAAAGGGAATATACAGCCATGTCCATACAGCCATGTCTTATGTAATTATTTTCCTGATAGTGATTAATGAAATGATGAAAGGTGATGACGATGAATGATGAAACCTAAGCCCCCACCCTCGGAGTAGACTCATACTCCGAACCCCAAACGAATTAACTCAAAAGTCCGCATAAACTTTCGAGCTATGAAGCGGCTTGTTGGCACGAAGTGAAATTAGATAAGTACACTTTGTTTATTGAATATTCTGATACAATAACACTATCGCGAATGTTTTCCGACTAATTTCATATGTTTGACGCATTTTTTTTCGTCGTAAATAAACTCATGCGCATGTAATCCTTATTTCTATCATACATATCTCATTTAAAAGAATCTAAGCCAAGCATCGCTTAAGATCGCTATCTAACAGCAAAAAGCAATAACATGCCATCATTTATCACATTACTCGGCTATAAAAATCGATTCGCCGGCACTCATATCGATTACCACCAATGGATATTAATAAAAACGTAACCGCGGTACGGTTTATAAGAACCGTATTGTTTCGTATGTCGAGAGTAGATTGATGAGTTTGAACGAAGCACGGGAATTCGGGTTTGCATTTAAAAGGTTTTCATTGCAGTTCATTTAAAAGTTCTTTGTTTCATGTGTAATGGAAATTCCTGGAAATTACTCGCAGTTATGCAAATCAATGTGGGACTTTCCAGGCTACGTTCGTTTTATTCTTCTATGTCGCTAGATTGTATTTTGTTTTTCTTCTCTTTAAATTTTCCCTCTCAATAAAAATGGTCGTGGTTTTTAGTTTTTCGCTTTTATTTTATGTATTTTCCTTTTTGGTATTTAATTGGTAAACAGTGATATTCGTTTAGATTCGAATATCACTTTTGCTAAATTAATACAAAGGAAAATACATACATAAAAATAAAATAAAAATAACACGACCGTCCTTAGAGAGCTAAAATTGAAGAGAAAAAAACAATAGACAATCACACCACGTAGAAGAATAAAACATATATTTTTTATAAACTAAGGAGATTGTATATAATTTATAAAAAGTATAAATTCCATATAAAAATGTTCAAGCGTCGTTTACACTCCCATAGTAAATACTTATTTGTTAATGAAAGTAACAGAAAACCTGTTCAAGTCACGAGCAAGGTAAAGGAAAGGACAAAGAATACGTAATGAAGTATACACTTCCCGTACTTCCTCACACGAAGTATAATACCACGTGACATGCGTGGGAGTTAGTGAACGAACCGGCTGCGTGCACGCAATTAATAGTCGATACTACCAGGTAGACGCCTAACTTCGTTCTGATTGGCTCAGTCTAACCTAAACGCGTGGAAAAGCCATGGCAGTGCTCGCGTTTGATCAAGCGTTGTCGAGCGACATTTTATATCAGATCTATTAGTCAGATGTGTTGAGAGAAGCAGTTTGACTGTTATTCGGAGTCTAGTTGTTGTATCGTCGATGGCACACATAATGCGGGCACGCTGCCACCCACGGCGGTCGCCCGGACTTTTGTAAGGAGGTTTAGAATATATTTTGGTGCTTCTTTTGCATTTTTGTGATGTGGTGAACATTCTAAAGAAGTTCATGTTTTTTTTTAATGTTGGGTGACTCGATCCGTGGTTGTTGTTGTTAACATTCACCTTATGTAAGGCAGACAAAGATCTGAGGACCATACAGCCTTGACTTTAGTAATTTAATCTTCGAATTTTACGTTCAGAATACAATGACTCGTTATATTGACATTTCGTAAAAGGAATCAAGTAGTGTTGCCGAGAATTTTACAATCGATAGTTTTCATCTTAAAATCCTATCGAGAGTTCCAAACCTGACCATAGTATCGACGTAGTGCAATGTTATCGATAGTGGGAGGTTGCCGACTACTGCAAGAACAATCGATATTATCGTTCGAATTATAAATATCAAGAATGTCAGTTTTACTTAGACCGTTCAAATAAAATTACACAAAAAAAACTATAGGTATAGATATATCTTGATAAGAATAAATTCTTTATAACAGTTCGACTTAAACTCTTACTTCAGCAGGCCAGAGTGAGATGGTGGCTGAGTTCGGATGGGGATAACGTCCAAGGATACGGGTGAAGACCTCAACGGATGCAGAGGCCGAGATGGGAGCCATTGGTACGGCAATGCAGGACGGAAGGGGCAAGTCACAGGGACTGCAACGTGGAACCTGACAGAGGGCAGCAGTAACTATCAGTACTCTTCAGAGGCGAAGGACCGGAGTCCTAGTTCGACTATACTACTTTGGGCGCCATCCACTCGCGTCAGACAGCGTGCTGCGGGGCGGAAGGTAAAAGGGAAACCACTGCCCTCATTTTCCCTAAAAAAGTAACGTGGAGACTGCTACATAAATTTTATGACGTAAACATAATGTAAGAACTTAGTTTATAGACATTTACCTGATGACTTGTTTGTGACATTATATATAATGTTTTTGGCATTATATGCCAATAATTGTATTACTTCCTATGATAACCGTCTGACATTAAATTTAATTAAAATGTTCTTTTTACATTGGATTGGGAAGTCATATCATATAACGAAATATTTTTTTGCATGTTACTTTAAGCGAAATGTGTGAAAGTATAACTTTTATTACTTTTACTACCATATATGTACCACATTTTTTTGCAATAAACGAATTTGAATACACCGGCAAGAGCGTAGCTCTTAAATTAGTGATGATGATGAAACTTAGTTCTGGACACAAGCTGCGTATGATTAACTTGGGAACTCGAAGTCGTTTGTAAGTCGATGAGAAAACTTGAGACTATAAGAGTTCGCCAGGGCGTGTCAAAATCGATAAGCTTGCTTTTACCCCTAACATGCGTGTCACGCCGTCACGTGATTTTGTTCGTATTTTGACAGAACGACTACGTCATATTTGGGTTCACATATTAGCACGATATCGAGATCGATAAAATCGATATAGGTAATATACGTGATAGCACGCTTAACGCTTATCATTTTATTTCACAAGGAAAAATATCATCAAAGGACCAAGCGCAATAGTATATAATAAACTATGTTCCCCGCAACTATACGAAATTGTATACACCCAAAAATAAATTTAAAAGAAGAATATATCTGAAATGCATGACATTATGTATGTGCGTAAAAATGTATCTCTCCTTCCGAGAAACTGTGAAAGGCATACTTACAATACAAGGAATAAAAATAATATTGTTGTTCAAAATTCTAGATTAAGTAAATTAAATTCATCTTTTTTGGGGTTATGTATACGTTTTTACAATAAAATACCAGATAATATTTTAAATTTGTCAGAGAACAAATTTAAAGCTCACGTGAAGCTTACTTTATGTAAAAAAGCTTATTATAAGATTAATGACTACCTAAATGATAAAAATGTCTGGTATTGAATGTGTTCCTCTAGTTATTAAATAACTTGTAATGTACCCTCATTGATTTAAAAGATGTGTTGCTGTTGCAGTTTCTTGTCATTACTTCTCCTCAGCCATAACACCTTGCGAAATGACGTAAATTCAAAAATGTTACATTGACCTTCAACAAGTTTATCCATGATAATTACGTTGAATAAATGATTCTGATTCTGATTCATGAAGTTAGAAGGTTTAACGATATTTTCATTAGGGAACGTGGCCTGCACTGTCCCTCATTGACTCTTACAACACGATCGTAATTACAAGCACCTGACAGCAGTCGAAGTTTTTCTATTCACCCCAGAGAAGTTTGACGCTCTATTTAACTTGCATTTAATTAAACTGTTTAGTAGATAGACGGAGGAAGATACCGGAGTATTCGGCTTGAATGGCGACACTTACAACTTTTATAAGCCGAAGTTTCAACAGACTTGCCAGTAGGGTTGCGCCGAATTGAGGTTACTTGATATCGAGAAATAAAAACACCTGATATAAATTACAAAAAATAATCTCGAGCACACATTTCTTAGACCATTACTACATAGTATAATACAAAGTCGCTTTTTCTGTCCCTATAGATATCCCTATGTACGCTTAAATCTTTAAAACTACGCAACGGATTTTGATGCGGATTTTTTTTAATAGATAGAGTGATTCAAGAGGAAGGTTTATATGTATAATAGCATCCATTGAATAGTGGAGAAATACAGTTATTTTGGAGGTTTTTAATGTGATGTCGTAAATCATTTAATTTTTAGCGAAAGGGTAAGCAAGGGAGTATATAAAGAAGAATCAAAGAACATAAAGAAAAATAAATATACAGATTGTGCATACCTATTAATTTGGCAGACATGGTTTTATTTATTATGGTATACTACAATGTTCCGTACTCCTTGCGGCTGATTGAGGATAGGCCTGTGCCCAGCAGTGGAACATAATTATGGACATAAGCATAGGTACTAAACATAGACATGTTTAGTACATATGCTTTACTACCTTAATCTTCCTCATAGAATGAACAATAATAAAATAACACTTAGGTATTATTTATGTATATTGTAGTTCTAAAACCAATAACCTCGTTTCGTATCGAATCCTACAAAGAACAAAGACAAAGGCAAATCAATTGTATATCTCAATCTTCAAAGTGAATTTATAAGAAGACATTTATAACATTATATTGTTTCAAAAGCTTTTAACCTTTACAAGGCTGATGGAAAAATAGATTGATATAAATGCTACAAATTCTATTTTCTGTTTTTAAATCAATCTATATTACCTATATTGAAATAAATTATTGTTATCAAGTCGCAAAGTCTAGTCACTTCAAGAACTTATTTTAAAACTAAACGGTACGAATTTCAAACAGTTGACTAACAATACTAAAGAATAACGAAGTTTTTTTTAAATTTAAAAAGAAGTCTTTTCGAATTTCGAAACCATTAAAAAAAATCCATCGACATGTAGCAAACTCTACAACGAGGTCGCTCGGGAGCGATCCAACGTTTTATGTTAGCGCGTTCGCGAGAGATTTTTTACAAAGTATGCATATGAAGGGAAGGAATATATCCTCTATTCCCCCGCTACTCCGGACACTTCGCTTCACTCATAAATATGAAGCCGGAGTTATGGAGATGGTAGTGTAGGTTTGATAAAATTGGAAAACTGCGTGCGTTTGAACCACCCTATCGGAAAATGTGAGAAAATCAGGTAAATGTTGAGATTTTATGAGCGTGTGGGAGGGAATCAGTCCTTAGCTGATCTTTGTTACTCTTAAAATATTGTGATACAAATACAAATTAATTAATAAATATTAGAGACTCATTCCTGAAGGCAAACCGTTTAAACAGTTTCGCAGGGCATTGCTAAATTCAATCAATGAATGAATCAATCAATAGTACTTTATTGCACAACAACATATACAAAGGAGATAAACATACGAATAAAAACATAAGCACAATAGGCGGCCTTATTGCTAAACAGCAATTTCTGCCAGGCAACCTTAGGGTGAAAGAAGATTATGCATTGGAGCACGGGCTGGTGCAATAAACATATAATGACACCAACATAACTAAAAAAAGAATTGTATATTTAGAATTAAGATTTAATCTACTTAACTTAGTATACTTAAATAAAATGATTTAAAAGATATGTTGTTGCAGTTTCTTGTCATTTCTTCTTCTCAGCCATAAGTGCGAAATGATGTAGATTCAAAAATGTTAAAACCTCCAATAAGTTCTTCCATGATAATTACGTTGAATAAAGATTCTGATTTCTGATCACGCGTGTGTAGTAGTGGGCCGTAAGTATAAGGCTGTTTATGTTATCATCAACATTTCTCTAGCATTATCCCGTTTTTCACAGGGTCAACCCTATGAAAACGGGATAACGCTAGGGAGATGATGATGATTTGTGTTTTCAATCAGTTTTCAAATAGCTTCATAATTTACAATCATCATCATCATCCCATTAACGTCCCCACTGCTGGGGCACGGGCCTTCCCTATGGATGGATAGGGAGATCGGGCCTTAAACCATCACGCGGGCCCAGCGCGTATTGAATTTACAATATTTCAACCGAAATATTTTTTCTTCATATTATTATTTGAGTGTATTTTAAGACAGAATCGGGTCGATTACTGCTAAGTTGTCGTCTACAGTGCACCAATTTGTACCCTTTATACAGCGCTCAAAGGATACAATTTAAACAAATTCACGTATAATTAAATAAAGTGGACTTCGCAACAGTTATTCAGAAATCTGAAAATAAAGGTGAAATTGCTTGCACAGAGTATTACAGATACGATATACACGGACAGGCATAAATCACGCCCATTATCGCTACGGGAGTGGTCAGAACCACAAGCAATAAGACAACTTGCACACATAAAGAAGACATTTATGAAATTGAAATATATATATATATATATTTATGTTATGTTCATGTCTTAAGAAAACTGTAGTACGCTACAATTTTCCACTAACAATGGTACTACGAATACCGGTTCGAGCAGTTTTTACCACTTATTTTAACTTCAGAGGACCAGAAGGAGGAACTTAGTAGGTACTAAGTTTATATTTGCTATCCTCAGGTCCTCTGAAGTTAAAATGAGAGTGGTAAAAACTGCTGGAATTCTGCGCAGAAATCAACCACAAACAAGTTATTGTTAGTTCAACTTTTGCTGTCGCTTTTTGCATGATTTCTTACTCGAAGACTATTTTTTTATTTTACAATAAATTATTAAAAAGTGTTACCAAAAAATACCTTTAAAAAGGAATAATAATGATTTTTTTAAATGCTCGAATGCGTCATTAAGAATTCCATATTCAAATTTAAGAAATTAAAAATTAAATTATACCTTTTCCGATTTTTGCTGACGTAACTCATTTAAGGCAAACGTTTTATGCTACACAGCCTTTACTGCTCATTTCACAAGATTTTTTCAACATACGTACAGCTATTTCCTATTGAGAAAAACGGAAAAACTGTAAATAGACGTTAAAATTCATAGCCAGTTACAGAAGGAGTTCAAGTTTGTTTTTTTTTTGTTTTCTAATTCTCGTTGTTCAGCACGAATATAACCTAACAACAAGAATAGAATAGAAATTGTTTCTAAATTATAAAAGCACCTAAACCTCAATAGCCGCAATAGTACCTATAATCATACCAACAACAGCTCCCAGTTTTCGATATTAACAATACAGATTAAATTAAAAGATACCTGTTTTCCCTTTAAGGTTCTTCAAACACGTTTCATTCAGAGTTAAGACCTTATTACAGTACCAAATTCATCAAGTAATATGTCACTGGTCGGCGGGGCCACGATTTCGCCATACATTTTATATTTAAATCCGTATGTACTCGATGCATGAGCCCGGTCAATAGGCTAGTTTCCAACTAATAAAATCAGTCACTTTTTTTAACGTCAAAACGCGAAATGTTTCTTTTTTTTATAATGGCCAAGTATGTTGGCTCAACTATGCCTGATGGTAAACATAGAGAAGCCCTAATTGCAGTAGCAACTGAAAAGTAACGCAACGTGTGAGTAAATAAATTTTTGACGTGACTTTTGTAGATTTGCCGCAGATGGCATTAACTACTTGGTCGGACAAATGGGGAGCGCTAAGGGCTCGTGACTATGGAATTTGTATGAAAAAGCACACTGTGACGTCATAGAAAAACGTTATAAAAAGTAAAACTTATTATTGCGTTTTCTTGATTGTTTTTTAAATATAATAGGGTCGCGTTTGACCACAATTTCACCTGATGGTAAGTGACGATGTGGTCTAAGGTGGATCACGCTTACCTAGTAAATGCCTATTCACTCTAGCCTTGAAGACTCCCAGATTATAACGAATCGGAAAAACAAACGACGGCAGACAGTTTTTTTTTTAATAATAATAATAATTTTTATTGCCAAAAAAGTAGGTACAATTCTTTCCTTAAAATAGCTTAGTCTTGGACACAGGTATAAATAGGTAGGTACCATAGCTGACTAAGTATATAAATACTTGTATTACAGCCTATGATGCCTCTCTCCTGGATATTTATGTTACTAAGCTAGCTAGTTTACGCACTTATGTTACCAAAACAAAGAAATACAAAAGTTTTTAATGACTGGCTTAACAAAATAAAAAGACAAAAAAACAGAAAGAAAGAAAGAAAGGTATTAGAATTAACATTTTTATAATTCGTAAATATGTTAAATTCATTCGTTTTAGATCTGTCTTTATTTAGTAATCAGAATTTTAAAATGCATCTTGAACCTAGTACAGGACCCAATTAGGTAGTGTAGGATACCTAGTGTAATAATCCCTTTAATAATTCATGTCGTACGTATATCTAACTATATGTATATAGCCAGTATATTGTCTGATATAATTCTGCGCCGTCCCATTCCCAGCATTAAGCGATATTTCCAATCTCACCCACTTCACGCTCCGTTTTATTAGATTTTTCACAACATTCCCCCTTTGGCCAGGGCCGAACTCTAACTAAATTTGCGCCCAGAAACCTCATTTGGCGACCCCGTCTCGAGTTCTTGAGTCTAAACTAGATTTGGACGACTTAACCTTTACAAAAGTCTAGAAGTTCTCACTCACTTCCACGCGTCTCGACTTTACTTACGTGATTTAGGTATCACTTTAAAGACCGAAGTAGAGGGTTAAAATGGGCACATCGAAACAATTCATCTAAGAAAGCAATATTGCAATTTGACATTTGCGTATATAAAAGTTAGTGCGCAATGCAAACAAATGTCAAATAGCAATATTGCTTTTTTAGATGAATTGCTTCGATGTGGCTTTTTTAACCCTCTGAACTAAAGGTGACAAAAAACGTTTTAACTAATTTATGAATTTGAACAAACAAAACTGTAATAATAAGTGCGATATTTTGTCACGTTTTTCTATGACGTCACAGGTTACTTTTTGTGTATGAAAAAGTTTCATAGTAATTTCGTGTTTTGACGTTTGGCAAAAAGTAACTGTGTTTTGTGGCATAAAGGGTTTTGTATTTAGAATAATAATAATCTCGAGGTCTAAAAACCGCCCTTTCTATGTTCCTACACCCCTGCGCCTCGGCGTTACCGTTCTCTCTACCGGTGCCAAATAATAACGAAATTCAGCATAATTTGCGTTCCCTCACCGCTCCCCTCCCGAAAACAACACGATTGCATCTTTTTCAATACCACAGATAGAAATAAATTGGGAAAGAATTGCTTTGGTTGGTATCACTGTCCCCCGCTTGTCCTTCAGCGCCGTTTAAGCAAATACACTCGTGTACAAAACTAAGTAGGTACTACATTTCAAAAACGCCAATTATTTTCTAAATTCAAATTCAAAAATATCTTTATTGAATAGGTAAAATAGTTACACTTACGAACGTCTCATCCGCCTAAAACTACTGCGGCTTCTCACAACCTGCATAGCCGACGAAAAGAAGCTCCCAGAAAAACCTCGGCACAAGGCCTTAGACGTCCTTAAAAAAAATATCCAATTTAGTAATTAAGCTGCCTAATATCATTTAAACTAAGTATAGAAGTTCCTAAACGAAGGATTAAAATATTTAATCAATTGTTAATATAATCGTAAACTTAGCACTTCTGAACCTACCTAATGTTAAAATTTACCTTTTTTTTAATTAAGTTGGGTTTGCTCTTGACTTCGTTCTTCCACAAGAAGAAGAGACCTTTAGGCCTTTTGAGACTAAAATACGACTCAGAGGGGGTGTTATCGGCGCCCGACACAAATTGGTGCGGGTGAAGAGTTAACGTTCCATACGCACGTAGTAATTATTCTTTATCTTTATGGTTCCGGGAAGAGTATGAAGGAGTAAATGAGAACAAATATCTGTATCTCGTGACCATTAGAGTACCTAATAAGCGCAAAACCCGGCTTACCCACTGTTTCTGTTCGCATTTCCAAACCGCAATACGATTTACAAGCAATCGACATGTGGTGGATGCCAACATGAGCAAGCTATGTACTCTATATTGGCCAATGTTCGCCAATTTTCCGCTTATCAACCACAAAAGTTCAATTTCTAACTGCAACCGTACGACAACCCGTCAAACGGGTAAGGGTTTTCGTAAACAGAAATGAGAAAACCGCACGATTGCATGCTCAATACTTAGGTATAGTGAAGTTACTGTACTGTTTGTGATGTTGTGTGTAAGAATTTAATAGGGGCAGAGGTTAGATGACGGTAGCATGTTTTTAGTTCGAATATGGTCAGATTTTAGTTCGAAGTAGTTGATGTTGGCAGTAACGGTATTTTTGTTTTAACTCAAACCATAGAATAAGGAATAATGCTACGTATAGACATAGTTTAGACTTGAATCGTGAACGCGACGCGCGGATCGTTGTTTTTATTTTTTATCGTTTGCATGTTCGAATTTTGAAATTGGTCGCCGACGTTCTTTTGTCTGATTTAAATATTTGATCTCACAGAAATTACTCGCGCTGGGTCGCGTGCGCGCCTAATATTAAAATAAATAATGTAAAAATATTTATTTTTCATGGCATTTTGATGTACAATCTGTACATCAAAATGTGCTAATAATTTGCAATAAAATTGAACCTAGACTAAGTGCTTAAAGTAAAAATAAGAACCTTAGAATAAGTTTATCCTGTAAATGTTTTGTGAATTTGTGTGCAATAAAGTGTTTTATTATTATTATTATTATTTTTATAATGTGAATGCAATTAATTAGTTCAAGTTTTTTTTTTAAGTCAAGAGTAAAACCTATTTACTTATTTATATTATGAACTATGGACCTTTATTGTTCAAAATTTATTGTTTGTGAATTGTGTGGTAAGTAAATAAATGAATATTAACTGATTATTATAAAAGCATTTTTCGTAAGTAGTACCTACCGTAGTAACTACTTACCTAAGTAATGACGGTTAAATTAGGCATTGTAATCGGCAGCCCTCAGACGTCACACACACAGTTGCGCGTGTTGATAATGGCAATGTGTAGTGTCTGTGTAAAACGAGGTTGTTTGTATGAAGTGTTCGGGGTGTGCTCAAACTTAAAAATATCTTTATTGATTAGGTAACACAGTGGGGGGTAAGGGGAGAACGGAAATAACATGTTAACCGGCCCAAATGTCAACCTCACCTGCACGCGTCAGTTGTTCGTGAGAACGTATGGCGGCGGCGGCCACAAGCCGTCGCGGTGCTCCCTGCTAGATAACGGACGAGGCTCTGGCGACCGAGCAATGGCGGTATAACCATACACCTGGCCGGTAATCCGGACGGAAGAGGCTGCAGCGGCCTTGAGGTTTAAATTACCACTAAAATGACTGGTGCAGAAAGCAACGGGAGACTACTGCACTATTTTTCCCAAGAAAACCGCATGGATATGAGTTCCCTAAAAAGATGTAATGTGATGTCTTGCGATCCGACTAACGCTCGGCGCCATTGTGATTCCGGGTTGCATGGTGGGAAATGTGCTACCGGCCACTTGACTGTGGACCACCGGGCGGGAAGTGGAAACTATGCTACTGGTCAGGGTACAGGAATGGAAAAAACGCCATTACGCAAACATCTCCGCATGGGGACTTGGAATGTTAGAGGGCTTTTGAAGCCAGGAAAGCTTGACATTGTAGAGAGGGAGATGAACAGGTGCAATATTGATATCTTGGGGCTTAGCGAAGTGCATCGACGGGGTAGCGGTCACTTTACTACTAGTAACGGCAATATTGTTTATTATATTGGTGGTGAAGATCACAGTCATAATGGAGTGGCTTTCATCATGCCGAGGAAGCTGCAAAACGCGGTCAAAGGATATTCGACTCCAAATGATAGAATGATCGCTATAAAGCTTGATGCAAGCCCTGTGCCCATTAACATCATTCAAGTGTATGCACCTACTTCTCTGTCAGACGAAGTAATCTCCGACCAGTTCTACGCAGATCTGGATAGTTTGCCGCGCACAATACCATCCAGGGAAGTAACCGTCGTGCAGGGTGACTGGAACGCGAAGGTTGGTGGCACTATGGGAGACCCACTCAAAGGCACGGTTGTCGGTGGCTATGGCCTGGGCGATCGAAATGATAGAGGCGAAAAATTTTTACAATACTGCGTGGAAAATCAGCTGACGGTTATGAACACCTGGTTTGAAAATCACCCAAGGAGATTGTACACATGGACTTCTCCTCAAGGCCATAGAAATCAGATAGACTTCATAACGATTAAGACCAGATGGCGATCGTCAGTCACCAATGCCAAAACTCTTCCTGGCGCTGATTGCGGCAGTGACCATCAACTTGTAATGGCGGACTTCAGACTTCGCCTAAAAACTACTCGACCGAAACCTAAGCAAAACATTCTACTTAATAAACCAGCTCTAGACCATTTTCATACAACAGTTGAGGCTAAAATCAAATCATTAGAATGGGACCCCTTTGACTCTAGTGCAGCAGATTGGAATACCCTAAAAAAGGTTGTTTTAAATGTCGCTAAGGAAAGTAGGGATAGATTCAAAACTGTGACAAAAAGGAAGAGTGGATAAGTAAAGAATCATGGGAGCTGATTGAGGAGAGGAAGAAACTCAAGTGTGAAGGACTGGAGACTAAAAGTAGTATGGACCGCTATAACCAGTTACATGCTGAGGTACAAAGGTCCACGCGGAGGGACAAGGACAAGCACATCAATAACATGTGTATTGAAATTGAGGGACATGTTGACAAAGCGCAAACAAAAGATCTGTTTTTGAAAGTGAAGCAATTGACTGGCACCTTTAAACCCAAGAGTTGGATTATTGAAGACAGTAAAGGTAACACCTTGACAGAGCTAGAAAAGGTTCTAGATAGATGGAGAGACTACTGCTATGAACTCTACCGGGATAAAGAGGGACAAAGCATCGAAAGGGGATGGGGCTGTCACGATAGAGAACCAGACATATTGCTCTCCGAGGTTCAAGACGCAATTAGGAAATTGAAGCACAAGGCTGTTGGCCCTGACGGCATTTCTGCGGTTATGCTCCAACATCTAGGTTGTGAGGGGACTAGGATTGTCCACCAGTTATGTAACAAGATCTGGAGGTCAGGTCATTGGCCAGAGGACTGGACACAGGCTGCTGTTGTTCCGCTGCACAAGAAGGGCTCAACAAAAAAGTGTGAAAATTACCGAACCTTGTCACTCATGTCGCATGCAAGCAAAATTCTTCTGCGCATTATAAATGTCCGACTGTCATCTTTTGTCGATCACCAGATCCCGTGTGAACAATCCGGATTTGTGGCTGGTAAGGGTACTCGCGAGCAGATCTTGAATGTTCGTGTTCTCATCGAGAAATGTCGCGAATTTAAGAAACCGCTAGTCTTGTGCTTCATAGATTACGCTAAGGCATTCGACTGTGTACATTGGAGAACAATGTTTGACGTGCTTGTGGAGATGGGCGTGCCTAAACACCTAATTTTCCTGATACAGAATCTGTACCTCGATGGTTCATGCTTCGTGAAATTGGAAAACCAGAAATCCAAAGCTTTCCACACAGAACGAGGCGTACGTCAAGGCTGTATTTTGTCACCCAAGTTATTTAACCTGTGCGGCGAATTTATTATGAGGAAAGCACTAGATGGTTGGGACGGCGGCATTTCAGTTGGTGGCCTCAAGGTCAGTAACTTGAGATACGCAGACGATACAACAATAGTTGCGGCCGGTGAAACAGAAATGGCAATTATTCTGAAGAAAATTGAAGAAGAGAGTGCCAAACTCGGTCTTAAGATCAACCATTCAAAAACTAAAAAAAATGGTGGTAGACCGAGCACAATTCGTCCCTGACAAAACATAAGGGCGTATCTCAGTTTTCTTAACTTTTCAGGAGAGCGTAAAAACTGTTTTTTTCTCCGAGTTCCTCAGGTTTTCAGTTCATAAAATCTAAAGTAATATAGGTACAGCCATGAAATTTATAAGGTGGATAAAGGATGAATTAAGGCATAGATTTATAGTTCTTACACTTCCGGAAAATGCATGGTTTTCTGAAAAAAAGGCCTGAAAGTCACTAACGCCCCTTTGTGGCGCCTCTCTTAATAAGTATGGAGAGTTGAATATGGGTGCAAGTAGAAAGTTTTACTAATTATCCTATATTTTAAATAAAATAAATTCATTACGAACGGCAAATTATTTATTTTTGATGTCGAAAACACAATTTGTTATCATTTAAAAACACTTAAAAAATACGGAACGTAGGAACACAAGAAGTTAAAATGTGCGCGTGTGTGTGTGTACGCGTTTGTATGTATGTATGTGTTTGTTTGTTTGTATATAAAAGCGATTGCGTGTGTGTGAGAGAGAGAGAGTATGTGTGTGTGTGTGTTTAAATGTACTTTCATGTGTAATATTTTGTATAGTGTAGAAAAAAATAAAAAACAATAAGGATCTAAGATCTGTGCAATTGAGAAACAAAATAATCTCAAAACTAAAGAAATCAAAATTCAAAGTACTTATAAACCTACCAAAGAATTATTATGTTCGATCGCTAGTTTCTACCAACAATCCAAATTTTCGGAATTTTAAAATAAAAACCGACAAATACTTGTAGATTTAGAACTTGCGAAGGCTATAATTCATATATGAAAACTAGCCAAGACAGACCTTAGGCTACAATTTTTTTTATGTTATCTTATGTTATAAGATGATATGATATGTTATACTGTTACTTATACATAAATTTCAGGACTGACCATTGAACTTGGCACCCATTTATATCTCACTTCTTTTGTCGTTGAAGTCAACAACCAAGGCATTTATCATAATATTGAACATGGCTCTCATTTCACATTTATGTCTTTGAAAAAAATGCCAGTTTTTATGTAGTCCTTTGTATTCATCTAATTACCTATCTGCATACCAAATTTTAACTCTCTAGGTCATCTGGAACTGAGTTAGAGTTTTGATATATAGGTCAGTCAGTCAGTCAGTCAATGATAAAAATGAGGATTTTTGGACATTAATAGCTAAATAACCGTTTGAGATAAGCTTGTGAAATTTAGAACACATATGTATCTCGCAAGTCTCAATATATGAGCCCAATTTGATACGTTTATGTAAAATAGTTTTTAATTTATGAGGGGGTCAAAAGTGGCTCCAAATGGTTCGTGTAATATTACACACGGTGCGGCTTGCCAGTTCTGTTTCTTGAACTTGGCTTGACACGCTGCCGCGTGTCTAGATAGAGCATCGATGACACGAGCCGAATACTTCATTCATTCAATCTGTGACTTCACATGATTGCGGTACATATACATCTGTGTATTTTGTGTCTATTGTGCTCAATAAAGTATTTTATCTACTTATCTATCTATCTATCTTTCGTTTCCGTAGCCTATGTTGTGCAATTTTTTTGGATCCATGCGTTGTACATTGTAGATCGTCTTCTTCGAAATGCACTTTGCAGAGAAGAACGGAGCATCGAAAACAGGAGCTAAAAAAAAATTCTTTACAATGTCCTACTTCACATGATTGATGGTTGTTATAATCTGGAGCAGATATATATATATTAGGTATATATATATTAGGTATATATATATATTAGGTATATATATATTAGGTATATATATATTAGGTATATATATATATATTAGGTTATATTATTTAGGTCACTGAGGTCTCCAAACAATTCAGACGTAGAACGATTAGAGAGGCAAAAAGTTTCAGCATCTCCGTAATCATAATCTGTAATCTTACATACCACTGGCTGAGCTGAATTCATATTTTCATGATTTTTTATCAGGTTTTGAATATTATCAGGAACACCCTCGTTTTCATTTTTGTTTGTTTCAAGACTTGATTCGCATAAAATGTTGTGACATCTAAGACTGGTTGCATGGTATTGGAAAAAATTGGGTTGTCTGTACGAAGCATTGCTGTGTCTTTTTCTATAGATTCAAGCCTGCTTAAATCACGTAAATAAAACTGGCAATTGCCATCATCAAACCTCAGAAGGTTTCTACTTCAGCTGTCGACAGTGCAATGGATGAAACAGAAAGATGGTTTATGTTGTCATAAACATTTACATTATCTTCTTCATTAGAAGTCAAAGGATTACCTGAATTCAACTTACCTGTGAGTTGAACATTCGATGAGACACAAAATTTTACTTGGAGGCACTTAAAAACTATATATTTTGTTAATAACACCGGAAGATATTTACTTCATGCGGACGCAAGTAAACAAATAAACGATAATGAAGTCACTGAGTAAGGGCGTATCTCAAGTTGAAGAAGTACGACATAATGGCGTATTTCAATTACGTCCTTTTGCATTGCTCTTTTTTTTCGTGATTTGAGATAAGCCCTTCCCTTAAATTCTTAAATACTGTGATTAGAGCTACACCCTTTTGCGACGTTGTAGATCTCGTTTAGACGATCAAAATGGTATAAATAACTCATTTTTGCAAAAAACTGAGATACGCCCTTATGCGGTGTCAGGGACGAATTACTTCCAGTTACCGGTGCACTGAGCGGGTACGAAAAGGTCAGCGAGTTTGTGTATCTCGGGTCCTTGATAAATTGTGACGGAGGCTGCACCGATGAGATCCGCCGTAGGGCTGCTATGGCTAAAAGTGCGATGGCTAATCTCGATAAGATTTGGAAGAACCGTGGTATTCGTCGCACAACTAAGGTGCGCTTGGTTCGGGCTCTGGTGTTTTCCATATTTATGTACGGTGCCGAAACTTGGAGCTTGAAGAGCCGCGATTGCAGTAAGATCGATGCTTTCGAAATGTGGTGTTGGCGTAGGTTGCTACGCATACCTTGGACTGCGATGCGTACGAATGAGTCCATATTAAAAGAGCTCAAGATCACGACGCGGCTCTCCTCAATATGCCGGAATCGTGCCCTAAGCTTCTTCGGACATATTATGCGGTCTCCGAAGCACAGTCTGGAGAAGCAGATCATCGTTGGGCAAATGGATGGCAAACGTGCGCGAGGAAGGGCGCCTACGAGGTGGTCTGACATCGTGAAGAAGACGGTGGGCGGCAGCATACAGAGGGCGGTCCACGCAGCATATAGCCGTACCGAGTGGAAAGCCATAACCTGTGGTCGCGATCCTCAGCAGTGAGGGAACGACGAAGAAGAAGAAGAACACAGTGTCACTTTCAATCGTGAATTTTTACGGGTGTTTACGTTTTATGCGTACGTTGTCAGGCGACTCGAAAGTCCAAGTATCCTAAGCCGACGAACGCGTTAGAAGATTTTGATGAGAGTGAAGTACAAGTAGAATTCCATAGCTGCCTACCCTAGTAGAAAACAGACGTCCACCCATCTGGTCACACTTAAATCTCAGCCTTTAAGGACCAAATACACCGTTAATCAACACTCGAAAAATGAACTCAAAAGTTTTTAAAACAAGGTATATTTTCGAGACTCTGTGAACTCATCGTCACAGATTGAATTCGGTTAGTCACGATTCTAAGAAATGAATGATCGGACAAAGAAATAAGAAGGCATGAAATCAGTGGGTTCATGCAAATTGTCCACCGGGCGTCGAACCCGCGACCTCGAGTTCATAATTCGATGTGCAAAGTTACGTTTCTCCCACGCACTGATTGATGTTGTGTTGGCGTTGAAAGCTGGTTGAAAGGAACTACTTAATTCATATGTGGTATGTACAGAGTGGCCCAGAGGTTGACTTTCAAAACAAAAAAAATGATAGAGGGGCTCATTAGCTACCAGAACCCCCCCCCCCCCTCACACCAATTATTTTATTTATTTATTTTGAGGAAGACTTACGGCCATATACATTTTCTAAAATAATAACCAGACAATAACTAAAGGCTAATTACAAGTATTATGTTCATTATTCAGCGATTACTTATTTAAGGCTTACGAGATATGACCCATTTTGTACCTTTTTGAAGATTTTTATACCTTCAGAAATTATTTTCTCTCTTTCTTCATATTTTTTTATTATACTTCTATACGAAGAGGACCTATTCCCGAGAAAAGTAATTGAAAGAAAGAAAAAAAGAAACGTTTATTATAAAGAGACGCCACATAACAGATTAAAAACAAAACACGGAATAACACAAATAAGAAGAATAAAAAACATATGAGGTAGTCACATGACACATAGACATATGATAGATAGATAGATAGACAGACAGGGTACATACCCTGAAAGTATTTCTAAAAAATGAACATAAATAGCAAAGTAAGTGTAAAGATGACCGGGCTATTATTAAAAAAAGAATGTGTAAAACAGATACGCGTGTATCCAGCAGGGTCGTTAAAAGTTTCACATTGACTCAGCGGTATACATGTGGAAATAATTCAGACAGGTTCCGATTACCAGTCCATTACCGAGTTTTACGATCCCGTAGTTTTAATGAAAAAATCCTCGCGTAACTTTTGTTTGCAGAAAATAACATACGAGTACAATACCGTGCTGTACATAAGATAATCTGTAATCATGAAACTGTAATCTACTGTCCTGATGGACAGTAGAAAAAACGGGATAATCCCGTTTAGGTAAGCGGACCCTGTGAAAAAAATCCCGTTTTTTCACAGGGTCCGCTTACCTAACCTGAACATTTGACAGGTCCGGTTTTTTACAGAATGAATACCAGCCTAATACAGGTTACGTCATATACCTCCGAAACGCATTTCTCAGGTATGTGGGTTTCCTCACGATGTTTTCCTTCACCGCTGAGCATGTGAGCATTTATGATCCAAACATGAATTCGAAAAACTATTTCGAAAATCACAGGTTTAGCCCCGTGCTGGATCAATCGATCGTTCTTCCAACAGTTAAACGTAAAACTAAGTGTAATCTGTTGCTCAAAAATAATTATTATCCTGTGCTTGGTTATTATGTAGCCGGTCGATGTGGTGGACCCAACTAGTTGAACAGCTAGTTCCGCCCACATGCAACAGATGGCGCCACCCGTCAATAATGCAGTCCTGAAACGCGCTATCGAAGTTTACACAGCGTGACGCGTATATACAACTTTCAACATGACACCATCAGATCGTCGATCCATAGTCGCACTACCAAATGTTCTCACAGCAGACGAGAGAAGATCGCAAGGAAATATTTGAAAAGGATAGTTCGAAATCCAAATCCATCGGATCAACCATATTTCCGACTATGACAAACCATTTACGTGCAAAACTTTAAAACCGGCGATCCATCTACGTAAGAATACGACTCCACGTCCGCCATACAAATTACGTTCCATTCCGCACTGAAAAATGCGGGCTTCACACAAAAAGGGTTGTCCGGAACGGAACGCTCTCAGTGATATTACTTTTTTAGCGGTTCCGTCGCGGATCATTGTGTGATGACAAATGACCACTCCGTTTTACATCCGGATGCGGTTCAGATGAATGCACCCCGGAATAAAGGATCCGGTATTACAATAGTTTACCTCCCTCCCACTTTTTCGGTGATTTAATTTAATTTTCACAATTTATTTATACCGTATTTAAATTGTCGCTTGTTAAATTCTGACATACAAAGTAAAAGCATTCAATATGCCGTTTACGTTGCATGTTGTTGATTACTGCCTTCATATTTTACATGTTGGTTCATCTTTTACAGGCACAAAAGCGTGATTATTTATGAACTTGTGATGATTTGAATGTGCAGTCGGATTTAGGATGAACTTCAAAGTACCAAAAATAAAAGTTAAAAAACTAAAACTCGCGCGGAAAAATCGCGCTCTGAAAAGTATGAAACAAGAAAAACATCTTTGACATTCGTTCGAATAGTGATGTTTATAAGATAGCCGTGGTCGAATGCCAATCTGCCCTAAGAGTTTGTTTACCACGACATACGACAGCTATCGAGGAGCTCGGTGGCGCAGCGGTAAACGCGCTTGGTCTGCCATTGTTGAAGTTAAGCAACTCGAGCTGCTCCGTGCTTCGGAAGGCACGTTAAGCCGTTGGTCCCGGCTGCATTAGCAGGCTGCATTAGCGGCACGGGGCCCGCGTGATGGTTTAAGGCCCGATCTCCCTATCCATCCATAGGGAATGCCCGGGCCCCAGCAGTGGGGACGTTAATGGGCTGATGATGATGACGACAGCTATCTCCTAAACATCACTATTTGAGAGAATGTCAAAGATTTTTTGTCCACCTATCACGTTGGTTTAACAGAAATCTCAGTGTGGTGTGGGTACTTAGTTCATAGAACGGCAAACCCCCCCCCCATCCTCCCCCCTCTCGGTCTTACTATAGGTTTCAATCGTATGGGCGTCAGACGTCACTCACACAGATGAACGATACAGTGTGTACAATAACGTCAATGTGTATAGTCCGTTCAAGAATGATCTTCATAAAAGGTAAATATGGCTGCCGATATTTTTTATCTGTGTCAAACTGCATACTAGTGAAGTGCTGAATTGATTTTAGCTCAAGTTATTTTATCAAAATGAACTGACTCTCTTGGGTTGTTTGAATATTTTGTATGATAATATTAACATATATATTGGATGTTTCTTTGTGGTTACACTAACTCACTTTGAAAGTCATTTATTCTGCGCATTTCGGCTTATTAAGTACAGTACACTCACTTAAGTTATTCACGGAACTGACTCGTTTTCCTGACCTGAATGAAATGTCTCATCACTAATCGTCAAATTGACAGCTAGCCACAGATTAATAAGAATTTATGATGTCAACTTTTTTGTATGAGGTTTTGTTTGATTTTTGTTTTTTCATTGAAAAATATGTTTTTAATAATTATTTTACGTTAATTTCACATTGAGCTAAGAAATCATACATCTATTGAGTGCTACGGATGTTATTAGAAGAATACTTTGCGTAGTTTAGATGAAATTCGAACATTTGGTAGTAACAGGTTGGTTTGTATTTTTAATGTGATTCAAGTGCAATAAAGAGTTTTTGTATTGTATTGTTTACCTTTTATGAAGATCATTTTTGAACGGACTATAGTGTCTGTGTAAAACGAGGATTTTATATGATGTATTCGAGGTGTGATCACGTATGTCAAAGATTACACATGTTTAGATACATGTAAATGGGCATTCCATTATGTTAAACATCATTTACATTACATTAGGTACATCGTTATCGATTTGAACGAGAACATTAGAAGAGTCCTTACAATGTAAACCCACCCATCGATAGTAATTCGAAGACCAAGCCATGCCATGCTCGCGAACAGTTCTTGATAAATAGCCTGCTCGGAACAAAAATGCGTCGCCAGTTGTAGTCCAAGTAACTTTTTCCATCGACAATACAACCTCTAGAACCCTAATAACAGATGTACGGGTCCTGTCAACACATTGGATTAATAGATCAGATATAAGATGCCACGCGACAATGGTCAATCGCGGCTGCTTTCACGACCTTTAATAAGCCTGATTGACAGACTTAATTTTATGCAAAATTAAACATTTTTTTTCTTCTATAGTATGGGGGTGAGGTGGATCACTAACCTCAGTAACCTTCGTGTCAGGGATATTATTGAGCCGCCAAACGCCCTTGACATGACTCATATAACAACTACGTACTTACATCTATGACTCGGTATCGACTCTGGCAGACACAAACTGAATTTTATATAAGTTTTACAATTGTAAAACTAGCTCTATCTCTTTCTTACTCTAATCATACATGAAAGACGGCACTAAATTAGAATTAAGTTTCGTATGTTAGAATCGGCACTAAATATTAGGTGTTTTAGACAGAGAAAGGTTGAGATATAGGTGTTGGCGAAGGATGGAGGGTATGAGCCGGACTGAAATGGTGTCAAATGAAAAGTACTGGAAAGAGTTGAAGAAAAAAATAATCATAATACAGATTTTAGACAACCGGAGAGGAAATATGACTGGCCGCCTGATACGACACGATTCATTTATAAACATCATAGAAGGAAAAAATTAAGGAAAGAGAGGAAGGGGTAGACCTAGGAGAAATTTATGAAACAAGTAAAAGTGAAGGTGCAGGTCGTGTCGTATTAGGAGGTGTAGAATTTGGCGGAGAAGAGAAGAATGATGATTACTCTACCAACAAGAGCGCATCTCTTAAATAATAAGAGAATCAGGCGTCTATTTGGTTGCATAGTCGATAATTTGTTCCGTTTGTTTGCTTCTAATAGAAAAAAAAACTTGGTAAACTTTGCAAAGTTCGCGACAACTGGCTGAGGGCGTAACTTCCGCGTGCACAATTACTTGTCAGTTCTGTTTTTGTCTAAATATGTTTCGGGAAAGTTCCGACGAAGAAGGAAAAATGAATGTTCTAAGTGGTAAATAAAATAGGAAAGACTAGTAACAGATTCTGCAGTCAGCTAACTTTTGTTACGTCGTATGCATGACCAGTGCCAGGGGCATAGAATAAGGAATAATACTAGGCAACTCTCCGCTCCCCACCAGCGTCTGAGCTAGGTTTACCTCACCCCGCTCGGATATAGTTTAGACTTCAAAAGTATGGCATCAGACGTCACACACACAGACGCGCGTGTACGATAACGTCAATGTGTGGTGTCTGTGTAAAACGAGGTTGTTAGTATGAAGTGTCCGGGGTATGCCAGCGGGTATAAAACCCAAAAAAATGGATGGTCATCGAATCTCCACCTGTCAGTCAGCGTGGTGGAGTCGTAAAAAGGACACGTCTCTAAAACAGTGGACGTTTCTCAATAAACAACAACTAGTCAATTACACAAAGAATATTGAGCAATATCTTCGGTAACTTCCTCCCTAACTTGTATCACTTCGGTATTTACGAAGGAAGGGAGGAAATTTAAAACTGTCTCGGTATTCGCAGCGCTTGAGCACCGATCGATCTGTCGACGATATAAATGGCATTTTCGCGTAATTTGGCGGCGAAGATTGGATTCGGTTGCGTGCAAACTTCAAAATTGGATGGACTGACAACTGTGCAGCGGAAACGTTAGTACAGTTTGCTTGCATAGCACCGTGCAGAATTTGTCTTAAGTGCAATTTGATGATTCCGTGCTTTGTACAACAAGTTAAGCCGTAGAAACCACGTCCAGTCATGAGCAATATCATGTACCCACTTTAGAATCCTGTCGCACTATTATATTTGACATTTAATGAGACTTACAGTTTAATTTGTCAAAAAAGTTAATGTGACATGGTTTCAAAGTGTTTACATATTAGTACTCGTGACCGTCCACCAGCCCGCAGTGGACCAGCGTGGTGGAGTATCCTGCATACCTTCTCGGGTTGATTGAGAAGACGCCTATGTCCAGCAGTGGTACATCCCACTGACATTACATATAGCCTATATACCTATAAATACAGGCTATATAGGTATAATAATATAGACTGTTTAAGTCATGTTATGTATTTTTTCTACTCCTCTACTTTAATCTGGCATTTAAATAACCAAAAAGTCTAATATAAGTACATACATAATTAAACTCTTTGAAAAAGTGTACGCTCTATGGCCTATAAAAGCATTGTTTACAAAGTGTAACTGTACTATAATGTCGCCAAAAAAGCATTGTTGTTGTTTTTTTTTTTTTGACCTGGAAACTGGCACCTTTACTTTGTTTGGTGCCATAGATATACTATAAAAAAAAAGTATACATTTGCCGCCATTTTCCCGCGCGTTGGAAAATATTTTTTATAAATAAAATTTTTCTTTGTATAATTTTTGTTTCATTTAAAATTACGTCGTCGTAGAAAAAGTATTGTATGCAACGTTGTATAACTAGGTCAAAAAATGCTCGTGGCGTCTCTTATTGCGATGTTCGCCAAGGCTCACATCGCAACTCACGCCACTCGCATTTTTTGACCCTTCTTATACAACTGTTGCATAAAATACTATTAATGGCGGAATTCCGAATTTAATGAGAGCAAACTGAAATTCATCCTGGGATCAGTTACGCTTGCTTTATTTTAAGCTCGTGTTTAAGCTTTTAGTTCCGAACTAAACATAATCCGTGTATGTATAAAGGTTTTAATGACATAGTAACGAATACTGAGGGGGTGATTCAGTTCATGATTCATGAAGCTATTATCAGGTGTTTTCCAAGCAACGTCAAGTTGTTAGGAAGATCTAAAATGTACGTAAGATCACAGAATGTGCGGCAGAGACCACAGAATTCCACTTACAATTCCACTCCTGACACATCACTCATTATCTAGAATGTAGTAGTTATTGTTACATACATTCATAAACTCATACCTATTTCCCACCGGGGTAAGCAGAAACTAAGGAATTCCATTTGCTTCGATCCTGACACACTTTCTTGCTTCCTCCACATTCATTAAACGTTTCATACACTTACGCCGGTTCAGAGTAGATCGTACTGAAGCTTTTCTAAAGACATCTCAAATCTGGTACACTGCAAATGTTGTGTGCACCTACTTGTAACTGGCTTATGTGACCGTCCAATTCCTTATGTTACTTTCATTTAGTGTTTTTTTTTTTATATTGGCCAAGTATGTTGGCTCAACAATGCCTGATGGTAAACATAGAGAAACCCTAATAGCAACTGAAAAGCAACGCAATGAGTCAGTTTCGAATAAGTTGCGACTACCATACTGGCCTACTAGGTGCTTCTTCACGCTTCGTTTAATTCGCTTATTTATATAATCTGTTAGTAGACCTTTTATAAATAAATAAATTGTAGTTGTTCATGAGTACAAATAAGGAAAAAAGTATATGCTCACCCAGGAATCGATTTTAAGGCCATTTACATAACATGATACAAGGCAACCGAACTAATTAATCACCCGTCAAATCAAACTGAGATTTGTACGATATCACGTACACAAATTGGCATAGCAAATTCTGACGATACAATAGTGCATTTATTTACAAACATAACATAAAATAGCATCACGCCTATATCCCCAAAGGGGAAGGCAGAGGTGTATAGTGCACCCACTCCTCGTGAACTATGTTTAAGTACCATATAATAGGGGGCGAGCCTATTGCTATTAACAGGGAAGAAAAGGAAACCACATGATATCAATTATCTATGATCCAAATGTTAGGCTGAATAGTTCGTTGACAGTTATAAGACATTTTTCTATAAATGGCAACACAAGAATGGGGTTGTCAAATCGGACGGATTGATACACGCTCTCTTGCGTTGGGGACCTTGACGACATCGGATGTGTTTACCAAGTTAAGTGTTATTTTCTTGATACCAGAATAAATAAGTGTGATTACTGTTCTACCGTATTTTTACTACACAAACATGAATTCCAACTCACAAAGTCGAATTCAATGATTTAGTGAACAAGCCGGGATTCGAACCAGGGACACCATGATGTAAGTCACAAAGCCAACAAGGTGGGTTAAAAAGGGCACATCGAAACAATTGGTCTGATCACTAAATAAAGACGGATTCAAAACTAGAGAAAAAACATTTTCTTTTTTCTATTTAACTTATTTATTATAAGAAAAACGTAATAATAAGTCCGACATTTTATCACGTTTTTCTATGACGTCATAGAGCGCTGTGTCATACAAATTCCATACTTAGTAATTTTGTGTTTTGACGTTTTGTAAAAAGTAACTGATTTGACTAGTTGCAAACTAGACTAGAAAAGCAATATTGCTATTTGACATTTGTATGCTTTACGCACTTACTTTTATACGCGCAAATGTCAAATAGCAATATTGCTTCGATGTGGCCTTTTTAACCCCCCTGATCCCAGCTTCTATCAACAATTGATGGCCGTCATCAACCAGTCTACATTTCACCCGCAGTCGGCACACAAATTGCGCTGCCTTGAAAAATGCCTTGCTTTTAACAAGTAGAAGGCATCGTGCAGTTTAAATGGTCATATTCAGTCAACTCCTAAAACAAATGAGCTTGGTGGGGATTTATACCGGCTTTCACAGTGCCACTGTCCTCGTGAACATGAAGCGGCCCGGATTTACCGTGAATGTCAGGATCGCCTATGTAGTATGACATATCTACATCCCGCTTAGGGACGGTATTGAAAAGTATCGGCGTCCGAAGGACGTAATATACGATCCCGACGACCCGATTACTCTAGCCATAGAGGCAGCCAATCAGCTCGCGACACCAAACACTTCAGGACCCCGATACCGACTCCGCCGGCGTGGTCGACGATTTCCCTCAATCAGCGCTTATCGCTATCGACCCGCCAGGGTCGATTAATTCTTATATTATAATTACATAAATACTTTTCCTCTCTGGGCACCCTCAGGCCTGTTGTATTAAACGTTGTACCGGGTGAGAGCCTTCAGCGCTCCCCATTTGTCCGGCCAAGTAGTTAATGCCATCTGCGGCAAATCTACAATAAGTCACGTTAAAAAAAAACATCACACATCTTAATAAAACATATGCAGAAAGATTGTACGAATTTCGTACTGAAATGTACTAAAATTATGAAGTACTTAAAAGCTTTGAGCGCTAAATGGTATGTCTCATCCCATCCTGACGTCAGAACCGTCGGTGCATTTCTATATCTCGTTAACGGCTACAACTATCATTCGGAAACCTATGCCAATAATAAATAAAAATAAACAATAGTTTATTTCTTAACCTGTTACACTTTAACAAATATTTTGGTTACTCCTTTTACGCAAAAAATATACCTGTAGTAGGCCAATGTTTCGACAAAAGGTTATTATAAGTAAATAAGTAAGTAAAATGTTTATTTTTCATAAAAAATACAGAAAATATTGGTACAATAAAACCCCACAAAACGAATTCCTCGGTTTGTCTGTGGTGATTATGTAGAAGATATGAAAGCATAGGAAGGTCCGTGTCGCTCTATGCATGGGATTAACTGTCTGGGAACTGATATTAGGCAGCGAAATTACTAAATTGTGTAACAATATTTTAAGTTTACTTTTAAAAGAACGTCTAGGGCCCTGAGCCGAGGTTTTTTTGCAGCTTCTTTTCCCCGGCTATACAGGCTGTGAGAAGCTGCAGTAGTTTTAGGCGGATGAGACGTTCGTTATATACAACATGATGATTTAAAGTGTAACTATGTTACCTACAGAATAAAGATATTTTTGAATTTGAATCAGGCCAATTTTCCAGACACGATGGTCACTTATTTGCAGATTTTGACAAGAGGGGAAAAAGTGAAAATGGCGTGTCAGGACTGCAGTAAGTAAATTCCGTGATATCGAGAGTGAAATACACTTGGTCTTAAGGGAATTTATTGGAGTACCTAGTTAAACAATGGGGTGTGCATTAAAGACTTTGGGCCATGCAACTTTAACTTTAGAAAGAAAAACATAGGACCAGAAAGTTTCAGCAGTTGCTAATAAATCAGATAGCCTATGCAGCTTTTCCTCAGTTTGTCCGTTTGTCCGGCCAAGTAGTTAGTGCTATTTGCGCCAAATCTACACTAAGCCACGTCAAAAAAAGAACCAATAAAAATGATAAAATCTAAAACACCACACCACAGAGAAAATATTTATTTTTATTGATGGATAGAAATAGACGGTACGCACATTTGTTCGTTTTAGCTTTTAGTGGATTTTTTGGGATTAGCTTTGTGTATTTTGGCCGCTAAAAATAAAATATTCCATCGAAACCAGCAATTTGAAAGGAATAGTTTTTGGTGCATTGGCGTATTTCATACAAACACTAGTAAGTAAAAATGTAAAACTCCCTTTAGATAACAACAATAGTTATTTGTTCAAGAAGAGGGCGCAGATTGTTTTTTTTTAGTTTTAACACTTTAAATCACGAACTCATCATCTTCCTAGCATTATCCCGTTTTTCACAGGGTCCGCCTACCTAATCTGAAGATTTGACAGGTTTTTTTACAGAAACGACTGCCTGTCTGACCTTCCAATTTTTATTAAAAAAAAAATGCAATGTGAGCTAGTGTTGAAGATCACAAAAATATTTACTTATCTACTTTATATTAAAAGCCTGAACCAATTGTGTATGCAAACCTTTAACACTTGTGATTGCTTTAAGGTTTATGTTAGGCGTTCATATATGTGTCAAGGAAGGGCGTTTCCCTTTTTTTTATTACAAGCTGAACTGTCAAGAATCAACATCGTTTTTCATTTTATCCCGATTAAATCCTATTCATGGGCCTGGATCGAAGCCGGATGATTACCACAACATAGATTCAAGGATTATAAGCTAATTAAGTAATAAGTGGAGTCAATCGAGAAAATAAGGATTGGATGTGAAGTGAAGCAAGCCAACAAAGTTGAGAGTGTATGGTCAGGGACATTGGAAGATAATCCAAATTATTATTGCTGTTCCTTGGTATAAGTAATATAAACCCATCACTCGTAAGGTATTAAGTATTCAACTTATAGTAAGTAAGTTCAGAAGGTTAGTACAAGTGTTAATAATTTTTACTTACCAAAACTATCATACATAAAGTTGTTTTATATACCTACTTACATAAAGAAGTGATTAATTACTTACTAATTAAAGTATAGTTGAACTTACTATTAAAGTTAAGTAAGATTTGAGTAATCATATACCTCAGTACCCATTAAAGTATTGTAGGTAAATGTAATACAGTTTGAATTGGTCACTAATGATCAATATTAAGTACTAAATAAAGTCATCACAAGCTGTATATAAATTCCACTCATTCTATTAGTTTTCACTTAACAAGTAAGTAAGTAAATCCTGTTATATTTAGATTAGTTGTATCAACCATAATTATAGCAAAGAATCCAGTATTTTTGGCTATTTAATCAACAATTCATAAGTATTTGATTATCATAATAAGACTGTATTAAGACTAATTGGACTGATATAATTACTTTGGTAGAGACATATATTATAGGTACTTTTTTTGCAATTCTATTAAACTGTGTTAAATCCTTAAGTAATACATAGGTACATCTCAGTATTGTTAATTAAATGGTGTTGTAAACAATTTCATAGGTAGGTATAAGTATATGTAAAAAATAGGTATAGATAATAAAAGTAAATAACCAATTTCATGTGTGTATAAAAGGTACAAATACATATAAATAATAAAAATAAATAGGTAACCAATTTCATAGGTGTATAAAAATATAAATAAGCACCTAAATACCTATTGCATGTTTTACTACTATTTCTCTACCTGATGAATGTTCTATATGTAAGTACTTATTAGGTATTTTATTATTATTGAATTTTTAACTATAGTAAACTATTTCAGGTTGACTACATCTGCCTTCCATCATGTCTGAGGAGAAAGAATTAGTTAAAAAAAGAGGAAGTTATAAAGGTCGCCTTACCCAGTTCATTAACTATTTCAATTCATTGCAGTCTGATAAGCTGAATGTTGATAATGCCAGTGAGTTACAATTGCGGGTCAATAAATTAGAGAATGTTTTTGATCAATTTGACAAGATCCAAACATCATTGGAGTGTATTACTGATGATATGGATACACATTTACAAGAACGCAATACATTTGAGTCACAGTATTATAAATATGTGTCTAAAGCCAAACAAATGATAGATGAATGGAAACAGAGCAAGGCAGAGTCTCGCGCCAATAACCATAAGCTCGTTAAGTTGCCCATCATTCAATTGCCCAAATTCAGTGGTTCTTATAACACCTGGCTAGAGTTCCGTGATACCTTTGTCAGCCTGATTCACTCAAATGACGATATCGATGAAATAAACAAGTTTCATTATCTAAGAGCATCATTAGAAGGTACCGCTGCGGTAGTCATTCAGTCAATTGATTTTTCAGCTGAAAATTACAATGATGCGTGGACACTTTTACGCGAACGATTCGATAATAAACGGTTATTAGTTCAACATCACGTATCAGCGTTGTTTAGCATTGAGACTATAACAAAAGAGTCGTCGGTAGTTTTCAAGCGAGTTATTGACCAAGTTAATAAAAATATTCGTGCCTTAAAGTCTTTGGGCGAACCAGTCGAGTACTGGGACACACTTTTGATTCATATAATCACTCAAAAATTAGACCCCAAGACATTCCGTGAGTGGGAGGAATTCAAAGGCGGATTAAAAGAGTCCATTAAACTAAAATCATTTCTTGAATTTATACGCAATCGTGCCGATTTAATAGAAACTCTGGAATTCTCCCAGTCGCGGTCCACTCGCAGTAATCAAAACCAAACTGTCCCTGCGAAACAAACCAAAATTAAGACTATGGTCGCTGTTCAAGAGGCTGATAACAATTCTGGGTCAACAAAATTATGTCCTAAGTGTAATGATGAACATAACCTTTCAAATTGTTCACAGTTTCTTGCCTTGAGCAATGAAGCCAGGTTAGAAACTTTACCAAGTTTTAAAATTTGTTTCAATTGTTTCAACAAAGGTCATTTTGCCAATCATTGCAAAAAAGCTGGATGCAAAATATGCAAACGTAAACATAATACTCTCATTCATTTGACGGATTATAAATCAAAGCGCGCTAGCTCAGGGTCAGATCTCCAACACAGTCAGCCCTCGCCACCATCTGCGAACGGAACCGGTAGTGGTGTTGTTTTATCAGCGAGTGTTAAGTCTCCGAAGCAACTTGTTCACCATGAAGTGTTGTTATCCACTGCGCTTATTAAGGTGCACGACAAATGCAATCGCGAAATTGTTGCACGCGCTGTACTGGACAGCGGGAGCACCTCGTGTATTATGACGGAGGATATGTGTAACAAGTTAAACTTAGATGTTAGCGAGATAGACAGGTCATTGGTGGGCGTGAATAACGTGTTATCCCACGTAGGCAAAATGTGTCGGACTTCAATCACTTCATTAAATGATGAATACAAAGCTGACATTCAGTGCTTCATTTTGCCATCAATAACGAGTAACGTACCATCTCAACAAATCGACTTGTCACAGTTTGAAATCCCGTCAAATGTTTGTCTAGCTGATCCAAACTTCCACTCGCCTGCTGGCATTGATATGATATTAGGTGCTGACATATTTTGGGACCTAGTGGGACCTCAAAGAATTAAGTTAGGCGTCGGCACACCTATGCTTTGTGAGTCCAGACTCGGTTGGTTAGTGTGCGGTCCGACCGCACTGATTCAATCTTCGCATATTAAATGCAACTTTGTCAATGTTAATACCGATCCTGTTGAGATGTTGAATGACAACATTCAAAATCAGATGACACAATTCTGGAAGCTCGAAGAGGTTTCCAATGCATGCCAATATTCTCAAGAGGAAACGTTATGCGAGGATCATTTTGTTGAGAACACGACTCGAATGCCCGATGGTCGCTTTTGCGTCAAAATTCCTTTAAAACAAAGTCCAGATTTGTTAGGGGATTCTGTCGAACGCGCTAAACGTTGTTTTCTCTCTTTAGAGCGAAGGAACAAAGCTCGTCCAAATTTTGATAAGATGTATAAGGATTTTATGAGAGAGTATAATTCTTTAGGTCACATGTCTCAGGTGTCAAATGATGCATTAATCCGAAATGGATATTTTATTCCACATCACGGTATTCTGCGCGAAAATAGCCTCACCACAAAATTAAGAGTGGTGTTTAATGCCAGTAGTTCAACCACTAGCGGACTTTCGCTTAACGACATCCAGATGGTTGGACCTACTGTGCAAGATGATCTCTTAAGCATACTTCTCCGCTTTCGCCAGCATAAATACGTATTAGCCGCAGACGTGGAAAAGATGTATAGGCAGGTTTCTGTTCACCCTGACGATAGACATCTTCAACAAATTATTTGGCGCGACGATGCCACTGAACAACTCAAAGTGTTTCAATTGAACACAGTGACCTACGGCACAGCTAGCGCCCCTTTTCTGGCGACACGATGTTTAAAGCAAGTGGGCATTGAGTGTAAAGACAGTAGAGTCTCAAACATCATTATTCATGACTTTTATGTCGATGATTTATTAACCGGTGCTGACAACTTGGATGATGCCAAATACATTCGCAAGGAAGTGACATCGGAGCTCAATAATGCTTGTATGAAGTTACGCAAATGGAAATCGAATGAATCCGAATTAATGTCAGAGACTCCATGTCCTTCACTTGATTTAAACATTGGTAGTTCAGAGCCTAGCAAAACACTTGGGTTAGGTTGGATGACACAGTCAGATGAGCTCTGTTTTCCAGCAGGTCCGTCCCCTCCGCTTGAATACACAAAGCGTGAGATGTTGTCAATCATATCCCAAATCTTTGACCCCATGGGTTTGCTAGCTCCCTCAGTAATTCAAATGAAAATGCTGCTACAAAAACTTTGGCTCCGAAAACTGTCATGGGACGAAAAATTACCGACAGAGATCAACGTTGTATGGGCAGATTTTGTTAAGAGCTTATCTCATTTAAACCAACTTCGCATTCCACGTCGTCTTGTCTGTGACAATTATCAAACAGTGGAGTTTCATGTATTTGCTGATGCCTCTGAGCGGGCGTACGGCGCTTGTTTATTCGTTAGAAGTGTCGGCAGGAATGGGGAGATCTTAGTGCGACTATTAACAGCTAAGAGCCGAGTTGCACCGTTGAAACCCACCACCATTCCTAGACTCGAGCTATGTGCGGCTTTAGTCGGAGCTCGGCTTTATGAGAAGGCTGTCAAGTCACTACGACTTCAAGTGTAAAAGGTCACATTTTGGACTGACTCCATGATAGTACTAGGGTGGCTGAAAATGTCACCAAACAAATTACATACGTTTGTTAGGAACCGTGTTGGTGACATTCTAGAGAGCACTTGCACTGGTACATGGAGACATGTTCCTACTGACAAAAACCCAGCAGATTACATATCTCGCGGCGTTGACTTGAAGTCAATTCAGTCCTTACAGGAATGGTGGCTAGGTCCTAGCTTCCTTAAGGAAGACGAATCATTATGGCCAGTTACTCCGCATTCTGACAAAGTCTTGCCAGAATTGCGTCCAGAGATTACATTGCATTCCAATGATAACTTGAGCCCCAGTTTTATTGAGTTTAATCGATTCTCACAATTTTTACGATTAAAACGTGCAGTTGCATATGCACTACGTTTCATTAAATTATGCAGAAAAGAAACTGTGTCCACCAACTACATTAGTAACTCGGAATTACAAGATGCATTGAAGCTAATAATCAAAATTTCTCAAAAAGAATCATTTCCAGAGTATACACTTTTATTAAATCAACAACCGTTACCAAAGAAAAGTCAATTACTTAAATTTAACGTTTTCTTGGACGATGATAACATCATGCGTGTTGGTGGCCGATTATTTAATTCACAGTTTTCTTATGATAAAAAGCACCCTATTATAATACAGTCCACACATCATTTCACAAAGCTATTGTTTAATTATGAACATTTAAAACTTAAGCACGCAGGTCCCCAATTGCTATTGGCCTCAATTAGAGAGATGTATTGGCCAATTGGTGGCCGTAATTTGGCTAAGAACTGCTACCACCATTGCATACGGTGCACCCGCATGAAGGGCCAGGTGACTGCTCCACTCATGGGCAATTTACCGCCAAACCGGGTTCTCCCTGATAGTTTTCCGTTCCAGTCAGTCGGAGTTGACTATGCGGGACCGATTCTTTCTGCTAGCCGCCAAGGTCGCGGTTGCAGGTTGATAAAGGTATACATTGCACTCTTTATATGCTTCGCCACAAAGGCTGTGCATATTGAGCTGGTGGGTGACTTAACCAGTAACAATTATTTATCAGCACTGCGTCGATTCATTGGGCGTAGGGGTAAACCAAAAAATATTTACTCTGACAACGGTCTATCATTTGTTGGTGCGCATAATGAGTTGGCAAAGTTTTTAAAGAGTAATTGTGACTCATTGTCATCAGCAGCAGCCAATGAAGAGATTGAATTTCATTTTATCCCGTCGTATTCACCACACTTCGGTGGCTTATGGGAGGCAGGTGTTAAGTCAACAAAATATCATTTGCAACGAGTGTTGGGAAATTGTAATCTTACTTTCGAGGATCTTTATACAGTACTTGTCCAAATTGAGGCAATCCTCAATTCCCGACCACTTACACCTCTCTCGTCGGAACCTGAAGATCTCATGCCTCTCACGCCAGGACATTTTATCATCGGCCGACCACTGACTTCTTTGCCAAGCCAAGACTACCAGGATGTTTCAAATAACCGTCTAACTCGATTCCAGCAAATTGAGAAACTTCGACAGCATTTTTGGTGCAGGTGGAGCAAGGAATATGTCTCCGAGCTTCAATTGAGAAGCAAATGGCGTACTAATACGGATGCTCTGAAGATGAACTCCTTAGTACTTCTTAAGGAGGACAATTTACCACCATTAAAATGGAGGTTGGGTCGAGTAGTAGCTGTATTCCCTGGCACTGATGGTATCAAGAGAGTGGCCGACATCAAGACTTCTTCAGGAATTGTAAGAAGATCTTTTAGCAAGATTTGTCCTCTTCCGGTAATCAACACATCTGGTTGAAAGGCAAGCTTTCAACGGCCGGGGGTATGTTGAAGATCACAAAAATATTTACTTATCTACTTTATATTAAAAGCCTGAACCAATTGTGTATGCAAACCTTTAACACTTGTGATTGCTTTAAGGTTTATGTTAGGCGTTCATATATGTGTCAAGGAAGGGCGTTTCCCTTTTTTTTATTACAAGCTGAACTGTCAAGAATCAACATCGTTTTTCATTTTATCCCGATTAAATCCTATTCAGCTAGCTTTCTAAAAAGTTCCGCGGAGAGACAAAGAGCTCAGCAATGACGCGTGCAACTGCAAGCTGTAGTGTTGCCAACATAGAATAAAAAATTAAAAAGAAAAATAGCAGTGTTACCAGAGTGTGAAAACTTTTACATTCCCGCAACGTGTTATTTAAAGTGGTAATCCTTTTATAAATAACGAATCTTCAATTTTACTGGAAGGAGAGCAATTTTTCCTAGAAACTTAGACTCCATTATGTTAGGTTTTATAGTGTACTGCAACTTGATTTGTGAATGTGACCTGGATCTGTTTAATCTACGGTACTGGTCCGCATAAAAATTGAATCAAATAGCTTAGTGCACGAACAACGTAAAATTAGATACCTACAAGGTCGATTGAATAATTGTTTTTTTGAAAGTGTTGCATAAACCTCATATATACCTTCGAAGACTAAAACCAAGAGTAGTTTCACAATGGTACTAATTCCTGTATCCACCATCTAATCTAATTTTATTTTAAGTTATACTTGTAATTTTTTTAACCGTCGACAAGGAAAGGGACGGACGATTGACGGCTGTTAATTTTAAAATGAATGAATCCGGGCGAATCAAATAGGTATCTCGCTGGTATGCAACCCGTTTGACGTGTGCTGTCAACTTAATCCTGTAGGGTAGCCGATGTAAAACTTTAAGAGGGTTGTTTTAGACCTCTGCCTAAAATTGACGTGTGTTCCTTAAATTTTGTGTCTGTAGATTCCCCGTCTCTTTCGTTTTCAGGGGATAAGAAAATAAGAAAAATATATATATAGTTATACCTGTTATATATAACAGCACCATTAAATTAGCACCATTGTATTCTGAGAACTTGGAAACTTTATGATTCTGCCCACTCTAGGGATTACAGAAGTAAGTCTATTAAGTAAGTAAAACTCACGCACCCACGCAATCAAGTCTTACTTAGAAATACCTTAATTCCCACAAAGCTTTTTCACAAGAAAATATTTACATAATTAACATACTCATATTATGCTGCATAACAAAAACGCGGTGGCTTAATTAGTTTCTTTTTAATCTAATTAAAGCGGTAGAGAACTCGAGAAAAATAAAAAATAAAAGGAAGGAAGGAGCGTTGTGTTTGCTTGGGAAGTTTTATCATCTAAGAGTATGGTCTAGCCTTAAGTGGCTAGGCGGGAACATCTGGGTAAGAGTACACTTAGGAAAATACAGGCTGAGTGTTTAAAAAAGGAACATCATGGCGGGATTGAAGCTGTATTTTGAGGACGACGTCATTATAAATTAAGCTCGAGTTTCGAAAGAACATAATCGTGCTTCTGTGGTGGTCTGGGAGCGAATAAAAAACAAAGAATGCGTTCACCTGTTTATTACCCCGGGGATCATGGCCCATTCCCCAAAGATTGCTATATCCTTTACCATTATCCCGTTTTCACGGGGCCCGGTTACCTAACCTGAAGATTTGACAGATCCGGTTTTTTACAGAAGCGACTGCCTGTCTGACCTTCCAACCCGCGAAGGGAAAACCAGCCAAATACAGGTTAGGCCACATAAAATGCATTTTTCGGGATTGTGGGTTTCCTCGCGATGTTTTTTCTTAACCGCTGAGCACGTGATAGTCATTTATTCATAGTCATTCAAATTCTACAATCATCGGTTTGGGCCTGTGCTGGATTGGAACCTGCGACCACAAAGTGAGAGGCAAGCGTTCTACCAACTGGGCTCACGGGTCGGTCTTAGGATATGGTTCAACATATTTATAAGCAGCTGAAGACGGTCTGTGTTTCATTCGCTCCCAGTCCAGCGTAGACCCCTAGGCCCCTACTGATACAATTTACATTTAATCTTTTTACCACCGCACCGTACGCAAATGTTGAAATGGGCAGCATTAAAAGCAGCACTTGAACAACTTATAGCCATTATTGTCGACTTGAAACTCTCAACAACAGTTTCAAACTTAACAAGTGTTACTAATATCGCAGGTAACAGTATTCCCCCATTTTGTGGGTACCAACTTTTAAGTTACCTGCTCTTACAAATTAGTACGGGCACGTCTAAAATTATGTACATACCTATCTACTTCAGAAGACGGTTGCAGTAACATTTGTTTAATGAGACTCTATTTCAATTTGTTCTACCGACCTAGTTCAAAGGTCGACATGGGCCACTTCCTCAGATAAATTATAGATTTGTTATGGTGTTACCAACACCCATATGTAACCGTATGGCTACCTACAAGTACCTGTACATTGTGTAAAAGACACCGTAACAAATACTGAGTAGGACGATTCGCCTCATGATTCTGAATTAATATCAAGTGGAATTTTTCATCACAAAAGTATAGAATTGAAAATAATTTAAAAAAACTCCAAAGAAAACATGAATATTGCAAGGGAAAATTCCACTTGATATTAACTAGTAATCGCGGTCTGAATCATCCCCATAGTATTCGGTCATCTCAGGCCTTTACATCTTTATCAGATGATTCAAACAGTGTTTCTGTGGCAGCTTTTAAAATGGCTGTAAAGTCCGATGCGAGAGCGACAGTAGCGGCCGCACGACTGGCATTGAAGTTGAGGGTTATTAGATGGTACAGGTGGTGAATCGGCCCTCTCATTTCTGTGTCGCCTCTCGCGCTTGTCGGCTAGAATCTGGAGCCAGGTTTTATCGCGTGCTTTGCACCCATCGGCCAAAGACGTCCTCCACTTAAGTATTCGGTACGACGTAAATAACAGCCTGTATTTTTTCTAACCTTACCAATAAAAGTAAACAAGTGGTGAACGTGTTTATAAGTATTTGACAGTCAGGTAAAGGTCAATCGACGTATTTGATAATTTGATACATAACATTACAGCCGAAATTCGTTCTAAGCCTATTAAGTTACATCACTTTGAGCAATTGTATCTATTAGTTTGTGATGTGTCTTGGGATGATGTATTAGAAGCGCAACAAGTTGATACTGCGGTAAATGCTTTTTACAAGATAATATACAGTATATTTGATATATGTGTTCCAAAAAAGCGGCGGTCAGTGCAGCAGCGTAGATCTTATCCTGTGTGGTTTACATCTGACATCATCCATGATCTCGCATGTAAGGCTAATTTGCATCGTCAATGGAAAGCCACAGGTTCTGCAGATGTCTATAATGCCTTTAGTAAACTTAGAGCAGATATAAAAGATCGTATGTCATGTGCATACGATTCGTACGTTGGTCATGTGGAAAGAAATATTTCTAAAAATCCTCGTGCATTTTGGCAACATGTACATACCTTAAAAGCTAAAAGTGGTTTTGCTCCCCAAGTTACAAGGGGAGATGAGACTTTTTCCGGGTCTAGTGCTGCAGATGCTTTTGCTGATTTCTTTGCTAGCGTTTTCCTTTCACAATCACCAACACTTGACGCTAATGCTGCACTCTCTAAAGACACTACACGTACTGCAAATTACGTATCGGTAACTGACATAACATATGACAACATTGAGTTAGCTATAGATAATTTAAAACCACGAAGTGCCACAGGTCCCGACAATATCCCTCCTTATATAATAAAAGCCTGTAAGAAACAAATACTTCCATCATTACATCACATATTTAATTTGGTAATCCGCACTAGCAAATACCCAACATCTTGGAAGCTGTCCCGTGTAACCCCTATCCCGAAAGTTTCCAATAGTTCGTGTGTTGAAAACTACCGTCCGATTGCAATATTATCTTCATTATCCAAAATTCTAGAATCAATTTTACATCAAAAAATTGTAAGGCAGGTTAACCCATATTTATCAAATGCCCAGCATGGTTTTCGAAGCGGGAGGTCCGTTAATACGAACCTATTAACCCTGGTGGACTTCATTTCGCGACATTTAGATAAAGGTACTCAAGTAGACGTCATTTACTTTGATTTCAAAAAGGCATTTGATAGTGTAGACAATGACGTGCTTCTGCACAAACTTTGCGAATTGGGTTTTGCTCCGGGATTACTGGCTTTGTTTGCGGACTATCTACGCGATCGTAAGCAATTTGTACGTCATGGTTGTTATATTTCTTCTCAGTACCACACACGATCAGGAGTTAGCCAAGGATCTATTTTAGGTCCACTCCTATTCGTACTGATGATCAATGACCTTGATGCAGTACTCAGGCACTCAACTTGTTTGCTATACGCGGATGATCTAAAGCTTGTTCGAGCTGTTAAAGACGTTGCAGATTCAGCATTGTTGCAAGAGGACATAAATGCCGTGTTCCAATGGAGTATCACGAACAAACTCTCCTTCAATTTGAACAAGTGCTGCACCATGTCTTTTTCTCGAGCTCGTTGCCCCGTACTTGCGAATTATATGTTGGGTTCACAGCTGCTTACACGTGTTGAAAAGGTGAAGGATTTGGGAGTGCTATTTGATAACAACTTAACTTTCCGTGACCACATGAACGAAGTGGCGGCTGACAGCTATCGCAGGTTAGGTTTTGTGTTGCGTAATGCACGTGATTTTCATGATCCCCGTGTCATCAACCTAATTTACTCTGCCCTGGTCAGGAGTAAGTTGGAATCAACTTCTGCGATATGGAACCCTCATGAGAAGTCCTATATTCTTCTCCTGGAAAAGGTACAGAAAGCCTTTCTCCGATTCCTATATAAAAAAAAGTATGGGTACTATCCCTTCTTGTACCCAACAAAATTTTTATTGGGAATGCTCGGGCACAACTCCTTAGAGACGAGGCGGAACTGCGAACTTATGAGCACAGTGTGTCGCATTCTTCGCGGCGGTATTGATTGCCCTGAACTGGTGGAGCACTCGTGTAGGCTGTTCGTTCCGGACAATTACAAGAGAGCACGCAGCCACCAGCTGTTGGCTGTGCCGCGTGCGCGCACTGTGTCTTACGCGAATTCACCTCTCATGCGTGCTTTGCGTCTCCTCTCCGCAATGTTGGAATCGACACCACATTGTGATGTGTTCGCTGACAGATGGTGGAGTGTATGGAGAGAGTGTTTGGCTTTTTGCGAGAAGATTTGTTAATGATTTACTGTTTTGTTTTTTTTTACATTATTATTTTAATATTATTATTTTTTTTATTTTTTTTTGTGTGATAGTTTACCTTTTAATTTTGATGTTGTAATTTTTTATTTTTTTATTGTTTTTTCATGTTCATAGTCTTATTTTTCTTTTTGTTTCTTATTTCATTCATTGTTTATTTTGTGTTATATTAGTTTTTATATTGTCTTTTTTTTCTCGTCATACAGCGCATTGGATTACACTGTAATGTTGTATGTACCTTTATAAATAAATAAATAAATAAATAATAAATCACATTGTGTATAAAAAAATCCTGCTACATAGAACTTGGGGGTTAAAAAGGCCACATTGAAACAATTCATCTAAAAAGCAATTTTGCAATTTGACAGTTGCTCATAATGTCCAATAGCAATATTGTTTTAATCTAGTGTTCCGTACCGTACCGTGGTTTTAACTTTTTTTTTATTTATTATGCAAATTATTTTTTTACATTATAATAACTTTCACCAGCACCCAAACTATTAAGATTTATCTGTCCTAGGGAGTCGTGTACTAAACTAAGCACTTAAATAACATAGGTATAATAATATGTAAGTATTAAAAAAAAACCTTTATTAACCCTCTTATGAAAACATTACGGAACCTTTACAATTTTTCCTACCTCAGATATCAGAAGAGAGTAAACATTGTACAGCTGCTTCTTGTCACTAACGAGAAATAATATTGTTTTAGGTTACATGCCTTTGTTACAAAGAACCCAGGCTACGACAAGAGAAAGAATCGATTGTTGATTCATAGAATTTTCTAGAACGAATAGCAATTTCTACGAATATTGGAAAACTGAGACATCTACAGTTTGTAATGTAATGATAGGTACTTAACCTCACCCCGGACACTACATATAAAACTTTACGTGAATTTAAAACACTAATTTCCACCCCCCACTTCTTAATCATATGTCGTGTGGGTTGTGAGGTGAATTACCAACCCCATCAACCCTGGTGTCAGGGTTATAATTGAGCCGCCAAAGGTCCCTGACATGGCCTATGTAACGACTACTTACTTACATCAGTAAGTAGTAACCGAGACCAACGGCTTAACGTGCCTTCCGAAGCTCGGATCATTTTACTTATTGGACTATCAGGTGATCAGCCTGTAATGACCTAACCAAACTAGGGATCACAAAGTGATTTTTGTGATATGTCCCCACTGGGATTCGAACCCGGGACTTTCGGATCGTGAGCCCAACGCTCAACCAACAGACCACGGAGGCCGTTACCCCCCTTTGAAGGGATAATTTTCGGGATAAAAACTGCTCTGGTCTTCTTTGGGTCTTGGGTCAAAATTTCATCTAAATAAGATATGCGGTTTAAGCGTGAAAATGTAACAAAGTTACTTTCGCATTTATAATATTAGGATGAAAGTATGGATTCCCAGTGCGGTCACATTAACTTTTTTGACAAATTGACCTGTAAGTCTCACTAAATGTCAAATATTATGTTAGTGCGACAGAGTCCTAAAGTGGGTACATTATATTGCTCATGACTGTACATCAAACACAATGCCCTCTTCTAAATTCATATAGCACGAGCTTGGTACGAGTTACCACAATAAAGGGAACGAGACGAGGAATTAACATTTCTAGAACTGCCAACTTCAAAGTTAAAACTCGATTCGCACAATTCAGTTAACATGGAAAGCATGTGAGTGAAATTCACAATAGCTCCGGCGGTTAAAAATTGTATTAAAACCGTTTGAAATGTTGACGAGTTTGTACCTACATTACGAGCTCGGTTTCAATTGTGCTCATTTTTGAAAAAGTAACTGAAGTCAGAATCAGAATCATTTATTCAACGTAATTATCATAGATAAACTTGAAGGTCAATTTATCATCTTTGAATCAATGTCATTTCGCAAGGTGTTATGGCTGAGACGAAATGTCAAGAAAACTGCAACAGCAACACATCTTTTAAATCAATGTAGGTATTATTAAACAGGGGGTTAAAATGGCCACGTCGAAGCAATTCATCTAAGAAAGCAATATTGCTATTTGACATTTGTTTGCATTGCGCACTTACTTTTGTATGCGCAAATGTCAAATTGCAACATTACTTTCTTAGATGAATTGCTTCGATGTGGCCATTTTGAACCCCCAGTTCAGTACAATTACTGATTATATTTCAATAAGATAATATTTTACAATCGTCTTAATGCGCTGTAAGAATTAAATCAATCAAAGTACGTAAGCTAGTGTTGTGACGTTCATTGGCATAGTGACGTATCAGTCGATATTAAGTTGAACGATTCTTTTCTGTGTAACAGTATACAAGTTATTTGATAACTAGAGGAACACATTTATGTATGCCGGTCTAGGAGCGAATGAAAACAGAAAGCGTTCAGCTGCTCATCTTCCTCCTTCGCCAGGGATTACCACGTACTGGCACTCAAAGTGAGGCTTGTCCCCAACAAGTAAAATTACGATGAGTCCTACACAAATATTCATTATTGGAACACGCCGATACCTGTAGGTATTAATTTATCTGTGAGTACAGTATAATAACGCATTCAGGATGCTGGTGGGGCTGCCGTGGCGCTGCAGCGCGTCGGGGATGTTCGCGGATGCGCGGGTCGATGGTTTCGCCGCCATCATCAGGAAGAGGTGCGCGTCCCTACTAGCGCGCGTCCGGGGCACCACCAGCACCATCCTGAGTGTGTTCGCAGACAGGTGGGACTCTCCACTGCTGCGCAGGTGGATGAAGCTCCATACCGACTGACCGACTGACTGACAGGACTGATTTGTGCATTATTTTTAGTTACTAACATTAGAGAGTAAGAAAATTGTTACTAACAAACTATGGACAAGTGTCTGAAAATAAAATAAATAATAATAATAATTAAATAACGAGGATATTGCTAGTCATGATATTTTGCTTTGACAAAATTATGTTAGACCTGGGTGTTACTGACGTCGTAACAAATACTAAGCGGGATGATTCAGACCATGCTTCTACGTTGATACCAAGTGGAATATCCTTTTGGAAAATTCATGAAATTTTAGTGTTTTTTTAATTATTTTCGGTTCCATACTTTTGCGACGGAAAACTCCGCTTGATATCAACTCAGAATCATGGCCTGAATCACCCATCAAAATTTTCGTTACGATGTCACTAACACCCTGTATAAACATGTATATTATTACTTCGTTCTCGCTTATATTATACTTCTTAATATTCTAGAAACATACACTGCAGTAATAAGGTAGAAATACATAAAAGCTAACGACCCTGAGGCACCTTTTACCACCTAACATCACATTTCATTTCCGAGAGTCAACACAACGTCATAAAGTACTTCACTGATAATTTGAATGTTTCAACTCATCGTATTGTGTGGAGCGAGTGTCGTTTCGATGATACAGAGCACTCGAAACCACAGCGAGTAAACTGGAGTGGGCACATGGACAAAGAGTGAACTGTATCAATGCTTCGTCCAAATCTCGGTGACATCGTAACGAAAACTTTGAGGGATGATTCAGACAAAGATTCTGAGTTAATATCAAGTGGAATTTTCTGTCGCAAAAGTATGTAACAAAATAATTTTAACATTAAAATTTTCATGAGTTTTCCGACAGGAAATTCCACTTGATATCAACTCGAAAACATGGTCTGAATCATCCCCCTCAGTATTCGTTACGGTGTCACTAACACCTATACCTACTTGTATGGCTACGGTATGTACTTGTACGAGTAAATGACATCGTAACGAATACTGAGGGGGATGATTCAGCTGATTATTCTGAGATAATATCAAGTGAAATCCATCGAAAAAGTATAGAATTGAAAATAATTTAAAATACTAAATAAAAATCTTGATGAAATCATGATTTTGCGATGGAAAATTCCACTTGATATCAACTCAGAATCATGGTCTTACTCATCCCCCTGAGAATACTCGTTACGATGTCACTAACACCCTGTATTGGCAACATTTGTAACGCACCAGCACACACCTAAACACTCAAAATTTACCAAATCCGCGACTGGTATGTCAATTAAAATGCCTACGAGTTGTCCGATACGTTTTTAGATAGACAATTAACTTATGGCTAAGTTTCAGGTCAACTTACACGTGTAAATGATAACTTTCAAGGTAGACATGTTTTGATATAACAATGCCATTGATTGTATATTTATATCGTTTTTCCGCCTAAAATACAATTGAATAACGAAACGTTTGTCGACACAATAGCTTTCCTTATTCGCATCACAGCTCGTTATGTAAATAGTACTCAAACGAACACCATCCACATGTCACGTCTATTAAAAGTTTAATCAACACAAAGGAAAGGTGTATCTCTGCTTGTCTATCTGTGTACGTAAAGTATCGATCGCGCAGGCACGTGGCGACGCTCTGACGCGCAAGATGTAAACAACGCGTTTATTTTCGTCGCCAAGGAAATATACTGGCGCCCAGCATGGGACTGCAACTAGCGTGACAATTAGTCATCTGTGTAGTCTGAAGACGCATCTTTACTTATATTTTAAGGTTTTTGTTCTTATTTTTCTAAAGAAAATAGTCGTTGCCAATTTAAAAGCTATTATGTGCAATCGGGTCAATTTTACAGAAATTAAAAAACTTCCGCCTGATTTTTTTTTGTATAACTGTGTTAAAAATATAAAAAGATAATTGATATTGACGTACATAAGAGTTTGTACTAAATGTTCTAGGAGCAAAATATTATTCGATCCTGACAAAAAAGAAATTTAGTGAGGGCGACACATAAGAGAATTTAATTGGCAAGGAAGAAATGTTACTTGAGTTTTTGTTACGTATGTATAAAATCAATTTGTTGAGTCTGGAGTAAAATACATTCAAGAGATGGAGTAAAGAAACTCTGAGTAAGCTTATAAATGTAGTTGAAAGTGTATAGCAACCATTATGTATGTTCTCCAGTCTCTGTTAGTAAGTAGTTTACGTCTACGCCTTTACTATTTATTTGAGAAAATGGTATTTTAGGTAAGTATCTGTATATTCATTATTGAAATATCAAAGTCATATTACGAATTTCATAGTAGCTTACATTATTCAATTTCCAAACTTATAAACGAAACCTTGTTTATTTAATACCCTGTTCGATCTGAAGCATGATATTGGGTTGGAAGTTACACAATAACTAGAGTTTAGTGTATCCAGACTTTGTACAATATTCCTCTGAGGGTTTAGGTACTAAAGCTCATTGACGTCAAAACGGGATAAGAGCATGTCATACATTTCCTGACACTCGGTACAAAGTATTCTTTGTTAAAGTAAAAATTATTCACAAACGTCCAGTGATAATGAAATGGTAATTTGTGAATGACTAAACATGAAATGTGACAATGGCCAAACATGATTGGTCAATTGTGGAATTATGTGGCTAAATGGATATTTGTTAGTCCATTATTGTTATGAAAAGCACTCTGTTTTCTCTCGTTACTATAAATACACGCAATATATACATTTACCGCATAAACAGTACCTATAATCAGACCGAATTTACATAGCTATCATGTTTTGATGTCATTATTTCAGTTACAACAACTTATTTTATTATTAATAGAAATTTCATTTTCACTACATCCCATTTAGACGTAAGCCGTTTGAAGATAACTGACAACCACTACTCTTGGTGTTAAGATAAATAAGGAGAAACCTTTAGGTCACTCTGATACCTTAGTTAAATTTTATTGACAATATCCCAATTGGGGTAGTCAGAGGTACATCGATCGCAAGATGAAATAAGTACCCACAGCTCACCGAGCTTTCTGTTAGACCAACGTCTTTTCGTCTCTGATTACGACAGAAGTTTGCAAAAAACATCCTCTCTTACAACATGGTAAGCAGAGACTATGGAAGTCCCTTTGCTCCGATCTTGACATACTTCTCTTACTTCCTCCACATTCATCAATCGTTTCATACACGGACGGCGGTTCAGAATAGATCTTACTGTACCTTTTCTAAGCATATCTCCAAATCGGTCAATTTGGTTTGGTTTGGCTCTCTGAAAACATAAACCGGATTAAAGCACAAAGACGTAAACGCACTTGACAAAGCGGTCAATTTTCAACAGTAAAGTTCGTAATATGTTTCGCCAGAACCCTGAGGTCTGCCAAATAAGCTGTTACGGCCAGAGTTAGTTCGCAACAACAAATCGTTGAGCGAAATTGGACACTTGTCGATGTCACCTGACCAAATTGGACGTTCACTAAAAGCTGCGGCGCTGATATTTTATCCGTACGTACACTAGATGTCGCTGCCAACATCAGTGTTGACAACATTGTAACGTTACTTGGGCGAAATGTAGAGTGAAGTATTCAATTTATACGGCTCCCTAACAAAAGGAACTACTTGCCCTAACAGGGTAATAAGACCGTATATTTTGTCAGTGTACTCTCTAGCTTTTTGTAGTTAAGTAGTAGATAAGTATCTAAGACCGATCCGAACCATAATAATAGACGAATAGGCACTAATATCAGTTACTAATGACAACTATCTTCACTTGCCAATAAGAAGAGTGTCTGTAAGTTGTCTTCTAAGGCTTTTAGGTATGTTTGTTAAGGATCTCTCAATGCGTCTTGTCGGGGCTTCGGGGGATGCTAGGGCTGGTAGTTATTTCTGTCAGATAATTAGTATGACGATTCAGAGGGGTAATGCTGCCAGCCTGTTGGGCACCTTGCCTCGATGTGACGCATTGGAGGAGGTGTTTTATTTATAAGATGTGTTTGTTTTGTTTTTAATTGTTTGATTAAATTTTCTTTGCAGGCTGAATCACTTGGTTGTCCGAAAAAATAAGATGATTCCGTGCTTCGAAAGGCACTTTAAGCCGTTGGTCCCGGACTAGCCCATATCTCACCAGCCCGCACTGGAGCAGCGTGGTGGAGTATGCTCCATACGCCCTCCGGGTGATTGAGGGGAGGCCTGTGCCCAGCAGTCGGACATGAATCGCTACGTCGCTAACTGACGTATCTGAAATTTTGACAAAAAAAAAGCAAAAAATTGCAGATACCTCAGTTTGCAAAGTCAGCCACAGTATATAGGCTGTCTATCTTTATATGTTACCCCAGGAAATATTATGTGCACGGGTGTATCATGTAAGTGCGTTTTCAAACTCAGACCTACTAGTTACAGAGGCTTACTAAGTCATAAACATGCAGACACCGACCTGTAAAGGCCTTTCCATTCTCACGCCGTATCAAAATTAAATGTTATAATTAATTTCGTAAAGCGCAAACTCAAATATGACTCGGAACAGTAGGACCACGGACAAAAAGGTTTGTTTTACATACCGAGTACACAAATTTTAATTTATTCTATTAATAACTATATTACTGTAAATCAACGCCCACAGGAACATAATATTAGTGATCTAATAATGATCTTCTAGTTGTCTCTAAATTTATACTTAGGATGATAGTAACAGAAACATTCTAAATTTTCCTTTTCATCTCTGAGCAATGTATAATTAAACACTTTCATTTAACAATTTTAGCTATCACTAAATACGGTATAAAACACAGATATACAAAGGTGTTCACTAACAGTCACTCAGTTTTCGTTATGATGTAGTGACATCATATTTAATATTGAAAAATTCATGCTTTTTTGGGTTTTTATTAATGGAATTCTATAGTCTCTGCTTACCCCGGTGGGAAATAGGCGTCTATAAATAGGCGTGAGTTTATGTATGTATGTATGTTATAAATTATATTTAATTCTATACTTTTGCGATGGAAAATTCCACTTGACATTAACTCAGAATAATGAGCTCAATCACCCCCCTCAGTATTCGTTACGATGTCACTTACACCCCGCATAAGTACGTACAGTATAAGATTATATGGGTGTTAGTGTTAGTGACACTGTAACGAACATTGAGGGGGATGATTCCGCTCATAATTCCCAGTTAATATCAACTGGAATTTCCTGTCGGAAAATTCATGGAAATTTTAGTGGCTTTTTATATTATTTTCAGTTCCATACTTTTGCAACGCAAAGTGAAAAGAAGTGTCAACTCAGAATCATGTTCTGAAACATCTCTAAAAATTTTGGTTACGATGTCACTAACAGCCTATATAAATATATTTGTTAGAGTTTATTTTCACTATTGAAATCGTCGCTGGGAAAACATGGCAGTTAATTAAATATACAATGCGCACTGACGAGCTCGATGCTAAACTCAAATATTTGGAGCTGAATTGGGTAGCGGATGTGCAGTAGGTAACAGGGGCGGACTCAGGGACGTAAAGAGAATGGAATTCTCTGCCGTCTTCTGTATTTCCGAAGGCATATAACCCGGGTGCTTTCAAGGTCAGAGTGAACAGGCACCTTCTGGGCGAGCGAGCTCCATCTTAGGCCAAGAACAAACCCATGAAAAGTAACAAAAAGAGGATCCCCATTTTCTTCTTCTTCTTCTATCGTGTGGGTTGTGAGATGGATTACCAACATCATCAAACCTGGTGCCAGGGTTATTATTGAGCTGCCAAATGCCACTGCTACTTACTTACATCAGTAACTAGTAACCGGGATCCTTTCGAAGCACATCTTACTTTAAGACAATCAAGTGATCAGCCTGTAACGTCTAACAAAACTAGGGATCACAAAGTATTTTCTTTTTTCGAAATTTATTTTCGAGCCCTGGACCTCCGGATGGTGAGCCTAACGCTCAACCACTGGACCACATTTTGAAACATTTACATTGTAAATGATAACACTTATGTGTTTGTGTACATCCATCGCAACTTGAACTAAGTACCCATACCTCACCGAGCTGTTTAAGACCAACGTGATAGGTGGCAAGCCATATCGTTGTCTATTATATGCTTAGAGAAAACGAACAAATAAATTGAATCTAAAACTAAAAAATCGGCCAGAGCTCAGACTCTTGTAAATCATTTTTAAAATCATCTTTTACGTCACAGTTAATGGAACAGTCAGCAATCCAAATGCAAAAGTTTAATTATTTTTCCTCGAAAAAGAATTTCTAGATTCAAAAATAATAAGACGCATTTCCTTAAAAAATCGTAACACCTAGGAAGTTTATGTTTCGTTAGGATTATCAAAAAAAGAAATAAATCTAAATGTTCCAAATTCAAATTCAATTAAACTCGGACTCGCAATTTTGAAGTTCTTCGATTTTTTCATGAGATATAAAGAGGTTCCATTTAAACAAAATCTTACTTAAATATTTTTGTAGCCAACAAACAGGAGGACCCCATTACACTCCTGTCATGGACCCTGGCTTGTTTGCTTGTATGTTAAATTGATTACCTGCAAAGAAAAAAAACATTAGTTATACAGTGTTGTTGAAATATTTACATTTATAATCTACACAAAATGAAAAAATTACTGTCTATCTTTTAAGTTTTCACGGTTAAACCGCTGAACCGATTTAGATGAAATTTGGTGTGGCTCTGCCCACCCCATTAGGGATTACTGACGTCAGTTTACGCTTGTAACTACACAAATAAGTAACATACATATATAAGTCTTTATTTCAATTCACATTATTTTGAGGGATGATTCAGAGACACACCATGATTCTGAGTTAATATCAAGTGGAATATTCCGTCGCAAAAGTATGGAACTGAACATAATTTTAAAAAACACTTATTTTTTTATGAAATTCCACTTGATATCAATTAAGAATCATGGCCTGAATCATCCCCATCAGTATTCGTTACGGTATAACTAACACCCTGTATACACCCTCTTCTCTCCAGCTATGTTTAAGTCCCATGTGATAGGAGCACAAATCGTGGAAACCAAGTGATATCGATTACATATTATCCAAACTTGAACTGAAACACATAGCAAAACTTGAAGGCTTTGTTTTAAACATTTATTGCCCTTCCGTGGTGGAATATCACAGGGTAAATGGCAGGCGAGGTGACCTAGGCACTTCAACTCTCCAAGCCCTAGGTCTCTACTTAGTGCTTACAGAAAATAAAGCCGTGAGCAGCAATTACGTTACATTTTAAATCGCAGTACCGCTTAGCCTAGACTTTAATGTACTTTTAAAAGTAAAATGGCCATTTTTCAGGAGTTTCGTTTAAGTTTTACATGGTTGTAAATTGTAAATTTTATGAATTACGTGACTTGTGGAAAATAAGTCGTACTACGTGTGGGGTTTTGGTTTCGTTATTCAAGGGCATTATAACATTTTTATTCAAATTAGGTGCACATTATGCTGTTTTAATATAAAGGTAATTTCAACATAAAATGATACTGAAGTAGTAGGACGGCGGTTGGCCTAATAGAAAGCCCGGTGAGGTGTGGGTACTTAGTTCATCTTGCGATGGATGTACCTCTGACTACCCCAATTGAGATATAGTCGTGAGATTATGTTATTAATTATCTCTTTGTATAAAATGTGCTTGTAAAACCGTTATTCTTTACATGTATCATAACATCGTTAGCAAAGCCTGTGATAATCCGAGAAATTAGCTAAAATAGATATTTAAACAATCATTTTACTTTTGTATGGGAATGTATGGGAAGAAGAGAGGAATGGCGGTTACTCCACCGACAAGAGCGCAGCTCTTAAATAGAGAGAGAGAGAGATAGGAATGTATATTTAATCAATAATTTCAATAAAATACATTATTATTTTATCTCTTTTTTTTTCTTTACAGTTAATTATTTTTACAAAAATGATTTTTAAATTAATCCATCGTTTCACTTAACATAAAGATTGCTTTCGACTCATTCTCATCAAAGAGACACGTAAATAAATCTAGAAAAATTAAACGTTCCAAATATGAATGTTTATAGACCCGTCGCAGCCATCAGATTACAACAACAGGCGCTCACTACACAAACATCTTTAATGCAACCCTTTTGTATTCTCCGTCTACAGAGCAGCTATGGAAGGCAAACAGAGAGGCGACTGTTTGTTCACAATTCGAACTCGTACAAAGGAATAACTCAGCATTGTACCTAAGGCGACGGATCGAGCAGTATTGATGCTTGTGAAACGCCTGAAAACTTGGTTTGTTCTCAGGATTTGCGCCGTGCAAATAGGTGCGAAGTCCGCGCTATATTTAGTCCCTCCCGAGACTCGGCAGGCGTGGAATATATTATGTAAGGACACGCGGATGGTCTGAGAGGTTCAAAATTTGTTTACGTAGAAGGAAGCTATCTAAGGCCCGTGCCAAAAACGTTAAAAGAAATTTCGCCAAGTTGCAGTAAAAATATGATGTATCTTTTTTATACTTACATCCGTTACACGTCTTAAAAAGTAAACACAGTGGCCACTGTGGTCCAGTGGTTGAGCGTTGGACTCACAATCCGGAGGCCCCGAGTTCGAATCCCGGTGGGGAGATATCACAAAAATGACTCGGTGATCCCTAGTTTGGTTAGGTTAGGACATTACAGGCTGATCACGTGATTGTCCGCATATATTTTTTTATTTTTATTTTATTTTCTTATAATAAGGTTAGGTTAAGTTTTATTACGCAAACGCTCTTTTATCACAGAAAGAACATTATTATATTTGAATTACGAACACGTATGCGTTCGGTCTTCGCCACATTAGGCACGTCACTTACAGAAATCGTTTAAAGATACCCGAACGTTTTTTTACGTAATAACAAATTCTCCCTCCGAGATAAAAGCAATGGGTATTTTAGTCAATAAGCCACAGGCTTGCTCCTTAAACGGAGAGTGCCGGTTCAAATCCTGGTACCAGATTTGCACCAATTATTCCCGTTTTTCACAGGGTCGGCTTACCTAACCTGAAGATTTGACAGGTACGGTTTTTTACAGAAGCGGCTGCCTGACCTTCCAACCCGTGAATGGAAAACCAGACCAAAACAGTTTAGATCACATACCTCCGAAAATGCATTTCTCGGAAATATGGGCTTCCTCACGATGTTTTCCTTCACCGCTGAGCACTAATTAATTTATCTTAAGTGCAGTTTTTGCAAACACTGCTGGCTCGACCATTCCGTTAGGGCTCACCACCTGGTGTGCCATCACGTTGGTCAAATAGAAAGCTCGGTGAGGTTATCATCTTGCGATGGATGTACCTGTGACTGCCCCAATTGGGCTAAAGTTCTGTGCTTATGTTTAGTCAATAAACATATGTCGTGCGTTTGAAAAGCCGGGTTGCGCAATTAGAAATGCTATTACAATAAATCCCCGTCGGCCGAGACGAACTGGAATAGGATTTCTAGGTTAATATGCGTTAAAATGTGCTATAAACCCTCATTCTATTCTAAGATCTAATATCTTCTCTTCTATCGTGTGGGTTGTGAGGTGGATTACCAACCTTATCAACCCTAGTGTCAGGGTTACTATTGAACCGCCAAAGGGCCCTGTCATTACTCATGTAACGACTACGTACTTACATCAGTAAGTAGTAACCAGGACCAACGGCTTAACGTGCCTTCCGAAGCACGGATCGTGTTACTTTCGGACAATCAGGTGATCAGCCTGTATTATCCTAACCAAACTAGGAATCACAAAGTGATTTTTGTGATGTCCCCACCGGGGTTCGAACCCGGGACCTCCGGATCGTGAGCCTAAAACGCTCAACCACTGGACCACGGAGGCCGTGAACTAATATAGGTTTACAGATAGAGTATGTTACAGTGACATACAGCTAAAATACACTTATCTAGCTGATAATACGTAATATAAAGAAAGAAAGAAAGAAACGTTTATAAAAGGGACACCAGAGTAACAGATATAACACACTCCGTGTTTTATATTATATAATAAATAACAAATATATAATATAAAACACGGAGTAACACATAACTTACAATCAAAACACATAATAAAAACAACATACACGAGAAATACTACTCCAGTTCGCCTCAGCCGGTGGGGATGTATTGAACTAGCATTTCTAATTACGCGGCCGGATTGGAGTATTTACTAAGGAACGTATAAGGCAGGTAAATTGAAAATGTGGGGTCTTTGTCTGGTTATTCTTATAAACGAAGCAATTTTCTGCACATATCCCAGCATTCAAGCGATTTTAGACGAAAAATGCGAGCGAGAATCGTTTAGATTACGAATAATACACGTGCGTGATGCTTTGATAAAAGGGAATGAAAGAACAGCGTTCTAAATATATAGACACACCCCGGACACTTCATACAAACAACCTCGTTTTACACAGACACTACACATTGGCATTATAGTACACGCGCATCTGTGTGTGTGACGTCTGACACCATACGATTCAAGTCTAAACTATGTTCGAGGGGGGGTGGGGTTTGCCTAGCTCAGGCGCTGGTGGGGAGCGGAGAGTTGCCGTTCTTTACGTAGTAATTATTCCTTATTCTCTAACGAAAATATCACGAAAATCACTTTGTTGGTCTAAGTATCAGGATACTTAGTTTGGTTAGAACAAAACAGGCTAATTGCCTGATTGTCCGAAAGTAAGATGATCCGTGGTTTAGAAGGCACGTTAAGCCGTTGCTTACTGATGTAAGTACGCAGTCGTTATATGAGCTATATCAGGGGTCCTCTTATTTGAGGCTCTGCCCACCCTCTTAGGAATGTATGCATTAGCTTAATTTCACACTCTATATGAAGTAGGCCAACCAGCGCATATGGAGAATATACAGGGTGTTAGTAACACCTTACTGAATACTGAGAGGGAATGCATTGCATTGAGGGGTTGCGTTGTATGATCAGCTCATAATTCTGAGTTAATATCAATTAGAATTTTCTGTCGCAAAAGTGGGAAATGAAAATAATTATTAAAATCGCTTAAATTCTTATGAATTTTCCGATCCGATGGAAATTCTACTTGATATAGGAAATTCTACTTTATACTGGGATTCAATGGCCTGAATCATCCCACTATCATCCTGTCATAGAATAAGGAATACACCCTGTATAGCGTAGGTCGCGCGAAGGAGGCGTTATGTCCAGCGCTACCCGCATAATTTTCACATCCCTTCACCCAAATGCGTGACCGCCACTCACTCTTGACTCTTTTATTTTATTAACGACGAATAAAATTATATTAATATAGTAAGTAATACGTATATAAACGGGGCGATCATAGGAGGGGTGACAACAAAGCAAAAGCTTTCATCTCGAGCTCCTCCGTGCTTCGGAAGGCACGTTAAGCCGTTGGTCCCGGCTGCATTAGCAGTCGTTAATAACTACCAATCCGCACTGGGCCCGCGTGGTGGTTTAAGGCCCGATCTCCCTATCCATCCAAAGGGAAGGCCCGTGCCCCAGCAGTGGGGACGTTAATGGGCTGATGATGATGATGATGATATAAACGGGGAGCGCCGCTTCGAACACCAGTACCGGACTTGCACCAATGAGTTATTAAATTATCTTAAGTGCAGTTTTCACTAACACAGTTGGCTCGCCCATTATAAACGGCGATACGGCTCACCACCCTGGTCTAATAGAAAGCTCGGTGAGATTTGGGTACTTAGTTTATCTTGCGCTGGATGTACCTCTGACTACCCCAATTGGGATATAGTCGTGACCTTATTTTATGTACTGTAAATCTCTACAGTTCAAAAAAGAAAAGATGTGACAAAAAGTGGGCTTATATCTAAAAGAAAAAATGCTGCACCGACAAGAGCGTGGCTCTTAAATTGATGATGATGACCTAAAAGAAATCTCTTAAAGGCATCCTTGCATTTTTTAAAACTACCTTTTGTGCTGTCCTAAGTGCCCTAACACCTGCACTATTGAAGACCTGTACGAAGCCACTGACAATGCCGTAAGCAAAAATTTAGCTTCGATCGCCATCGACTCGCAAAGAAGAAGAAGTATGTATGTATGACAGAGGCGTAAGTATTAGTGTTTTTTTTTAAAGAACGTTTGGGGCCCTGTGCCGAGGTTTTTCTTGCAGCTTCTTTTCCCCGGCCATACAGGTTGTGAGAAGCTGCAGTAGTTTTAGGCGGATGAGACGTTCGTTATGTAAAAATTGACGATTCAAAGTGTAACTATGTTAGCTATTGAATAAAGATGTTTTTGAATTTGAATATGTATGACTGTCAAATTATAACTTGAAATGTAAAATAGCACTTCAAGCATGTTTGAGTGTGCGCTGGACCTTAAGGTTGGAGGTCGACAGGACCCTTTATGTGTTAGAGAATGATCTGGAGTGTCTGACGACCCTACCCGGTTATATCCGTCGTTATGAACACGATGCCATCACCCGGATAGTATAGACAGAGAAACCTAGTTTTTTTTTTTTAAATATTGTACACCTGAAAAGGTAAGCTATAGAGGAAGTATGCATACTATTAGCTGCTTCCGTCGTTGGTTGAGCGTTGGCCTCACGATCCGGAAGTCCCGGGTTCGATTCCCGGTGGGGACATATCACAGACTTTGTGGTCTCTAGTTTGGTTAGGACATTACTGGCTGATCACCAGATTGTCCGAAAGTAAGATGCTGTTGTTAAGCCGTTGGTCCCGGTTACTACTTACTGATGTAAGTAAGTAGTCGTTACATCAGCCATGTCAGGGGCCTACGGCGGCTCAATAGTAACCCTGACACCAGGGTTGATGGAGTTGGTAATCCACCTCACAACCCACACGATAGAAGACCATTAATTAATTTCAGGGAGTTTGTTTTATACCATGTAAGGATAATGGCGTCCACACAACACCAGCACGTGACACGGGTCATCCATCATCACAGAGTAATGAGCGGAATCTCTGCCCTTAATGAACCTGATTAATTGTAGGTTAATCCGAGCCCGCATGTCTCGCATGCGGAGCGCCGACGGTCACGTCCGTGCGGGGTGCGGTTCACGGCACGCATGTTTCTGCCATATCTAACAAGTAATTAAAACACATAATACCGGGTCCTTACCGCCGTGCCGGCCAGTTCGGCTTGCCTCTCACTTTGAGGTCGCAGGATCGAATCCAGCACAGGCCTAAACATATGATTGTCGAATTTGTTTTCGAATTCATGTTTGGATCAAATAATTATCACGTGTTCAACAATGAAGCAAAACATCGTGAGGAAGCCCACATTTACTCCGAGAAACGCATTTTCCGAGGTACGTGACCTAACCTGTATTATGCTGGTTTTCACTTCGCGGGTTGAAAGGTCAGACAAGCAGTATCTTCTGTAAACACCGGACCTGTCAAATCGTCAGGTTAGGTAAGCGGACGCCATGAGACGATGATAATTGATAAATACTTCTGAACAAGTAGCTTATTCCATTTATAAAACACGATAGTTAATAGTTGCATGTTGGTAGCCCTGCAAACGTGAGGGGGTCACGAGGTAATACGGCTCTTTGATTGGTCGGTGTATTTTTGTAGAGGGGGTTTATTGGCCTAGATCTCAGTTTATGGGCTCACTTTACTGTAATAAACTTGCTATGGCTTCGAATTGAATCTTATATGATGTTGATATTTTATACTTATTACTGTAGAAATTCGGCAACGTCGAAGATGTAGGTATACGAATCGCTAGGCTTAAGTGGAGATGCTCAGGACACTTGGCAAGACGGGAAGACAACAGATGGACTAAGGCTGGTACTGAATGGTGGCTAAGGGATGGTATGCGATATCGAGGCAGACTAACAGCCCGGTGGTCGGATGACATTGTGAGGTAAGCCGGAAAGCAATGGATGAGACTTGCACAGGACCGGAAAGGATGGCGAGAAAGAGAGGACTACACTCAGAGTAGAGTAGATAGACTATAAGGTACGCGTTAGACCAGAATCTCAATGTTGAAGTTTTCAAGAGTAGAGTGAATAGACATTCATGAAAACTCCAACATTTTAATTGAGTAAATAGTAGCCAGAACCGATTGCTTAACGTGCCCTTCGCACGGAATCGTCTTTTTTTCGGACAATCCGGTGATTATAGCCTACAATGTCCTGATCAATGCAGGGATAGTCTCAGTGAGACTGCCTTTGGGTGTTTTTTCATTAGACATGTCCCCACTGGGAATCGAACTCTACACCAGGAACGTTAGGCGTGAGTTGAGTCTATGTATCTGTCTATAGAGGTAGAAAATCCAAAATCTCAAACTGAACAGAGTTGAGTTATCGCACTCAAGCTATTTGTTAATCTTAACAAGAAACTTTGATCATTACTTGCTTGTTATGACAGCTGTTAGTAAATCAAGTTACTTCCACACGTAAAAGCGACTTCATAACATTTAATTGCTGAATTATTTTTAAAGTTCAATCAAATCTTGAACATCATTATGACATTGCAAACGCTATTTGATAATATAATTATTATATGAATGAAACAGACTCGCTTTATGATGATATGAAGTCTATGTGACGGAATTATAGATTTTATAACTCATAAACTGCCTATATACGTCCCACTGCTGGGCACAAGCCTCCCCTCAATCAACCGGGGGGGTATGGAGCATACTCCACCACGCTGCTCCACTGCGGGTTGGTGGAGGTGTTTTTACGGCTAATAGCCGGGACCAACGGCTTAAGGTGCCCTCCGAAGCACGGAATCATCTTACTTTTTCGGACAATCAGGTGATTCAAGCCTGAAAAGTCCTTACCAAACAAAGGACAGTCTGACAAAGTGATTTCGACAATGTCCCCATCGGGAATCGAACCCGGACCTCCAGATCGTAAGCCTAACGCTCTAACCACTAGACCACGGAGGCTGTTATAACTAATAAAAATTATTCTTGATACGCTAATAACAATAATATATGTCTTCGGCGACAAATATCGGCATCCGGCATTGGGTCTTATAAGTAACTGTCCAATGTCAACAAATATCAAATAACAGTCATCATCATCTGCCTAGCATTATCCCGTTTATCACAGGGTCCACTTACCTAACCTGAAGATTTGACGGGTCCGGTTTTTTACAAAAGCGACTGCCTGTCTGACGTTCCAACCCGCGAAGGGAAAACCAGCCCAATACAGGTTAGGTCACGTACCTCCGAAACGCATTTCTCGGGTATGTGGGTTTCCTCACGAAAGTCAAACAACAATGTTGTTTTCTTAAATAAATTGCCTTTTTAACTCCTCAGGACTCTGATACAAACCCCGCCGGCGAGGTCGACATTTTTCCTCTTATACTAGAGGTCGCTTGTCTCAAACATAGCCTTGAGCTGAGATTCACGATCTTCGAGCACATTCGGGCATATTGTCCAATTTTCCTTTATTTATTTATTTACTTATAAAGTACAACCACATCACATATATTAAAACATTTTACATTTATAAGGTTACGGTATTGTGACTAATATATATGACAATTACGGCGTACATAACTTATACAATTAAGGGTACTTAAGTATTTAAAAATAGAGTAAAATTAAAATTACACATCAAACTTAAAAATTAGAAAGATATAAGTATATGTAAAAAAAAGTAAAATATAAGTAAGTTTACCAAGCTTTTACCAAGCTTGGTAAACTTACTTACATTTTACCAAGCTTAGCAGCGCTACTAATTCTGTCCATACAAATGCTTACATAATAATACCACAATCTTCTATCTTGGCAAAAATATTCCTAACAAGATAGGGAACCAGTAAGCAATAAATATCTGCCAATAAGTAAGTTTATTACTATCGATTTTGTACGGTCGGTTCCGTTGTTTATTTGTTCCGTACATCAGTCCTCAGAAATTGGGTCAGAGAATACCATTCTGTACAAACAGCCTGAGTTTAAGTTTATTATGCTTTGAAGGCTGTATGAATATGGAAACTAGGTAGTGATAGTGATACAGTTCGTCGTTTGAAATCAGAATCATCTATTCAACGTAATTATCATGGATTTTGTTGAAGGACAATTTCACATTTTTTGAATATATGTTTTTCGCAAAGTGTAGGCTGAGAAGAAATGAGAAAAAACTGCTACACCAACTCCAACGCACACACACACACACACACACACACACATACACACACACACACCCACAGACACACACACAGACACACACACAGACACACACAGACACACACACACACACACACGCACACGCACACGTACACACAGACACAGATTTTGATGAGGTCAATCTGTCTTACAACCAACACGAAGGGACGACGAGAAGAACAAGATTTGTGATTATGATAAAGGCCTCCGTGAAGGACTGGAAACATAAATGATCACGCGCCCAGCTGTGAAGGACAACATGTCAGTGTTGTGATGGCGAATAAATTGTCTTTTCTATTTTATACACACATAAGACCACGCCAATTTCCCGTATGGGGTAGACAGAGACTAAGGAATTCTACTTACTACAATCCTATCACACCACCTTCGCTTCCTCCAGTCTCATCAAAGACTTCATGCATGCTGTACTCCGCGAGTGACTGGAAACATACGTGATTATCACGTGCGGTGAAGGAAAACATAGAATAGAAATAGTTTATTATAAAAGGACGCCACACACAAAAAAAAAGACAACAACATCATATCAAATTTCCAATAAAACAATTACAAAAAAGCAAGACGGATGTTTGTCGAAATGATCATAATAATATGGTGGTGGTGGACGTCCTGAGATAAAAGGGCCTCACTCCGCACAAGTCGCGGCGTGAACCACGACGCTGATATTGTGTGGACCCTGTTGGGTGACACACGTGTTAATGGTGTACATACATTATAATATAATACCAAATTACTTTAATAGAATTAGAGTGTACATAAACAAATATTATCGCAAACATTAACATGACCGTGTCGAATCAAGTGAATGTCTTGTCTGTTCTATATTTTCACTGCCACACACAGTTGGCTCGAACATTATAGACGGCGATACGTCTTACCACCTATCGCGTTGTTCTAACAGAAAGCTCGGTGAGGTGTGAGTACTTAGCTCATCTGGGATTAGGAAATAGTCGTGAGTTTGTTATTTTATATTTCACTGCCAAAAGTTCATTCCCAGAACATCAATATACCAGCTGCTAAATATAGAAACATTTAACTAACAATACCTGCGGCAATTATTCGAGAATATCACTCAAACTCGACGCTCCTTTCTTTTGTGCTCGAGGGAAATAAAAAATGTTATTTTGCTTTAAGATATTTTAATTTAGCATAATAGGAATTTCTTCTGAGAATTTTTCTTTTACGTTCCAGTTTCGGGAATGTTACGTTTTTAGAAGAAAAAGTAGGTAACTGTTTAAAAAAGGGGAATTTATTGAATGATTTATGGACTAAATAATGGAGCTCTCAGTTTGTTAAATTGGATATCCAAGTCGGTAGGATAAAAGAGGTACAAATAATCAATAGGACAACTTCTTTCGGCTCTCTTATTCAAATGGGAGTGCCTCAAGGTTAAATATTTACCAAATATAGCGCAGAAGCATACATTGTACTGTTCGCGAATAGCACAACTTTTATATTTAAAATGGTCAGAAAGTTAAATGAACTTGAAGAAGCAAACAGCGCCCTGTCGCAGGTTCTAAGTTGGTTTAAAGTAGGTAAATAACCCAGTTCCGAATGCTAAGAAAACGAAGTGTATTGAATTTGTTTTAACAAACGTAAAAGTTAATAATAACATTAAAATTAACGACGAGAAACTAGTTTTTGTTGAATACATTGTTTTCTTAGGAATTACTGTAGAATCAAAACATCAATTCATCTACTCGTAAGTTCAGCAGCATATGCCGTCACAAGGATTCGACAACTCATAAACATGATGTACCCACTGCTAGACTTGTCTACTTCAGCTACTTCCACAGCATAACGTCTTACGGTATTTTCCCGTGGGGTCGAGCTGCTGATGTAGAAACTATTTTCATCATCCAAAAAAGAGCAGTTCGCGCTATTTATAATCTGCGACGGGACTCTCTGAGGGAGCTGTTTAAAAAAATAAATATCCTGACGATCGCAAGTCAATATATTTATGATTGTTATCATAAGTATTTATAATTGTAAGTAAGTATAAGGAAGTAAGCATAAGTATTTGTAAGTATTTATGATTGATGAAT